>NC_143573.1:2962500-3281250 GCF_054136105.1 Typopeltis vanoorti | reverse complement strand
TTTCGCTCAGTACTGAAGCATTTTGTAAATGCAACATTGAGAGCTTCTTTGATGTCACAGCCACATGTTGTATCTTTCAATGCTATCAAGTCCAATAGCTCTTCCTTGAGGTCGTGAGATACAAAGCGAACAAATGTAACTAGTTGTAGTTTGTCCTGAATATCTGTGGATTCATCCAAAGTCAGACTAAGTGCAGCACAGTTTTTCAAGTTATGGTGTATGTTATTTACAATGTCAGCACTGATAATGGAAATTCTCCTTTCAGTTGTATACCTGAAGACTGGCATCTGTTCAATCAGTTTCAGTAGTTTTTTATTATCTGGGTCTAAAACTGAAATTATTTGTGCATTATTATTCTTGACAAATTCGCTTTCCGTGCATGGAAATTCTCCTTTCAGTTGTATACCTGAAGACTGGCATCTTCAATAAGTTTCAGTAGTTTTTTATTATCTGGGTCTAAAACTGAAATTATTTGTGCATTATTCTTCTTGGCAAATTCTCCTTCCATGCATGGATGTTTTGCTTGTGCAATATTAAATACTAAAATAAAACCAGCCTCTCTAGTAAACATGGCAGACCATAGAGTTGTTCTTTCAAAGTCGAAAGTTTAATTTGCCTCAGATCAGAACCAAGAGAAAATCCCTTACTAAAATTACTGTGATGCATGTCATAATGATGCTTGAGATTGCTGGCTTTGAATTGCACAAGTGTTATTTGGCATATGGCACACATTGGTTTACTTTGTCGTTTCACAAAAAGCAACTCCTCTTCTCACTCTGGCCTAAAACTTCTGTGTCCCTCTTCATATTTGCGTTTTTTGTGTGACATTCTAATCACTTGGATAAGAGAGTTCAACGATAACAAGCTCTCAATGGACTTTCGCAACAATATGTTGAATGATACCCATAGATGAGTGGCGAAAGTATAACTAACGTGTTGTGTCAGGCAGGCATAAGCTTCTGCATTCCCACCTCGCCATGTGCACGCTGACTCACTTCCGTACCATTGTATCAGTTAAAGGTTGAGACTCTTCTAAGTCTTACCAGAATTATTTCAGCTTCAGAAGGATGTGTAGTTGGCCACCCCCTGTAATTATTGTATTGATAATATTAAACTATTGATGCAACAATAAAAACACTTATCTAAAATTTTAGAAATACAATTTTAGATAAAGGTTCCATTATACACAGTTTGTAGGTAACATTTCCATGGTCATACCCCTCTCCTTACACACCTGCACATAACTCATGTGACTGTTACCACTAGCTCTGCTCAAACTGTTATGAAAGAGAGGTGATGTAGACAATTACTCAACATGGTTGACCAAGTGATAGCATATCTGCTCTTAACCAAAGGTTGTAAGTCACAATCCTGCTGTGACTATTTCATCATCTAGTAAGAGACTGCTTACTGTCTTTGAGACCTGAAGTGGCCCCTGAAAAAAATTACGTTTAGTCTCTACAAGCAATGCTTGCAGAAACTAAACATGACTGTTTTTTAAGGGTCACTCTCTACAAGCTCACATTGCTCTCTACAAGCAACGCTTGTAGAGAGCAGCAATTTATGTAACCCACAGCCCACCTAACATTATCAAATTATACAGTTTTATCTTTCATGGGTGGTTCACATTGGGGAAAAACATTATCCTGAAAACATTGGAAATAATGGTAATTGAAAATTTTACTCCAAACAGTTCTACAGTATGATGCAAAAAATAATATACCAAATAACTACAACGATATGTTATGGAGTAAATGGGTTTATTAACAAAGAAATACTGTCTGTCCACAGATACGAGAACCTCAGTTGGCTTTGAATTGCACAAGTGTTATTTGGCTTATGGCACACATTGGTTTACATTGTCATTTCACGAAAAACAACTCCTCTTCCCACTCTGGCCTAAAACTTTTGTGTTCCTCTTCATATTTACGTTCAGTGCTAAGAAGAGTCAATTCATATTGAAAGGGGGGGGGATAGAAATACGGCAATGTACGAATTGGTCATCAACACTCGAAATCGCGTGCTTTATACGTAAATTTTCTAACTCTTGTACAAGCAAAATAGTTATCATTTTATAAACTACAATATTCATAAAAGAAAAGTTAATTTTCCAATGTGTAATAATAAACAACTCATCCCACAATACGGATTGATTACCGTATTATCGGAATGGATTCTCCTTCTTCTGATATGCGCAGAAGTGTTGAAGGGTCTCGCATCTGTGGGTGTACAGTACAGCAATCCCTTGATTAATGCACCTAATGCATTCTTTAAAACAGGTGCATTAATCAAAAATGCACTAATCGAATATAATAACCTATGGGAAAAAGTATAATTTGTTCCTCAAATTTCTTTTTTGACACTTTTATAAACGAATTAGGGTATGTCTCAGGGCCTGGTTAAAGGAAAACTATGAAGCTGAAAGACAATAAAACAAATTCAGAATATAAATTTATTATTCTGCTTCTTAACAAAGAATTCAACTAATGTAATTGGTGGGCATTCTGTTTCTTTTTTTTCATACAACTGACGGTATGGCCCTATTGTCTCTTCTGCAAATTTTACTGCTTCTCTTTTTATCAAGGTCAGCCTCTAAGCATCACTGCTTAAGAACTTTTGTTGAACGAAAAATGTTTCAATTTGTTTCTTTAAAATCTCTTTGGGCTTGTCAGTGATTAAATTTTTTTCATATTCTTTGGGATCTTCCTGCTGTGCATCTAAATTTAGCAGGTTGGAATCACTCAATTTCTCAGAATGAGATTTAATTGACTTAGATTCATTGAAAAGCCTCTAAAATCATTTGCACAATGTGCTTCCAAACGGCTCGCATATGCTCGCAGTAATTTCATTTGACTTTTGCAACTTTATTACCAGGCTGAGATTTCTCTGATTTGGCCAGAAAAATCTTGGATTCTCGATGTAGCATTTGTTCTTCAAGGTCACAGTTAAACTACCCTCTTCAATGAATTAGGGCCCAATTATGCCTTTGCTGGAAACTGCACACCATGTAGTGACCTTCTCGCTGTGAAGAGGTTTCTCTTGGACAAATTCAGGTCTCAAGAAACCTGTAGGTTCATCTGTTTACATGACCTCCTAGATGGAAATGCACTTCATCCAAGAACCAGACATTAGGGAGGAAGAATGAATCTTCATAAACATTGGCCAGCATGCATGCACAGCATTCCCGCTGTGCAATGTAATCCATTGCTGTGAAACACTGACCCACCTGAATGATGCATGAAAAGGCACCCAGCTCCTTAAGAATTCTCTGTAGTGACCACCTCAGTATCCCAGGTTTTATCATTGTTTAGCGTTGACTATGTTTCGGAGACTGTAACACTTGCTCCAGCACATACCCATGATTCTCATTTGTGTTAATTGAGAGCCTCCATAGCTCAGTCAGTATAGAAAAAGCCGTTTGGTTGGAAAGACCTGGGTTCAATTCCTGTCCAAGACATGAGGAACCTTTATCTGGTCCCTTTTGACTAAAGGTGAGTGTGCCGGGTCTCATATGGAGGTAAGAGTTTTTTTTCCCCACTCGGAAACTCTGGTTTTTCATCCCCCAGAACAAACAGGCAAACCTGCTCCTGAACACACACACTTCTACAGTCATAAAAATTGTCCCCCCCCTCACCCCATGAGACCTTCTTTTGAAGGGAAGCAGTGGTCAGTATTATTATTATTGAATATTTTTGTCATTAATATACTATTAGAAATAAAGTTTTAAGTTACAGTAGACATAGTAGTTTTCTATGCAAAGTGTAAGGGGAAAATGTGAAAATTATTTTTTTTTTCAAAAATCACTGGAAGTATATCTTAATAGTTTGAAAATCACTGCTCTAGTCGGTGACAAGAATCTAACTTATTGGGCAGACTAGCTATGGATGTAAATGTCATTGCCAAATACAGACATTCCTTTGGCAGATTGATTTCAAATGATTCTTTATTGATTTGATTGAATTTGGAATGGCATTTCCTTTTGCTCATTTTAGTGGTAGAGTTGAAGAAATATTATTTCCAGTATAAACAGATTAGTGCAGTTATTGCAGTTGTGAATATCACTACACAAAAATATCGTTACTTATTTAAAATAAATAAATAATTTAGCAAGCTATGTCCTTAGAGGATCTGTCCGATAAAAGTAGCAAATTGGTAATATTCATCTTTGACTGATGTAGGATGAGTTAAAGGATGTACGATATTTGCCCAAATGAGTCTTCTTAAAAGGTCTAATCAGTGATTTGCTTATACTATTGGTGCAATACCACTATGATATGCATTTCTCAGAATTATTATTGTGTGACACGTCCAGGGAGTCCAAAGACTCATTGAGGGAGAGTGTGCCAACAGCATCGAACAATTGACCCCTTCCAACTACTAACCATGTTCAAACTTGCTTAACTTTTTGCACAAGCCATTAGTAGCAGAGGTTCTATCAATCGACCAACATTTCTCAGAATTCATAAGCACGTATTAAGATCATGGTTTTCCGTATCTGTAGGAAAGTCATTTTACAATTTTACACCAATTTGTAATATTTAGGAAAATGTGTTAACTTCAGCAGGATGGACTAGTGACCAAAATAAGCTTGGAAATTACTTAAACACCCCATGAACCCATTACTTTATAAAATATTAAAAGGGAATTTAGTTGGAAGTATTTTTATTTTCACTTGGTTAGACTCTAATAAATTTAGTTTAATCCTTTATCCAAGTGTCAGCTAACAAAGTTTGTGCCTAAAGCATCATCAGAACTGAGGCAACTCGTGGTAAAGGTGGACCAAGCTCTCTCATCACTTTTCTTAGTATCTCCCATAATGCAAAGCACATCTCCTTGCAGAGATGTATAATGCTATGCATTAAGGGAAGGGCCACTACCCAGACCGGTTTTGACCTTTATTGAGGTCTCGTCAGTGGGGGCCAGACCCAGAGATCGTGAAGATACTTCAGGTGCAAACTTTGTTTGCTTACACTTGGATAAAGGGTTAAACTAAATTTAGTATAGTCTAACCAAGTGAAAAAAGCTTCCAACATCTTTCTCTAAATCCAGAGTAATCTAATAATAAGGTGAGACATCTTTTGGCAACTCATATAGGTAAATATGACTTCTTCATTACTTTACTTCCTCCTTAGTATCACCACCTCTGAGTCTGGCTACTGACGAGACTTCAATACAGGTCGAAACCGGTCTGGGTAGTGGCCCTTCCCTTAATGCTTTGCATTATGGGAGATACTTTTCTTAGTATCTCCCATGATGAGAGCTTGGTCCACCTTTACCACGAGTTGCCTCAGTCCTGAAGATACTTCAGGTGCAAACTTTGTTTGCTTATATTTGGATAAAGGATTAAACTAAATTTATTAAAAGGGAATCTTTCTGTGGTTGTTTTTTTCCGTTCAATTTGAGTTAACCGATCTCAACACCTTGTAGCAGGGCTCTCTGCAACCCCCCCCCCCCCCAAGTAATTCAGTAATTCTTGTTTTCCATCCCACATGAATGCAAATCGGCCATGGTATATACATGCAATTTACAGACAGAATGTATTGTTAGTGGCATTAAATAATAGTTTGTGTTGTAGTTGATGAATTGTGCTGTTGTGTGTAGGTGGAAGATTTAGTGTAGATGGGTTCAGTGGAGTTGAGTGCATGCTCGTGGTGTATTCATTAGTTCTGAAATCAGTATTTCAGAGCATACAGTACATTTTCAGTAAGAGTTGAACTGAATTTTCTCCATTTTCTTGCCAAATCCATCAGCTCTGCTTGTGTGGTTTGGGTGTTTAAATCAGTGTTTTTCAGCCTGTAGGTCGCTATGTGTTAGTAGTTCATGAAATCTGTTTAGCAGGTCAGACCAGCTTTTTTTTTTTTTTTTTTAATGAAATACAGTAGCAAACAAATTAATTTGAAAAAATTAAACTCCAACTTTACCTAATAATTTATATGTGCTCCTCTGTTCCTAAGTTCATTAATCGCTTAGGCATGGATTCCACCAACACAGAACACATTTTCTTATTTTTTTTTGCATCTCAAAACCATACTTTTATAATGGACTATATTAAGCTATCGTTTGTGTCACAGTTTAATTTTCAAGTCTCTTTTTTCACTTTGACTCACAAATTATCTATTGGTTTAATGTGAGGAGAATTACCTGGTCACTGAAGCATTTCGATGTTGTGATTTTTGATGAACTCATTTTTTTTTTTTTTTTTTTTTTTTTTTTTTTTTTTTTTTTTTAAGTGTCGTATGGAGCGAGATCCTGTTGGAAGATGAGTTCTTTGTCTTTCTGGATCTGTGGGATCACTCTTTTCTCGAATATTTTTATGTGTTGGTCACTTTCATCATACCATCAATAGGCACAAGTGATCCTAGACCGTCACATGTAATACAACCCTAGAACATCGTTTTAGTTGAGTATTTAGGAGCTTGTTGAAGGTAAGCTGGAGAATTCTTTCTCAGCAGCTGATTTGTGAACATAGGGTACTTGCTCTCCTTGGATAAAGAAAAGGCTCTCTTATGAGAATAGAAACTTCTTCCACTTCTCCACAGTCCAATCTTTGTGCATTTTTCCCCACTGGGGCCTCTTTTTCTGCATAGCTTTCGTCAACAGTTGTTTCGTTTTTGGTCTGTGGGCAGTCCTCCCTACTCCCAACAATCTTCGATAGACTTATGTCAGAAACATTAATCCCATTAGCTGCCAGGTCTCTAGTTAAGTTTACAGCAGACAACCTTGGATTCTTTTTTGCTTTTCCTAATAAGTCAATGTAATTTTCCTTGTCTGTCAGGAGAAAAGGTACCTGTCTCCCTAAATCTCTTTACAATCGGATTAATAGTACCCAAACCAACACCACACTTATTGGCAATTTCCCTGAGTCATGGTTGTGTGCTGAGAAAGAGTACATATTTTTGAACACTTTGTTGGATATGTATCCATTTCATAACTACACAAAATGAATAAAACACTATGAATGTCAACTTGTGTACACTATTAAAAACGCATAACAGTATTAATAAACATCATAGAATTAAAACAGGTAAAATATGCATATAACCAAAATCAGAAAGTTGAAGAAAATTCTGCTTGTTTGCTTCTGTAGAATAGAAAATATCAGAGTGTATCTCACAGATTTTGTAGCTATAACATGTTCATGCTAGGGTGGCCAAGTTCAAGAGTCACATAGGACGTTTTTCAGATGTTTGTGAGCAGAAAGATATTTTCTAAAAAAACTGAACTATTAAAAATAATTAAATATATAGATTTATATTTTATTTAAATATAAATATAGGCTATATAAAATTTAATTGCATAATTTGTTTGGCCCTATAATAATACTTGGTTTTTCTTACCCGTATACACCAACGCAGGGAGTTGTGGTTCAATTATGCAGGATTTTTGTTCTACCTCTCGTGTGTGGGATCAACAATCAACCTACAGTACATTAGTACGGTGCATTATGGGTAGTTGGTTGGAAAAAGAGAAACTTGTTTATATTTGATTTAAAAGCCTATATATTATATTCTTGGGGAAAGGAAACACAAAAGAATAGGTTCAATGAGCAAAAATCTGTCCATTTTTTATTATTATTATTTAGGCCTCCAAGGAGTCAAAAGACTCATTGCGGGAGGTCCTTCCTAGGCAACACAAGTCTATCAAGACTTATTGTGGGAGGTCCCTCCTAGGAAACACAAAGTCTATCATACCACTCATTTTAAAAATTTTTTTATGGAATTTACAACCGTGTTAAAAACTTTTTTATTATCCCGACATTTCGATCTTCACATCAAGATCATCATCTGGAGCGTACATAAGTATACAGAACAAGCTGAATTACATCATTACTGTAAGCTAGAGAAACAATGATTTGATCACATGTTATTCTACTGGCATGACCTCTGGTGGAAAAAAAATATATATATAAATAAATAAAAAAAATAAAATAAAATAAAATCTATCATACCACTCCTTAAACTCATTGACCATTCTCGCTCTTACCACTCTACCAGGCAATGCATTCCACAGTTCAACCACCCTCCATGCAAAGAAACCACTCCTCACCCTCTTGCTCACAGTTTCCTTTTGTAACTTCCAGAGTTGGCCCCGTGTCATCGCTCCTTCCTGCTGTTCAACCAAGCAAAAGAACTCCCCAGTGTCAACTCTGTAACCACCTCTCAACAGTTTAAAAGTCTCAATCATATCACCTCTCCTTCTGTCCACCAAACTCTGCAGTCCACATTGCCTCAGCCAATCCTCATAACTATCATTGTACAGTCCTGAAACCATCTTTGTTATCTGTCTTTGTACTCTTTCCACAGTTAATTTATTCCCTTCCAATTCTGGGATCCAAATTTGAGAACAGTAGTCTAAGTGTTGTCTGAACAGGGTCTTATACAACAGAGTGATAACTTTTTTATCTCTGCAGGTCAGCATCCTTCTCATTATTGCAGTAATCCTCTGTGTTACCTTCATCACTTTTGCAATATGTCCTCTGAATTTCAGGATTCTATCAATCATCAACCCCAGATCTCTTGTCTCCCCTACTTCCTCTAGTATGGCTCCTCCAATAGAGTATGCAGCATCTTATCGATGTGTCACAAACCTCAAGACCTTACACTTTGCTGCATTAAACTGACCCCCATTCATTTGCCCATCTGGCTAGCTTATTCAAATCCCCTTGCAGGACTACCACATCTACACTATTACTAATAACTTCCCAGCTTCACATCATCTGCAAACAACTGAATATCCCCCTGCAATCCACTGACAATGTCATTGATATAAAGGTTAAACATTATAGTTCCCAGTACTGAGCCCTGTGGGACCCCACTTGTAACCTTCTGCCTCCTTGAAACTGGACAGCCAATCCTGAATTCAGTTGACTAACCTGACATCCAAACTCATGTGCTGCAACTTAAATATCAGCTTATCATGTGGCACCCTGTCAAATGCCTTTGCTAAATCCAAGAAAATGGCAGTCTATGCCTTTCTCTCATCTACTGCACTTGTAACTTTATTATAAATTTCTGTGCATAAAAGTGAATTCTTCTACATTTTATATAATTGATTGCATACCGATTGCATTAAATAAAATATTTCCTAATTTCAATTTTTGTGTTTCTTATTTTAAGTTTTTTTTCTATTGTATTTAAATGTTAATAAAATCATGCGATATTAACTTTATGTTTTTGTTTTTAATTTATTGTATGTAGTGCGGGAACATATTGTTTTGTGAAACTTTTGTTTCAGTTTAGTATATGTTGTACTTACAGGGTTGCCCAAAATGTACTACCAAGTTTAAATGCAATTTTCTCTGCAATTAGCTGGTATAATTAGAAAAAATCCTTACTGACACATTATAGCCATCAAGCTATAATCAATAGACTTTGGATGAAATTCGTATGCCTCCTTGTTCAGGAATAATACAACATTAAATTTGGTTGGTATTCTGTAAATGTATATGTTTTTCATTTCTCTCTGACGGGAATGAGCTCACCCTAGAGGGTAATCCAGTACTAGGACACAACATTGTCATAAAGGCTCAAGCACTTCGCTGCTTTTAATAAATCCATTTATCTTGGACCCAAGATATAGCAGTTTAATATGTTGCACCCCATCAGGGCCCAAAGTATTAAACTAACTTTTGGAAGTTAGCGAAGTTCTCAGAACTTTCTCCACCTTTTTTTCCCCAAGTTGTCCTGGTATTATGTATTATTATATGAATGTGTGCTAGGTCTAGATGTAAAGTGTATTTTATTATTATTATTATTATTATGGGTCATTAAAGTTTGGAAAACACTGTTTTAACTGACTTCCTTAGTTTTAGAAGGGGAATTTCTGGGCAACAAAATTTGAATATTTTCAAAATTCTTGAATATGGTGTTTTAAATGACTTATTAAAACAGACTTATTAATATCTGTTATATTATACACATTTATTCAATAAGTTTCTTTTTGATTTCACTGTGGTATTGAATTCAGTTTCTACAGGAATCTTTTTTGGAATTCTGGTTTCTTTAAAATCTATTTTAACAAACATATAAACTTTTCTGATTTCCAAAACTTTATTTGCCATTATTACAAACCTTGAAATTTTGATGATGCAAGGACTCATTCAGAATTTCTTGATTTCTGATAATTCGTAATATGTAATTTGAATCATATGATGCACTTTTATAATGTGTATTGAATTAAACTACACACATATATAGATAAAGGTGTGTGCCCAAAATTCTTTTAAAAATAGCAGTTCTAGTTGTTTCAGGATGGTGAGAGAATCGAAAATAGTCTTGGCTTTGTGACATGCATCTTTGTTAAATGTATCGGATTCTTTAATTTCTTAAAATATTTGTAGAATTCTTGCAATAAAATGTAATATCTGTAGTGTTGAAATGGCCAAAAATTTTGGTTAAACCTCTGTCTTTTGCCCACAATCTAGTTTCTCAGACAGCTGAAATGTATTACAATCAGGGACGTTGCAGATTAGATTGTGGCCTGAGGCAAACAATTAAATATTGCCCATGATGGATTATAAGACAAAAATATAAGAAAATCTCCAATTGCTATTTTGTTTTTATTACAAGAGAAACATTAATGCAAAATGATTATATAATAATATTAATTAAATGTTTGCTCTACAGGGATATCGAACAATAAAACTGTTTGTAAGCTCTTCTAAATTTAAATTGTAATCCATGTCCACCTCTATCGATATAGTTGCTAGACCAACCAATCTTTCTTGGTTCATTGCTGTTCGCAAATAATTTTTAATCAGTTTAAGCTTGGAAAAACTTCTTTCCGTGCTTGCTACACTAACAGGAATTGCGACGGCACCTACCGCAATATGGCTGAATGCATTCCCTTATTAAGCCACGCTGTGAGGCAAGCTGCCTGTATGCTACATCCTGTCGACAGTACTGATTACAATATACTAAATTTGCACTATACATACATACATTATGATTCTCTAAGCAAAATAGCATATGAATTAATAATTTCAAAAAGAAATAGTTTCTGTTGTCTGTGATATTTCAGTCATGATCAAGTTGAAAATAAACATCATACTGGTGCATCATTGTCAAACCACTCAAAAAATCCATTCTATTCACTTTGCATGTTGAATGCTCCATCAGCAGAGTTACCAGTATATTTTTTATATTGATATTTAGATGTTTTAAAGTATTGTATTACAAACTAAATTGAAGGATGCATTTCTAATTGTTTGGTACACTGTTTATTACTACCATTAACAGTTTGTGGATGTTTGTCATGTATCTAACAATAATCAACCATTGAGCATGAATATTAATATTCTGCATTGTATATATATGTATGTACACTATGTTGCCAAAAGTGTCTCTGGACAACAACAGTTTTATTTTCCTAACCTCATATTGACAAAGCCTCCATAGCTCAGTCAGTATAGACAAAGCCCTTTAGTTGGAAAGGCCGGCATTCGATTCCTGTCAGTGACATGAGGATCTTTTATTTTATCTGGTCTCTTTCGACTAATGGTGAGTTAACTGCTCTCATATGGAGGTAGGAGTTTTTTCCCCCCAGAAACTCGGGTTTTTTGTCCCCAAAACAGGCAAACTGGTCTCGTGAACACATGTGGATTACAGTCATGACTATGTCCCAGCCATATGCCAGGCTTGAGACCGGTATATTTAAATTTCTACCCTGTAAAAAATCTCACCAAGAATGCTTTGTGGGCAATGCCTACAAAGCCACCTATTGAAATGATTGAAAGGGAAAATCAGATCATATCGACAGCAACTTTGTCGATATGATCTGATCTGTTGCGACAATGTGGGAAGAATGGAATTGTCCAAAATGACTTGGCAGGCATCAGTGTTTAAAGATCCAGACACAGAAACCAGTGAGCCCAGTTCAAACCAGGAAAAACAGCCCGCGACCATTATGCTACCACCACCAAATTTTATGGTTAGTACAAGACATTCCTGTAAATATTGTTCATCTGCCAGGCCCAGACATGTCATCAGATTGCCAGATAGTGTGCTATGATTCATCAATCCACAGTTCAATAGCAGTGTTGTTTGCTGCATTCCAAGCGACGTCAGGCATTGGCAGGTGTAATCAAAGGTTTGTCAGACACAGCACAACCATGAAACCTAAGGGCAAACAACTCCTGGCAAATAGTTCTGTCAAGGACTCGCCGAACTTTATATAGTTTATATATTCAGCATGAAACTCCTTGAGTTTCTTATTCGGCTATGAAACAATATGGGATATAATATCCCTTTATTCAAATCCCAGAAGATTGGAGTAGTGCTGTTATAGTTCTCATCCATAAAAAAAAAAAAAAGCAAATAAAGCTGGATGTGAGAATTAAAGTGGAATTTCTCTACTAGCGTTCCACGTAAGATTTATGCAATCATTATTATTATTATTATTACGTAACACCTCCAGGAAGTCCAAAGACTCATCGAGGGAGGGAACCTGCTCTACAACTCTCCATCTCCACCCTGCCACCAACCACCACTACCTTCATCGTTTACACCAACGCCATCTATCACTGACCACCACCACTAGTTATTTTCACAGACAATCACAAACATCCATGCCCACAGCAGGATTTGAACCTGCAGCCTTTTGACTGGAGAGAGGATGCGCTAACCACTTGGCCAACCAGGCCAGCAAGTTTTCTCGACCTCTTTTCAAGCATACTTGAAAAGAAGTTGAGAAAAATTGTGGAAGAGAAACTTGAAACAATATGGGATATAATATCCCTTTACATAAATAATTTCACGTTGCCGAATTGAAGCCTTTGGCTCTTCATATAATTAGTTATCTATATTTGAATATTTCTGGGTGGAATATTTGGTGATGAGGAAGTGTTATAGAGGATTCAGAGGTAAGTGACCAAGATTGATGGGATCAGGAACATTAACAGCAGTGGATTGTGCAGTTCTTTAAAAATTATTTTGTATTTCTTGATTTTTAAGGGAGTCAAGATCATATTTTTCTATGTTTAGAGGTTTCATTGTTTTGTTTAATTTTATTTCTGCTTTAATGACCACATGGTTGTGGTCTGATCCAATATCGGCCCATGGGTATGTTTTGACTTGTAAGATGTTATTCTGGAATTTTTTTTAATCATTATATAGTCAATCTGGTTCCTACAGCTGTCTCTAGGACTTTTCCATGTGTAAAATCTTCTAGGAGGGTAATAGCAAATAAAGTATTTATTTGCTATTACCAGATTGTTTTTTGGTAATAGCAAACATATTATGGTAGGAACAAACAAATTAGTTTGTTACACACATCTGATAATTAGCATTTAAAATTGCTCATTTAAATTTTAAGTCTCACCTTACCAATAGCTTGAAGCATCGACCATTAACTTCTCAGACTGGAGTCCTTGACTTGGAATTCATAACACCATACATCTAGTTAACATACTTTAGTACATAAGGACATTAAGAGTTCTTACCAAACCACAAAATGTAAAGCGAAAGGAATTCTCCTCTTAGTGGAAGTATCCACTCAGGCATAAATAATCCTTTAGGAAAAAAAACACTCTAATTTCAGTAAGTTAACTATGCTTTCTTCTACTTCAGAGATGTTAGTCTTCTTGTCAGAACCTGAAACTTTCTCCATAGCTTCTCAGTCTAAAGAACCAATTACTCTTCTAACAGTTATCTATTGGCCCCTCCAATTATAACTGACATTCTGTCTAATGTCCTCAAGACTCAACCCGTAAGTCACTTTTCAACAAGTCCTTTACTGTCTCACTGACGATGACAAGCTTCTACCAACAAGTCTATCATTCTTATGAATTCTGTATTTCTCATCAATTCATTCTCTCTTGCATATGTCCTTTCCTCCTCTGTCTGTTCTCATGTTCTGCACCTTCTCCATTTCTTATCTCTTTAGTGCTTATCTTTTAGGCATGTGATTGCATGTGTGACATTTTAATTATAGTGGTCATTTGCATGATGGTGCTTACTGTAAATCATAGGAGTGTTTCTCAAATGACATTTATGATTCATAGTAGTAATTCTTGTGATAGCACATGCCATGAATAATAGGTGACATAGTGTGGATGACATATTTTACATTTCTGAGTTCAAATGTAGCATAAAATTTCTTGTATAATTCTATATTCTTAGAAGGCCCTTATTCCAGTGAGAATTTTTCACCTTATCAGAGTAGGTGCTTGGATTATGTGAGCAGAAGCAATAATTAGTCCACAGAAAAGGGGCATCGAATCTATCATGAAAAGCAGCAAAGATAGTCTCTAGAGCAGAGGGATCAGATGAAACAAAAAACCTCAAATCATGTGGCTTGCATCAAGAACTCTAGTTTCATACTTTGCCTATACCAAAGCATGCAAGAAATGCAAATCAGTCATCAGAAGATCCAAATCTGACTTCATAAAAACCAACAGCAGAAAAATTGTCTCCTGTACAAACGAAACAACTTTTTTTGAGGAAACAACTAATGCCAGGAGGTCCTTCTGGACCTCCTGGCATTAGTTGTTTCCTCAAACTCCAGCATAGTTTTTTTCAACAAAATGACATCAGAAATTACTAATTAGCTTGACTACTTAATGTTTCCTGGTCCTGATGGCATCTCAAACTTTGTGCTCCATAACTAACACACACCCGCATTGCCTCTATAATTTATTAAACATATGTGTTACTCTTCAAAAGCATACAAGAATAAGAGTTTATAAAGTTTTGGCGAGATCTTCTCTACTGAACAGAAGTGAATTATGGACCGTAAAAACTGCAAAAGAAAAAAGCATAGAAACTAGAGAAATGAAATTCCTGCGAAGGACAGCAGGCTATACTCTGGGAAAAAAGAATCAGCACAGAAATACATAAAGAACTAAAAATAGGCTTAGTATTGGACAAAATATATGAATACTAAAAGAAGTGGATTGAATATATTGAAAGAATAGACAGTTGGAAGATATAGAAGTCGGGGACAACCAAGGAAAAACTGGAAAGTGTTCAGGAATGACAGGGAGAATAAAATGGGGGGAGGAGTATTGTTGATGATAGCTGATGAGCTGCAGCCAAGGAGAATAGAAGTTGAATTGCAGGATAGAGAAAAGAGCACATTTAAGGCCATTTGGTGTGAGATTGTGGCTAGGCAGAACTAAATATACAATTGGGTGCTGCTACAGACCAAGTGATGGAAAAGATGCTGGTGACAGTATGCACAAGCAAATAGAAGAAATGAGTGGAAGGAGGGTGATTATTATGGGAGATTTCAACTATGGTCGCATTGATTGGAGTGAGGAGAGGACACACGGGAGGAAGGAATTGGATTTTATGCGGTTATTAAGGGATAACTATCTGCGACAGCATGTAATGGAAAATACTAGGGGTCAGAGAGTGCTTGACCTAGTAATTACATCTCAGGATTTGGCTGTAACAAATATGACCACATTGCTACCAATCGGTGAGAGTGATCATAGGGGAGGTGGCTAAAGGTGTAGAATTTTCTTGACTTGGGAGGTGGCTACAGGTATAAAATTTTCAATTAAGACAGGGTACATGTGGAATTATCGCGCTGGAAAGTATGACAAGCTTAGGAGTTTGATTGGTTCAGTGCCATGGCATGTACAACTGCAAGGACTAGAAGTCGATAGTGCATGGAAGGTAGTTAAGAAGTGTTTGCATGAAGCAATGACTGACTGTGTACCTAGAGTCCGAATAATAAATCAACTAGGGGTTAAATGGATGAATAACATCATTAAGCTTGAGCTGCAAAAAAAGAAACAACTATGGAGGGAAATTAAGGAGAAAGGTGACCGGCAGGCACACGAACGGTATAAAGTGCAGGCCAGAAGGGTAACAAGTGTGGTAAAAAAAGCAAAAAAGGATTACGAAAGAACATTGGCCATGCAGGCTAAAGAGAATCCTAAACAGTTTTTTAGATATGTAGCAAGTAAAAGGAAAAATGTACATGGCAGAATGATTTTAAAGAATGCCGATGGTTGGGAGGTAACTGAATCAGTTGATATAGTTGAGTTACTGAGTGAGCACTTTGCAAGAATATATCATCCAGGTGGTGACATTGCAGAAATGAATGCACCAGTAGATTATATGGGAATTGTGGTGAATGACGTGGAGGTGAGTAGTCTATTGCATAACCTCAATGTCAATACATCTGTGGGATTGGATGGTATACCAGCTCGTGTTGTACGAGAAGCAGCTAAAGAATTGTCAGTACCCTTGACCATTTTGTTTAATTTGAGTCTCGGGTCTGGGTTGGTCCCAAGGGGGTGGAAAGAGGGGAAAATAGTTCCACTGCATAAAGGTGGTTCCAAGACTGCTGTTGGAAATTACCGACCGATTAGCATATCAGGAATCATTGTCAAGGTCTTAGAGAAATTAGTCAAGAAAAGAATACAGGATTGGATAGATGAAAATGGGATATTGTATGGGGTACAACATGGTTTTGTGAAGGGTAGATCATGCCTCAGTAACTTGCTTACGTTTTATAACACAGTGATGGCTGAACTGGATAGGGGTAATGGGTTTACAGTAATACTACTGGACCTTGCCAAGGCTTTTGATAGGATACCACATAGAACCCTAATCAGTAAACTGGAGCAGATGGGGATAGATATAGGGTTGGTGAGATGGATAGGAGGGTGGTTGAAGGAGAGATACCAGTGTCGTTTATTCAGGAGTGGAGTCTAAAAGACGGCTTGTGACTAGTGGAGTGCCACAGGGCTCTGTTCTTGGACCACTGCGTTTGAATTTGTTCATCAATGATATAGGAAAGGATTTGAGAGGAAGTGTTCACTTGTTTGCTGATGATGCAAAGTTGGGTAGAGCAATTATGAGTGCACAGGATGTCAAAATTTTACAGGATGATTTGGATAGTTTGGAGGACTGGGCTAGGAAAAATGAATGTCAATTTAATGTGGCAAAGTGTAAGGTTATGCACTTTGGGGTGAAAAGAATAGCAGCAGTATATCGCATTGGTGTAACCGTACTCCAGGAGATTGATGAGGCCAGGGATTTGGGAGTGTTGGTGGATTGGGAATTGAAGTTTAGGGGGCACATTGCAAAAGTGACTAAAACAGCTCACCAAATCACTTGGCTTCTGAAAAATACTTTAACATGCAGAGACAAACAAGTTGTTGTTCCTCTGTATCGAGCCTTGATAAGACCCCATCTGGACTACTGTGCCCAGTTATGGGCACCAGGGTTTCTTCGTGATGGGGAGGAAGTGGAGAGGATCCAGAGACAAGTGACCAAGATGATAGCAGGTCTGTGGAATGAACCTTATGAGAATAGGTTGAAGATTTGTGGGTTGCAGAAATTGGTCGATAGGCGAAGGAGGGGTGATATGATTGAGACATTCAAATTACTGAAGGGTTACTATAAGATTAATCCAGAAGATATTTTTGAAAATAGAACTGGTGGTGGGAGGACTCGGAGCCATGAATGGAAGCTGGGCAAGAGCGTGGTTGACAAGGGTGTTAGAGCTAGGTTTTTTACTTGGAGAGTAGTGAATGAGTGGAATAAGCTTCCAGAGTCTGTTGTGAGTGCTACGACCGTGAATGAGTTCAAGGCAAGGTATGATAGATACTGTGTGAATGTCGAATAGTTGTTCTTGACATGATGTTAGGGCCTCCCTCAATGAGTCTGTCCACTCCTTGGAGTTACCCGGAACAACAATAATAATAATAAAAAAGAGACGAGAACAGGCCACTGGGTCTAAATCCCTGAAAGGAGGATGATGATGATGATAATTATATCTTGTACTTATGCATGGAAACGATCTCGCAATCATCCTATTCCAAAAAAAAGGGAAATAGAAGTCTATTGTCAAACTATCAACTAATTGCTGTCACCTCTGTCCTCTCCAAAGTAATCAAGTCATTGATATCCAAATCCATTACTTACAGGCCAACAAATTAATCAGCTACCAGCAGTATAGATTCTGCCATTCAAGATATGCAGCTGACCTTATAGCTTACATCACCCATCACTAGACACATACTATGGAAAGGTTCAGATAAACTTGTGCTTTTATCCTTGGCATTTCCGAAGCTTTTTGCTATGTGCAGTATCGAGGTCTGTGAACAAATTGCAATCCTTAAGTCTCCCTGCCACCCTCTGTAATTGGGTAGCTATCTTTCTCTCTGGTTATTCTCTGTGAGTCATGGTAGATGGCTCCCTCTCTTCACACTTCACCACCAATGCTTGAGTGTCTCAAGGCTCTGTACTATCACCTGCTCTCTTTCTCCTACATAAATTACCTACTCAAAATAACCACTAATCATGTCCACAGCTTTGCAGACAATAGTACTTTCCACTCATCCTACTCATCTGATAAACCATGTAGTACTCTGACATCCCAGATATCTACAACTAGTGCCTTAAACATCGATCTGCGTACTGTTCTCCAATGGTGGCGAGAATAACCTTGTCATATCGAATGCCACCAAACAAGGGCATTGCCTTTTCTTACAAAAGATATCCCACATCACTTATCCTTACCTTCAATAATACATAAATCACCAGACAAGATCAGATCTCTTTGTTTAGACTTTTGCCTCCAGTCTTTCGTGGCATAAACACATCACACCAATAGCCTCCTTAGTATCCAAGAAACATGACATTCTCTTTCATTCAAGAGCCTATTTTACACAATAATATTAGCTATATACAAATCACAAATCCACCCATGTTTAGAATACTGCTCACATATTTGGGATGTTCCTAAAACTGTCCAGAGGCAAGCAATTAGGCTCATACATGATCCCTCTCTTACAGATTTATTTCAACCTTTATTATTATTATTCAGGCCTCAATAGAGTCAAAAGACTTATCGAGGGGAGGTCCCCCTAAGAAACATAAAGTCTATCATACCACTTCTTAAACTCATTGACCGTTCTCGCTCTCACCACTCCATCAGGAAATGCATTCCACGGTTCAACCACCCTCCACGCAAAGAAACTACTCCTCACCCTCTTGCGCACAGTTTCCTTAGGTAACTTCCAGGGATGACCTCTTGTCATCACTCCTTCCTGCTGTTCAACCAAGCGAAAGAACTTCCCAGTGTCAACCCTGTAACCACCTCTCAACAGTTTAAAAGTCTCAATCATATCACCTCTCCTTCCATCCACCAAACTATGCAGTCCACATTGCCTCAGCCAATCCTCATAACTATCATTGTACAGTCCCGAAACTATCTTTGTTATCCACCTTTGTACCCTTTCCACAGTTAATTTATCCCCTTCAAATCGTGGGGACCAAAGCTGAGAACAATAGTCCAAGTGTGGTCTGATCAGAGACTTATACAACGGAATGATAACTGTTTTATCTCTGCAGGTCAGCATCCTTCTCATTATTGCATCAATCCTTTGTGTTGCCTTCACCACGTTTGCAATATGTTCTCTAAATTTCAGGTTTTTTTTTATCAATCATCAACCCCAGATCTCTTGTCTCCCCTACTTCCTCCAGTATAACTCCTCCCATAGAGTATGCAGTGTCCCATCGACGTTTCTCAAACCTCAAGACCTTACATTTTGCTGCATTAAACCGACATCCCCATTTATTTGCCCATCTATCTAGCTTATTCAAATCCTCTTGCAGGGCTGCACTATTACTAATAATCCTTCCCAGCTTCGCATCATCTGCAACCAACTGAATATCCCCTTTGCAATCCACTGACAATGTCATTGATATAAAGGTTAAACAATATAGGTCCCGGTACTGAGCCTTGTGGGACCCCACTTGTATCCCTCCACTTCCTTGAAACTGCCGCACTATACACAACTCTCTGATACCTATCAGACAGCCAATCCTGAATCCAGTTGACCAATCTGACATACGACCCATGTGCTGCAACATAAATATCAGCTTATCATGTGGCACCCTGTCAAATGCCTTTGCTAAGTCTAAGAAAATGGCAGTATATGCTTTTCCCTCATCTAATGCTCTTGTAACTTTATCATAAAAGGCTAGCATATTGCTAAAACAAGAGAACAATAGTCCAAGTATGGTCTGTTCAGGGTCTTATACAACGGAATGATAACTGTTTTATCTCTGCAGGTCAGTGTCCTTCTCATTATTGCATCAGTCCTTTGTGTTCTAGCATATTGCTAAAACGAGCACCCATTCACAAATCCATGTTGACCAGTGACGGCCCATGAAACTTTAATTGGGGGTGCTGCCTATAAAAAATAATTTTAAAAAAAATTCTTTTTTCCCTAATTAGTAACAAATTTAATAATAAATAAATCTATAGATTTATTTATTGATAAATTGGTTACTGATTAGGAAAAAAATGATATTTTTAAAATTATTTTGTATAGGCAGCACCCACACTTAAAGCTTCACGGGCTGTCACTGATGTTGACTCTCACAGATAACATTACCCTCATCTGCCCAATGATGTATATGGTCCTTCACTACTTTCTCCAAGATCTTACTAACTACTGATGGCACACAAACTGGCCTATAATTAGACACTTCCAGTCTGCTACTGCCCTTATGCAATGGCAGTATCTTACCTTCTTTCCATTCCATGGGCACCTTTCCCGCAGGCAGACTTTCATTGAAAAGCCAGGTCAAAAGCACTGTCAGTTCCATAGCACATTCTCTTAAAACTCATAGTGAAATACCATCCAGTCTCTCAGCTTTACTGACATCCAGAGTACTCAGTATTCGAAACACAGTCTCCTCCTGTACCTCTAAACCTCGAACCTGCCCAATCCCTCTAGCATTAAAACTGACTCCTCCAGGATGAAATACTCCAATAAAGTGTTCATTGAACAATTCCACTATGTCCTCTAAATCAGTCATTCTGTTCCCATTTTTATCCCACAAGATCATTCTTCCACAGTCATTTCTCCTCCTACTGGCCTCATATCTAAAAAATTCCCTAGGATTTTCTTTGGATCCTAGGGCCAATCTCCTCTCACATTCCAATTTCCTAATCACTCACCAGCTACTCTCCACTTAAAATCTATATTCACTAGACCCACACTGTTACAGTTTGCAGTGATGATACCTCATTCTTGTCCTCTCTTTTGCATGTAATTCACCTCTGTGTGTGTGTGTCTGTATCACGTATTATTTCACATATTCATTGAATTACCAACACTTGCATTTCTGTACTTATAGTTTTATATATATTGATCCCATACACAAGAGGTCGTGGGACCTATAGGCACCTCAGTGCTGTGCGAGGGTTGCAGAAGAGGACTGAGATAGAAGTCTTTTTTTTTTTTGAAGAGTTGCAGGTTGTAGTTGTTTGGGAATACTTTTTGAGGAAGGCTTTTCTGGGGACAGAAGCAGAGGGAATAAAAGGATGAATAGAAGCAAGTTCGGTGTGTTTGCAGTTGTACATTAAAGGAGGGTGCTGCACAACTGCAACTCCTGTAATAACAGTTGCAACAGAAAGTGGAGGAATGATGGTTGCCAGTTGATTGGAGCAATGATCATGGAATTTCCTACACAATAGACACTGTGCTGCTGACATGGTGGTTGAAGTAAATCTGTAAGAGCAGGATCATCTATGAGCCTAATTGTTTGCCTCTGGTTGGCATTAGAATTTTAAGGAAAGTTTCAGGTCAACCTCCGCAAACATGTGAACAGTATTCTATACATGGGTGGATTTGGGATATGTATATAGTTAATAGTAGGTTAGGTGTAAAATAGGCTCTTAAATGAAAGAGAATACCATGTTTCTTGGATGCTGAGGAGGCTATTCATGTGATATGTTTATGCCAGGATAGACTGGAGGTAAACATTAGTCATTGCAAAGAAATTTGATCCTGTCTGGTGATTTGTATATTACTGAGGGTATGGGTAGGTGAGCTGGGATCTCTTTTGTGTGAGGAAAGGCAAGACTGTGTTTTCATGGCATTGAACATAAAGTTTTCTTTTCTCCATTGGAGGATGGCATGTAGATCAATGTTTAAAGCACTAGATATAGATGTTCTTGTTGCCTGTTGATCGGGAAAAGGCATATGAGAATGTGCCTAGGGAAAAGCTTTTCAAAACACTACAGTTATATGGGCTAAATGGAACATTATACAGAACAATGTGTAGTCTATATTTAAGTTGCAAGTCAGCAGTTACAATTGAAGGAAATGCAGGAAGATGGTTTGATGTAAAATCAGGTGTAAGACAAGGATGCAGATTATCTCCCCTCTTATTCATCATCTGTATGGATCACATTATGAAAGAAAGTGGCATTAAACCTGATATTAAAATTGGAGATATCAAACTCAAACTTAGCTGCTTGCTTTATGCAGATGATATTGTACTCTTAAACACATCTTGTGCAAATCTCCAGTATTCTTTAACTAAATTGAATAATAGTTGTTGTAACAAATTTTCCTTGAAAATCATCAATAAAAAAGACTCTGAAAATAGACAGGAACATAAAAACTTAAGCTATATTCTGAATGGAGAGCCTATAGAACAAGTAAAATATTTCAGATGTTTAAGCAGAGTTTTTAGTGAAAATGGGCAAGTGAAATTTGGAAATAAACAGCAGAATAAGCAAGGCTGGTATGGTGGAGCCCCATTTGAATAAATTTATATGGAATAAAAGAGAAATAGCCCAAACACTAAACCAGTAGTATACAAAATAGTATTCAAACCAGTTTTAAGTTATGGATTGGAGAGTTGGGTTACAAATAAAGCACTTGATCAAAGATTAGGGAACACTGATATGAGAGTTCTTAGAAAAATTAGGGAATGATGCATTTCCTCAACTGTTTTTCATAACCAAAATTCTGGAGTCCTAATATTTCCTGGGTTACTTGTCTCTTGATATTTTTCAAGTTCTTTTTCATCCTGGAAACCCAGGTGACCAGTTTGTATATGTGGTCTGATCACGTAACCTTGCACATTATTGCACAACCTTCTTATATCTGCTTAGTAGTTGACTCTGTATTATAGCAGCAGTGTGTTGCATCATCTTGTTCCCTTTAAACTTCAGCATCAGCTTTAGCTTGATGCAGTATGCATTGTGCATAAAGTAGCATACAAGAACATTCCAGTATTTTAACATATTATTATTATTACGGGCAACTCCAAGGAGTCCTTAGACTCATCGAGGGAGGCCCAACATTATGTCAAGAACAACTATTCAACATTCACACAGTATCTATCCTACTTCACCTTGAACTCATTTAGAGTCATGGCACTCACAACAGACTCTTGCAGCTTATTCCACTCATTTATCACTCTCCAAGTAAAAAACCTAGCTCTAACACCCTTACTAACCACACTCTTACCAAGCTTCCATGGATGTCCCCCCTAGTCCTCCCACTACCAGTCCTATTCTCAAAAAAATCTTCTGAATTAATCTTATAGAAACCCTTCAGTAATTTGAATGTCTCAATCATATCACCCCTTTTTCCCCTATCAACCAATTTCTGCAGCCTACAAATCTTCAACCTGTTCTCGTAAGTTTCATTCCATAGTCCTGCTATTATCTTGGTCAGTCGTCTCTGGATCCTCTCCACCTCCTCACCATCAAGAAGAAACCCTGGCTCCCATATCTGAGCACAGTAGTCTAGATGGGGTCTTATCAAGGCTTGATACAGAGGAATAATAACCTGTTTGTCTCTGCTTGTTAAAGTATTTTTCAGCAACCAAGTGATTTGATGAGCTGATTTAGCCACTTTTGCAATGTGCCCCCTAAACTTCAACTCCCTATCCACCAACACTCTCAAATCCCTAGCCTCATCAATCTCCTGGAGTACGGTTCCACCAGTGTGATATACTGTTGCTAATATTTTCACCCCAAAATGCATAACCTTACACTTTGCCACATTAAATTGACATCCATTTTCCTTAGCCCAGTCCTCCAGACTATCCAAATCATCTTGCAAAATTTTGACATCCTGTGCACTCACTATTGTTCTACCCAACTTTGCATCATCAGCAAACAAGTGAACACTTCCTCTCAGATCCTTTCTTATATCATTAATGAACAAATTGAAAAGTAATGGTCCAAGAACAGATCCTTGTGGCACACCACTAGTCACAGGCCGTCTTTTGGACTCTATTCCTGAATACACCATTCTCTGATAACTCTCCATCAACCACCCTCCTATCCATCTCACCAACCCTATATCCATCCCCATATGCTGCGGTTTACTGATTAGAATTCCATGTGGTATCCTGTCAAAGGCCTTAGCAAAGTCCAGTAGAATCACTGTAAACCCATTACCCTTATCCAGTTCAGCTATCATTGTGTTATAATACGTCAGCAAGTTACTGAGGCATGATCTACCCTTCACAAAACCATGTTGTCCCCCATACAGTATATCCCATTTTCAACTATCCAATCCTGTATTCTTTTCTTGACTAATTTCTCTAAGACCTTGACAATGATTCCTGATATGCTAATTGATCGGTAATTTACAACAGCAGTCTTGGAACCACCTTTATGCAGTGGAATTATTTTCCCCTCTTTCCACCCTCTTGGGACTAACCCACACCCGAGACTCAAATTAAACAAAATGGTCAAAGGCACTGACAATTCTTTAGCCGCTTCTCGTACGACACGAGCTGGTATACCATCCAATCCCGTAGATGAATTGACATTGATGTTTTGTAATAGACTATTCACCTCCACTTCATTGACCACAATTCCCTTATAAGCTGTTGGTTCTTCTATTTCTGAAATGTCACCACCAGGATGATATACTCTTGCGAATTGCTCACTCAGTAATTCTACTATATCAACTGATTCGGTTACCTCTCTACCATCAGCATTCTTTAAAATCATTCTGCGATATACGTGTTTTCTTTTACTTGCAACATATCGAAAAAACTGTTTGGGATTCTCTTTAGCCTTCATGGCTAATGTTCTTTCATAATCAGCTTTTGCTTTTCTTACCACACTTGTTACCCTTCTGGCCTGCACTTTATACCGTCCATGTGCCTGCAGGATCCCCATATGCATAAAGTATATTATCATCATCATCAACATCATATTCCTGCCATGTACCCTCAAGGGGGTGTACAGGATATGATAGTACTACATGAAAAAAATTACATCATTATTACATTTTTGGAAATTATGGAGACAACTACTGTGTTTGAATAAAAACTTTAGTTTACTATTACTAAAATTTTACAATTCGACGTTTCGACCTTTATGTTAAGGTCATCTTCTGGAGCGTACAAATATACACAGGAAACAAGCTATACCACAATCATACTGGTTCGTTAAAGACACTGACTAACCGCTACCACAATTGTTGGCCTGACCTCTGGTGGAAAAAAAAAAATTATACATCAGCGCTAAAGTCCTATTATTTGTGTTGTCTACTATATACTAACATTATATTAACATCATTCCAGCCAGTTGGAGTGGAATGGTTTTTAATAATAGCAGATTGGCTAGAGTCCTGACTTGTGTTGAATCTTTCAAATTAGGTTGGCTGAATGTGTGCCATCCAGATCCTTGGAATTTTCATACCATCTTTGTTGTTGATGTTTGGGTGGTTTATCAGGATTTCGCAGGATTCTTTAAATTTTCTTTCGTACCATGTTTTTGTACGGTGTAAGGAGCAGGTGCTTTTCCAGTTGATTTGGTGTAAGGTGTTGAGTGCGTGGTCTGAGAGGCCTGCTTCACCATAATGGTTATATTTAATGTGTTCTTTTTTGTGTATAGGGATTGTCCGTCCTGTTTCACCAATGTACGGTAAGTTACAGGTGCAGCGGATGCAATAGACTCCAGGATGTGCTAATGGGAGGAGAGGGTCCTTAGAGGAGCTGAATATAGTTTTAAGTTTAGTGGGTGGTTTAAAGGTGGCATTAAGGTTATAATGTTGTAGGATTCTGTTGATTTTTTCTGATAACCCTTTAATGTATGGGATGGCTATGGTTTTACTGTAGTCTAGATTCGTTTTTGTTGTGGTTTTATAGAGTATTTTATTGACAGTATTTTTGTTATAGCCATTGTTTATGAATGTGTCACTAATGATTTTTAGTTCTTGTTTCAGGGCCTGCTGGTTAGAGCAAATAGTTGTGGCTCTGTTTTTAAGGGTGTTTATGACTCCATATTTTTGTGCTGGGTGGTGATATGAATTCGCATGTGGCCCGTGTGTGTAGGTTTTCGGTAGACCGTGAAGGATAGATTGCCTGAAGGAAGACGTGTAACTAGTGTGTCTAGGAACGGGAGCGAATTTTGGTTTTCGATTTCGATGGTAAATTGTATGCGTTCGTGTTGTTTGTTTAGGTGGCTGAGGAATGTGTTTAGCGTTTGTCGACCGTGCGGCCAGATCGCGAACACGTCGTCAACATATCTGAGCCAGCTTGTCGGTCGAAGCGTGGCGGAATCAAGAGCCCTTTGCTCAAAGGTTTCCATGTAGAAGTTCGCGATTGGGGGGGATAATGGTGAGCCCATGGCCGTACCTTCCTTTTGTAGGTAGAATTTGTTTTGCCACACGAAGTAACCGGACTTTAGTACGTGGGCAAAGAGGGCCGTAATGTCGGGCGGAAATTTGTTTTGTAGTAGGAGAATTGTGTCATTGATGGGGACATTAGTGAAAAGGGCAGAAACGTCAAAACTGACTAATAAGTCGTCTTTGTCGAGTGTTATGTTTTTGATTATGTTTATAAAGTGTTGTGTGTTTTTTGTGTAGGAGGGGGAATGACCTACCAACTCCTTGAGTGTTGCCGCTAATTTCTTGGCTAGGTGGTAATTGGGACTGTCTATTCCTTCCACTATTGGTCGAAGGGGCACATTTTGTTTGTGTATTTTCGGAACCCCATATATTCTGGGGGGGCGGGCGTAGTGGGGTTTGAGTTTTTTAACTGTGTCTGGTGGCCAAGAAGTGACGGGGTTCCGAAAATACACAAACAAAATGTGCCCCTTCAACCAATAGTAGAAGGAATAGACAGTCCCAATTACCACCTAGCCAAGAAATTAGCGGCAACACTCAAGGAGTTGGTAGGTCATTCCCCCTCCTACATAAAAAACACACAACACTTTATAAACATAATCAAAAACATAACACTCGACAAAGACGACTTATTAGTCAGTTTTGACGTTTCTGCCCTTTTCACTAATGTCCCCATCAATGACACAATTCTCCTACTACAAAACAAATTTCCGCCCGACATTACGGCCCTCTTTGCCCACGTACTAAAGTCCGGTTACTTCGTGTGGCAAAACAAATTCTACCTACAAAAGGAAGGTACGGCCATGGGCTCACCATTATCCCCCCCTATCGCGAACTTCTACATGGAAACCTTTGAGCAAAGGGCTCTTGATTCCGCCACGCTTCGACCGACAATCTGGCTCAGATACGTTGACGACGTGTTTGCGATCTGGCCGCACGGTCGACAAACGCTAAACACATTCCTCAGCCACCTAAACAAACAACACGAATGCATACAATTTACCATTGAAATCGAAAACCAAAATTCGCTCCCGTTCCTAGACACACTAGTTACACGTCTTCCTTCAGGCAATCTATCCTTCACGGTCTACCAAAAACCTACACACACGGGCCAATACATACATGCGAATTCATATCACCACCCAGCACAAAAATATGGAGTCATAAACACCCTTAAAAACAGAGCCACAACTATTTGCTCTAACCAGCAGGCCCTGAAACAAGAACTAAAAATCATTAGTGACACATTCATAAACAATGGCTATAAGAAAATGCTGTCAATAAAATACTCTATAAAACCACAACAAAAACGAATCTAGACTACAGTAAAACCATAGCCATCCCATACATTAAAGGGTTATCAGAAAAAATCAACAGAATCCTACAACATTATAACCTTAATGCCACCTTTAAACCACCCACTAAACTTAAAACTATATTCAGCTCCTCTAAGGACCCTCTCCTCCCATTAGCACATCCTGGAGTCTATTGCATCCGCTGCACCTGTAACTTACTGTACATTGGTGAAACAGGACGGACAATCCCTATACGCAAAAAAGAACACATTAAATATAACCATTATGGTGAAGCAGGCCTCTCAGACCACGCACTCAACACCTTACACCAAATCAACTGGAAAAGCACCTGCTCCTTACACCGTACAAAAACATGGTACGAAAGAAAATTTAAAGAATCCTGCGAAATCCTGATAAACCACCCAAACATCAACAACAAAGATGGTATGAAAATTCCAAGGATCTGGATGGCACACATTCAGCCAACCTAATTTGAAAGATTCAACACAAGTCAGGACTCTAGCCAATCTGCTATTATTAAAAACCATTCCACTCCAACTGGCTGGAATGATGTTAATATAATGTTAGTATATAGTAGACAACACAAATAATAGGACTTTAGTGCTGATGTATAATTTTTTTTTTTTTTTTTTTTTTTTTTTTTTTCCACCAGAGGTCAGGCCAACAATTGTGGTAGCGGTTAGTCAGTGTCTTTAACGAACCAGTATGATTGTGGTATAGCTTGTTTCCTGTGTATATTTGTACGCTCCAGAAGATGACCTTAACATAAAGGTCGAAACGCCGAATTGTAAAAATTTTAGTAATAGTAAACTAAAGTTTTTATTCAAACACGGTAGTTGTCTCCATAATTTCCAAAAATGCATTCGGATCACCGTGCAAGCCTAAAAGAAAGGATACATCATTATTAATTTCCTATCTACAATTTTCCTCCAAATCAGTCTGTTACTTGTCAAGACTCCAACATTATCAGATCTTATATTTCTATCGTCTAAAGCACTTTGTACTGTATCAATCCACCTATTTGTTGATCTTCCTCTGGGTCGTTTTGCTGCCAACCTGGCAGAGAACACTTGTTTTGCTAATCTTTCCTCGCCCATTCTGTTTAAGTGACCATACCACCTGAGATTAGCTCTGCTAACGCATTCCTGGATGCTGACAATGTCAAGTTCTTTCCTAATATCCTCATTTTTAATATGATATTGCCATTGATGCCATCTGTACATGCCTCTAATCTTTTTCAGGACTCTCATATCTGCGGTCTCTAGTCTTTGGTCAAGTGTTTTACTTCTGACCCAGCTCTCAGATCCATAAGTTAAAACTGGTTTGAACACTGTCTTGTATACAGCTAATTTAGTGTTCCGACTAATTTCTCTCTTATTCCATATGAATTTATTCAATCGACTTCCCACCATACCAGCTTTGCTGATTCTGTTGTCTATTTCTATATTTAATTTACCATCTTCAGTAAAAATCGTGCCTAAATAGCCAAAATGTTTTACTTGTTCCACAGGTTCTCCATTCACAACACAGTTGACATTTTCAATGATTCTGCCTATTTTCATTGTCTTTGTCTTTTTATTGCTGACCTTCATACCATATCTATTACAACAACTATTCAATTTAGTCAGAGAATCTTGCAGACTTGTAGCAGATTTATTTAGAAGTATAACACATCCGCATAAAGCAAAGAGCTGACATTAGCATCTCCAATTTTGATATTTAATACCAAAAAAATATCATGTTTAATACCACTTTCCTTCATAATGTGATCCATATAGATAATGAATAACAGAGGGGATAATGTACATCCTTGTCTCACACCAGATTTAACATTAAACCATCTTCCTGTACTTCCTTCAATTCTAATTGCTGACTTACAACTCAAATAAAGACTAAGTATTGCTTGATATAATGCCCCATTCACACCATATAACTGCAGCTTATTGAATAGCTTCTGTCTTGGCACCTTGTCATATGCCTTTTCTAGATCAACAAAACTTAAATACGGATCTTTGTTATATTCCCATTCTTTCTTGACTATTTGTCGTAAAGTGAAGATCTGATCCTGACAGCCTCTATTTGGCCTGAATCCAGCTTGTTCTTCACCAAGCTTTTCTTCCACAATTCTTCTCTACCGTTTCTCAAGTATACTTGCATAGATCTTGCCAGGAACGCTGAGTAGGGAAATACCTCTGTAATTCTCACATTCAGTTTTATTTCCCTTTTTTATATATGGGTACTATGAGAGCTCTACTCCAATCATCGGGAATTTGTCCCTCTGTCCAGGCTTTCTGAACTATGCAGAGCAGCCACTGTAAGACTTTTATACCACCATACTTCAGCATTTCTGGTCGAATATCATCTACTCCTGCTGCCTTTCCACATTTCAAGCCTTTGATGGCTTTTTCTACTTCAAGTAAGGATATGTATTCCTGACTGCATGCCTGGTCAGTGTTTTTTTATCACTGTGCTGTCATCACTGCTTGTTTCATTTAGCAGTTTTTCAAAGTAATTACTCCATACTTCAAGGATATCTTTTTCTCCTGTTTTCATGTCACCTTTATCATCTCTAACTCCTTTTACAGCACTCTTTCCTCCATTCTTAAGCTTCTTCAACAACCTCCAGAATATTTTGCCACCTTCTTGATATTTATTTTCTATATTCTTGCCAAAGTCCTCCCGTGACTTTTGTTTAGCTAGTTTTACACAGTGTTTAGCATTCTTGCATTTGTCTCTATATTCTCTAAGAGCACAAGCTGACTTATTTGACAGGAACTTTTGGTATGCTTTCTTCTTTTCCTTCACTGCTTCTTTAACTTCCTGTGTCCACCAGGGAGTGCTGATTTTTTTTATCCTTGCAGACAACCTCACCACATGCCTCTCTGGCGGAATCAATCAATGTTTTCTTCAGAGTTTGCCACTGAATCTCCACGGTTTTATTCCTGTTCTCAAACTCTCATTTTTTCTTCAACAATCTTTGTGTATTTTAGTCTACAGTTCACACCTGAGAGCTGCTCAACTTTTATTCGTTTTAAAACTTTCTTACATGTTATTCTTTTCAATATGAAATTCAATTTTATCCTGCTCAAGACTAAATAGTGATCACTTCCAATTTCAAAACCTCTGTACACTCTGGTGTTTTGCACCAGGGAGAAAACATCGCTATCAACAATAACATAGTCAATGAGACTTTTCTTATTCCTAGCCTCTTCTCTCCATGTGAATTTGTGCACATTTTTATGTTGGAACATGGTGTTAGTAATAACCAGTCCATGTCCTGAGCAGAAATCCAACAGATATTTGCCATTATTATTAGCTTTGCTCTTTTCTCCAAATTTTCCCAAAATATTTTTGTATATCTCACAATCATTTCCTACTCTGCTATTTAGATCCTCAACAAGGACCAACTTTTCCTTTTTCATTGTCAGTTGATTTTTCTAAAGCCTCAAAAAATTCCTCCACTTCTACCCTTGTAGAACCTTCTGTGGGACCATAGACACAAATAAGTCTCATTGTCCAGTTCCCCATTCTGATATTTGCCCACATTACTCTACTCGAGACTGACTGCCATTCAAGAAGATTAGCCTCGTATTTTGTGTTGAATACTATGGCTACTCTTTCTTTTCATTGATTGTCATTGCCTGAATATAACATTTTGTATTTATTGCTCAGAAAGATCTCACCAGTTTTGGTCTTTTTTGTTTCAGTCACCCGTATTATGTCGATCTGGTACTCATCTAATTCCTCAGCTAGCTCCATTTCTTTGCCATTCAGTCTTCTTACGTTGATAGTACCGATCTTTAACTCTGGTGATGTTAAGTTGGGGTTTATAATAACGTATATTAGCATAAAGTAATTAATAATACTTTATGTATTATTATTTACTATGTGACTGTTTGTTTTGCAGAATGAATTAATCTTTTTCTCTATGTCTAGAGAAAATTGCAAAGATTTTTGTAATATTACTCATTTAGATTTGTAATAATTATATATTAATATGCAAAATCTGGCTAACTGAACAGTATCTCTTAGAAATAGCCTGATTTGAGCAATTAGTGTTATGAAGAAATATGCATTTGTCACTCCATTCATCATATGTCATTGATTGAGACATAGGTTGGCTGAAGCTTTATCATTTTGAATTATTTTAAAGAAATTTAAAAATTATTCTAACAATAAATCATTTATTTTTAGAAAGCAACATTCTTAAATCATGGCAGATACCTCTCCTGGGAAAGTGCAGGCTATGCTTGCCTATTTCTCCCAAAAGGAAGAACCTGTAATGGGGATGTTACCTTGTAGTTATAAGCCTGCAGTTCGAACCTGGAAGAGAACCACATCCAATTCATCACAAGATGACATATTAGAAAAGACACCAGTGTCATTGCATACTACTAGCACTTCATCAGAATCATCAAATTCATGTACATTGGAAAAGTCAAATATTCATCTCCCTCCTAGTAATCAAAGAAACGTATTTAGTCAGCTTACTTCAGATCCTGAAATGTTGTTAGATACTGATAAAGCACTTCCATGTAATACATATTTAGGAACTAATGGTATTGCAACTTCTAAACACTCTAAACCTGCTGTGGGACCAAAGCCTAAGTTATCACATCTATCTTTGTCGACCTCATCTGTTGCATCCTCTTCAAGTGATACTGCAGAAAATAGCAATATTGATACGACTGAAGTGCAAAACAGATTGTCATCATTTTCAGAGAAAGAAAATGGAAACAAGGGAAATGACAGTTCCTTTAAAATTCTTGGGGAGACCTTACGAGCTTTTGTATTAAATGAAAATAAAAGTAACTCTCCATCATCTAGTCAACATTCTTCATTAATGAATGCTATTCTTGGTTTTGATAGTCCAGAACTAAGTGATAAAGAAGCTACAGCACGGCACAGTTTTGAGGATCCGTCAGCATTACAGATATATGCAAATAATATGACAGAAGTTAAACTAAAATGTTCAGATCTTGTAAACTTAGAAAACTACATATGTAAGACGAATTCCAATTTTCGAAGGAAAGAGATTCCATCCAAAGTTAAACTTGGGCCATCTCCTATTAAGCCTACTAAACCACCTGGCTTGAAACTACCAGATATACAAAAAAAAAGATGGTCATTGTCCTCAACACGTTCAGAGAATCATAGCAGATCTTCATCTCCAAAATCTGGAAGAGGTAGGAAGTTATTTAAATAGTAACATTTCGGATTAAACATAAATTACTTCATTAATGCACAAGTTTTGTAATATGATGAAATTTTCATGTTAAAATGTAATCTTAGAAATTGTAATATCCATGATCACTTTTGTATGTTATTTTTCTCAGTCAGTATATTATCTTAAAAAAGTGAACCAGTATCATTGACAAAATTTTCAGATTTTATGACAATCCTGACCATGAAAGGTTGTCAGGGTATAACACAGTATTATTATTATTGTTATTATTACATAACACTTCCAGGGAGTCCAAAGACTCATCGAGGGTGGGTATCTACTCTACAGTTCTCTCTCTCTCTCCACTAACTACAACTACACCAACGCTGTCTACCGCCCACCACCACTAGTATTTTCACAGATAATCACAGACATCCATGCTCAACGTGGGATTCAAACCTTTTAGCCTTTTGACTGGAGAGTGAATATGCTAACCACTCAGCCAACCTAGTTGGCATCATAAATTAGGCTAAAATTTAGATAATGAAATTTTTTTTTTTTTTTTTTTCAAACTCCATGTAATAATAAGCATTCCTCATCTAACATATGCATGCTAAAGTGTGATTCAGGCACATAGGTGTAGGTCAGTGGCGAACCTTTTTTATGTGCACATGCCAAAAATTTACAAATCGAGTTGCTGACGTGACGGGCAGTTTTTAATAGGAGAAAAATTAATAGAGAATTAATCTAGCTTTATTTATTTATAATATTTTATAAATATTTTATTTTATTTTATTTATAATATTTATTTATATATAAATTTATAATATTATGCAGTGTAAAATTTATTATTGTGTTATTAAATTGATTTTAATGATGTTGGTTTGAAAAAAAAAAAGGTAGCGAAAAAAATATTTATGCATTGTAACTCACCATAGAAATCAGCTGAGCAGGGGAAGCAGCAGAAGGATGTCGACTTGTCAGCGAAACGCTTACTATATTTACTCGAATATAACTTACCCTCGCGGTATAACTCGCACCCCTGATTTTGCTTTATGAAAAAAGACATTAAAAAGTTTTGCATATACCTTTCACACGACGAATATTTAAACATGTTCACATTGAGGCGATAGTAACTCGCTCCCTACAGTTAACAACACTCCCTCCCCAACAACCATTCTACTGCAGATGCAAAAAAACTAGTAGTTTTATTGTATCCCTGAATGAGGTACAGATTCTTTTGTAGTCTATGTAATATATTTCTCAACAAATAGTAAATTACAGACAGCAATAAAAAAAGCACTAACTAATGAATCGCATTTCCCCTCTCACAGAAATTATGCTGCATAGACTCGAGCAAAACCATATGTTGCACCAGAAACACAGTATCTAACTAAAAACTGTTGTACAATTTTTCAATTACATGAAATAAGTGTTTGTTTTATTGCATTTGAAATTCTCGATGTCATTATGACAGATCACAAAGGCTAACTTCAAATAAAATTCTACCACTGAAACATGCCATATAATGCGTGTGTGAGTTCGCTTGCCAGCTCAAATGCAAACAAGCAGCAATAAAATTCAACCAAGGGTTGAAACTTTTGTGTGAGTTGAGCCCACCTGTAATGAGAAGTTCAATTGGAACGATAAATGACATCCCATCGTGAATGTGTTAAAACTAAGAAATATATAGTGAATGTTGTTATGACAATTTCAAATGTTATGGAATTCGGCTCAACAATTATCGGTTGCCTTTGTCTTTGGGTCACACAATCTTTTGTTAATACCGCACCAATTATATGCAGGTTTTCATAGCTGCTCTCTCGTGTAAAGCAAAATTTAACTTGTACATATAGTAACAATTAAAAAAAGGTTGAATAATTTATAAGCATATAAAAGGATATCACCTGTAAATCGTTGACGTGCCAGCAAAATTCTTGGATGTGCCACCTCTGGCATGCGTGCCATAGGTTCACCATCTATGGTGTAAGTCAAGGAGCAGTCACGCAATCAGCTTTGCCAGCATTTTATCACTCTTTGGAATCTTATCTAGGAGACATTGCAGGGAAGAGTAATTTGTATTATTTTTTGTTGTAAAGCCATCCCTTCTCACTCCATCTTTTGATATCCGAAGTATCCTTGACTACTCTTCTTAAATCTAATTTCAAATTGCAGGCTGAAGTGTCCATGCATATGTATTTTGTAATATTTCTATTCTTTGTGTTGAATTGGATTTAAACGGTATTGATGCGAACACAGATTGATAAGAAAATAACTATTTATTAACTTAAAAGCTAATATTTTGCTGGTGTTATATCCAGCATCTTCAGAGCACACAAAGTTGGTTACAAATGTGAGACAACCACAATCCGGTGTAACAGTGGGGCTAGTATAACTAATTGCATCGTGCAACACAAGACTAAAGTCCTAATACGGCACCATCTGAGTTAAAGAAAAAAAAAACAGTAGTCCAAAGTTTTGAAAAAAATATAGTAGCCCAAATAGTAGTCTTCGAAAGTTTTGAAAAATAGTAGTCCAAAGTTTTGAAAAAATAAATAAAAAAATAAATATTAATTTGGTCTTAGGATGACTGTCTCCCAAATCTTTGGTAGATTTATACAGCCATACTTGTTAAGGTTTGGAGTATATTTTAAGGCTTCTGTTGATTCCAGGAACAACCTCTCTGACTTGTAGAAGCTTTTGTGCAGTACTTTTGTTGTTTTTTTTCAATTGATCCTGTGTGCCTGGATATCCAAAGCATGGTCTGCCAGACCCGACTTGCCATAGCGAATGTGCTGGATATATTTTTTGTGTTCACTTAGGTGGATGGTAACCTTCCAAATGGTATCCTTAACTTCACTGTATATAGAAAACCCACTCACACAGGCAGATACATTCACAAACTTTCCCACCACCACGCCTCTCAACAAGGCATCATTAAAACTCTGACGAATAGAGCCTGTAATCTTTGTTCCAGTGGAACCTCTATTTCGACTGAACTCAACCATATACACAACACCTTCCTGTGCAATAGCCACAGTGATTACAGAATTAAAAAAAATAATCAGTTCCTTCCCCCATTTCTCAGCCATCTCTTCTGAAGGATTTCAGAATGGCCATCGCCATCCTCTATATTTGTGGCACATTGGAAAAATATCCAGGTCATTAAAAAGATCATATCCTCTATACAGCTTTTAAATCCCACCAGAAACTTGCTACCCTTATCCATTCTACCAAATATCAATTCCCTCCTCTCTCATTGCCTGGAGTATGTAAAGTACCTTCCTGCAAGTTAGCTTACTTTGGACATACAGGTAGATTGAACACAAATCTTATGTCTGTAATCACGACTATTGTCAATCATGGTCTGCCTTGCAGACCATGTATTGGACACAACTAACAGAATCTTCTGGAAGAAAACCACTATGCTTCACTACAGTAAATTTTAAAAGGAAAGACTGTTTTAAGAATCTACAGTGACACTCAGAAATCAGCCTAAGCTAAACAAATGCTACTGAGCAAGCACTTTGCAAGAGTATTATCCAGGTGGCGACATTGCAGGAATGAATGAACCAAAGCTTATACGGGAATTGTGGTGAATGAAGTGGAGGTGAATAGTCTATTACAAAACCTCAATGTCAATACATCTGTGGGATTGGATGGTATACCAGCTCGTGTCGTACATGAAGCAGCTAAAGGATTGACTATTTTGTTTAATTTGAGTCTCGGGTCTGGGTTAGTCCCGAGGGGAAAATAGTTCCACTGCATAAAGGAGGTTCCAAGACTGCTGTTCTAAATTACTAACCGATTAGCATATCAGGAATCGTTGTGAAGGTCTTGGAGAAATTAGTCAAGAGAAAAATACAGGATAGGATAGATGAAAATAGGATACTGTATGGAAGACAACATGGTTTTGTGAAGGGTAGATCATGCCTCAGTAACTTGCTCATGTTTTATAACACAGTGACCGCTGAACTGGATAAGGGTAATGGGTTTACATGATTCTAGTGGACCTTGCTAAGGCCTTTGACAGGATACCACATAGAATTCTAATCAGAAAACTGCAGCATATGGAGATGGATATAGGGTTGGTGAGATGGATAGGAGGGTGGTTGATGGAGAGATATCAGAGAGTGGTTTATTCAGGAGTAGAGTCCAAAAGACATCCTGTGACTAGTGGAGTGCCACATGGTTCTGTTCTTGGACCACTACTGTTCAATTTGTTCATTAACGATATAGGAAAGGATTGAGAGGAAGTGTTCATTTGTTTGCTGATGATGCAAAGTTGGGTAGAGCAATAGTGAGTCCACAGGATGTCACAATTTTGCAGGATGTGGATAGTTTGGAGGACTGGGCTAAGGTGAATGGATGTCAATTTAATGTGGCAAAGTGTAAGGTTATGCATTTTGGGGTGAAAAGATTAGCAGCAGTATATCACATTAGTGGAACTATACTCCAGGAGATTGATGAGGCCAGGGATTTGGGAGTGTTGGTGGATAGGGAGTTGAAGTTTAGGGGGCACATCACAAAAGTGGCTAAATCAGCTCATCAAAATCACTTGGTTGCTGAAAAATACTTTAACAAGCAGAGACAAACAGGTTATTGTTTCTCTGTATCGAGCCTTGATAAGACCCCATCTAGACTACTGTGCCCAGATATGGGCGCCAGGGTTTCTTCTTGATGGGGAGGAGGTTGAGAGGATCCAGAGACGAGTGACCAAGATGATAGCACATCTATGGAATGAACCTTATGAGAACAGGTTGAGGATTTGTGGGTTGCAGAAATTGGTTGATAGGCGGAAAAGGGGCAATATGATTGAGACATTCAAATTACTGAAGGGTTTCTATAAGATTAATTCAGAAGATATTTTTGAGAATAGGACTGGTGGTGAGAGGACTAGCAGCCATACATGGAAGCTGGGCAAGAGTGTGGTTAGCAAGGGTGTTAGAGCTAGTTTTTTACTTTTTAGAGTGGTGAATGAGTGAAATAAGCTGCCAGAGTTTGTTGTGAGTGCCATGACGGTGAATGAGTTCAAGGCGAGATATGATAGATACTGTGTGAATGTCAAATGGTTATTCTTGACGTGATATTAGGGCCTCCCTCGATGAGTCTATTGACTCCTTGGAGTTACCCATAATAATAAAACTTCCCAAAATTTGGGAAACAATAATCATCAGAGGCCCCCAGATATAAACAAGAGGCAGGTATAAACGCCCTTTATGGGCATCTATGCTTGCCTATAAATGCTCATAGAGGGCTCACCACCTAAATAGGACTTTAGTCACCCACGTGTTTCATTGAGTATTGTGTTGTCTTGGTATGTGTTACAAGTGCTAATTGTACTCCTTGAAGATGTCTCGGTGACTGAGATGAAATGTTGGAAGTATTAAAACCAGTTTTTAATCCTTTTCTAGTAGGGTCAATACTCCATTAAACTTCCAACATGATTAAGTCTATTATAATCTTCCTAAATGGGAGTAACATTAGTAATGGCTATTTAGAATTCTCTCCAACTTTGCATCAAACACTACCCATCAAACTCCACCCACCAAATAACTGAACATCTCCAGTCAGTCCACATTATATCCTTTACAAACAAGTTAAACAGCAATTGCCCATGACCAGAACCCTGAGGCATGCCACTGGTTGCCCTCCTTTTTTGAGACACTTCTCCATCGTACACAACTTTGTGGTAGCATTCCAAGAGCCAATCACCAATCCATATAACTGATATACTATCTATTTCCATCCTCTGCAGCTAGTACATCAACTTATCATGTAATGTCCAGTGCTTTTGTAAAGTTTAAGACTATCACTGTATATGATTCTCCCTTATCCAACACACTGATTACCTTATCATAAAATGCAAGTAAATTGCTAAAACAAGAGTCTCGCTTCATAAATCAATATAGACCATCATAAAGAATACTGTATCCATCTACCGGATCCTGTATTCTATTCTTAACCAATCTTTCTAACACCTTCCATGCATGGGAAATGTATAGAACCCATGTGGTCAAAACAAATTTCATAGAACCTTCCAGATCCATTTTGCAAATATATGCAGCCTCAGTTCTAACCTTAATTCCATGTTCTAACATTGCCAGGTTAGAGTGGTTAGCGTATCCGCTCTCCGGCCAAAGGGCTGTGGGTTCAAATCACGTTGTGGGCATGGATGTTTATGATTATCTGTGGAAATAGCAGTGGTGGTGGTCAGCGGTAGATGGCGTTGATGTAGTTGCAGTTATTTTGTGGATTGAGTGGTGGAGACAGAGTTGTAGAGCAGGTGCCCTCCCTCGATGAGTCTGGACTCCCTGGAGGTGTCAAATAATAATAATAATAATGATGATGATGTTCACTTCTACTTTCAGTCTACAAAACCTCATCTACTCTTCCTGACAGAAATTTAAATCTCACCCCTCTCAAATACTACCCATCTCTGCTTTCCCAACCAGACATTCTTTAACTCCTTTTGCCTCATAGGTGGGGTTCTGCACATATGTTTGCTATGATAATAGTCTATCAGAGAGTATCCAACCTGGAATCTCACAATTTTGATCTCCTTTGGCTAAAAATCACCCTGATCCATTCTACCAAATTCATGCTGTCTCTACTGCTCTCCTATGCCAACAACCACAAACTCTTCAGTTACCTTTCCTTAAATGTTGATTTTCTCCAATCCAGATCTCCAAACAGTGAAGTCATCTTTCTCAGGGACTTCAGTGTCCACAATTCTAGTAAGCTGTCTGCTTCCAACTGCACAGATCAAGGGTAGAGAGGATAAGACTTGCAATCACAAATGATCTCATACAAATTGCCCACATGCCCACCAGAATACCAGATAATCCCAACCATTCTCCAAACACTGTGGACCTCTTCTTTTCCAGTGACCCAGCTAAGTACACTGTGAATGTTGTGTGCCCTCTAGGCAGCTCAGATCTCTTCCCCCATGGAGCAACATACACAAACACTCACCTCCACCCATTGTATGGCATTACCAGAAAGCCAAGTGATATGACCTTCGCCACTTCTACTTCTAATTTCCTTTGTCAGATTACTGTTTCTGGTCCTGAACCAAATCTATGTGCAGAAAGAATCACTGTAATCATACTCATTTTCATGGAAACATTTATTCCCAGATCCACCCTAAAGTCTCATTCCCTATCTTAGCCTTGGTTCTCCTACAGGTGTGCCAAGGTTGCACAAAAGAAGTCAGGCATACCACAACTGGCTTGCATCCAATCTTCCTATACAGTTTACACCAATGCCTGGAATAGCTGCAAGAAAACTATCACCACATCAAAAACTGACTTTGAGAGAGCTAAAAGCAGGAAACTTGCATCCTGTATGAATAGCAGCCATGCCTTCTGGGCTCTAGCCAAAGCTATTCGTTTTAACTTCCGCGCAACACTACTCCCACCACTATGACACCCAGATGGTACTATTGCATCATCACCAATAGAAAAAAGCCAACCACCTGGCTTCCTACTTTTCCTCCAACTCTTGCATAGCTGATCATGGTAAATGTCCTCCAACTATTCCAAACACTCAACATTCAATTCTGCATTTTGATATTTTGAACAGAAAAAGGTCAGAAAAATTTTGCTTAAACATACGAAAAAATCTCCAGACCCTGATGGCATCCCTCCAATTGTTCCAAAGGTCTGTGCCCCAGAGCTGACTCCCACTTTATGCTGCTTATTTATACTTCCTTATTCCACCAATATCTACCCTGAAGTCTGGAAACTAGCCTACGTACAGCCTATTTCTAAGACGGTGACACATCCTTACCTTCAAACTATCATTTAATTTCTCTAACCTCAATCTTTTCTAAAGTAATGAAAGCCTTGGTTTACACAACTTTTTGGCTAACCCCTACACTACCTTGAAGACTCTCATCTAATAAATGACTGACAGTATGGATTCTGTCACTGTCGATCAACAAGGCATCTACTAATCTATGTCACTCATCTCTGGACAAGCACTTTGAAAAGATTCGACAAATCTCAAGTTGCTTAGTTGCTCTTGATATCTCCAAGACTTTTGACCAAATTTGGCACAAAAGCCTATCAGAAAACTCCTATCATTCAGTCTACTCCCTGACTTTTGCATTTGAGTAGCCAGTATTCTGGTGGACGTTCACTTCGAATGATGGTGGATGGCTCCTTATCTTCTATCTATACAACTAATGCTGGGGTCCCACAAGGCTTTGTTCTCTCGTCCACTCCCTTTCTTCTATACATAAACGATCTACTTCAGCTGACTGCCAGTCCGTACACAGTTTTGCTGATGACAGCACATTACACTCCTCCATTTTGTTTGACAAACCCTGCAAAGCACATATCACCACAACCTCCAGAAATCAACCTCTACTACCTTAAATTCCAATCTTCAAAGCATTCATCAATGGAGTTTGGATAACATTATCAACTTCAGTGCCAGAAAACACAGCTCTGCATTTATTTCCCACAAAAAATAACCCTATTCTTCCATTCTTACCCTTGACAATACTCAAATCTCTATTGGAGAAGGGATTCATCTTCTCAGAATAACTAAACTCAAATCTCTCTTGGCACAAACATATCACAACTATTGCCTCCTCTACATCCAAAAAATTAGGCTTTCTATTTTGCTTAAGGCATTAATTTCACTCTGAACAGCTCTTTACCCTATACAAATCACAAATTTCCCCAGCCATTGAATTCTGCTCTCATATCTGGGGCAATGCCCCTAAGAACTCCTTGAAAACACTGGATTCTATACAGAAAAGAGTTAGATTGATTGATGACCTCTCTCTCTCTCTCACTAATACACTGCACTCACTTTCATACAGGCATTCAGTCCTTGCATCCTGCATCTTTTATAAATACTTCTGCAGCTGCTGTTTATCAGAATTGAACATCAATTCTGATAAATTGATGTTCAATTTATTCCCCTACCCTCTTGCAAATCCATCCAAATGCGTGCAGCAGCTAACCTATATTCTCTCACATTTCGTCTCCAAATCCACAGAACAAATTTCTCATCGTCTTCTTTATCCCTTCTACTGCTGCCCTCTGAAACAGTTTTCCACCACGTTTCCTTAGGAACACAACCACAACCCACAGCTTTTCAAATCAAATGTGAAGAAGTTCCTGATCACATAACATACTGTAGGTTGACCAACCTCTCATGGATAGGCTCTCTGTATTTAAAAAACAAAACACCTTGACTACAACTGCAATTATACAGACTGGTCTATAATTGGAAACTTATGTCCTAGAACCATGCTTGTGATGCAGCACTATTTTGCCTTCCCCTTCCCCCACTCCTTGGAACCTTACCCATGGCAAGACTTTCATTACATAACCAGATCAAGGGTATAGCTAACTGTTGTGCACATTCTTTAAAAATATGGGGTAATATGTCATTCATTCTCGCAGCCTTATCAACACCTAACCCAATCAACACTTGATATACCTCGGATTCTTCCAGTTCTTCTAATACTTCCCTCCCTGTTACATATTGCACAGCATTATTTACAGCGGTATGATATACACTAATAAAGTGCTTATTCAGTAATTCCACCATATCCTTTGCAACAGTCACCCTGCTGCTATTACCAGTATCAACCTGCCATAATTATTCTTTCTCTTAATTTCCATATAGCAGAATACTTCCCTTGAATTAACCTTGGCCTGACCAGCCAATCTCCTTTCATACTGCACCTTTTCTTTCTTTACCATGCTCGTCCCCTTCCTGGCCTGCACCTTATCACGGATCCAGTTACCACCAATTGCCTTGTACCTCCTCCATAACATTTTCTTTTCCAACATAGCTTGTTTGATTTCACTGTTCATTTATTTACTCTCTTAATCCTTGGTATGCAGTTACATTGCTTGTGTCAGATACTACCTTATAAATTTTGATGCATTGTCAGCATCTTTTCTGAACAGCTCGTCTACCCATCATTTTAATGTTAATTGACTACAGAGCTTCCCGTAATCACTGGCTTTATAATTACACATATATCCTTTTCTTGTTTCACTACTTCCCAAACAAAAACCTAATGATCACTCACCAACTGGCAACAGTGCTAATACTTCATTAACATCTCAGTCTTGTGAAGTTATCATCGAATCCAAAACACTAAAGCTTCTTTTTGCTTCAGTCACATGCTTCTTAAGATATTTATCCCTCATAAAATCAGCACACTCTCTCTCCTTGTTCCTGTACACTATCTCCTCCTTCCATTCTACAGCCATGTAATTAAAGTCTCCCATCAGGATCACCTTCTTTTTTCATTCCCAGCTGATTTGTCTAAACATTTCGCAATCAGTATTCGCTACATTCCCTAGCCCAGTGTTTCTCAATGTGGGGTGTATGCCCCACAGGGAGGCAATTAGAAAATGTACATGTACATATTTATATTATACGTTTTCAGAATTTGGCCGACTATTATGCTAGAAGGGGGGGGGGCATCAAAATCTTTGAGACGTTGAGGTGGTGCATGATCCAAAAAAGGTTGAGAAAAAAAAACTGCCCTAGCTTATAACAATATCCTGTTAATTTCAACATCATGGCACAGGTTCAAAATCTGCACTCAGCAATCATTAATAGTACTCTCCCCCTCTCTTTTCACCTTCCTATCCTTCTGGAAAATTGCATATCCTTCCATTTCTTTTCCTGATATCACATTATCCTCAGACTTATGCTGATTATCTTTGGACATATTAACTCAATTAATGCAACAAACTCAGTTCTCTTCTTTTGAATACTCCTTACCTTTGTATACTAACATAATAATCCCTGTGTCTTTGAAGCCATTCTACCAACACCAACATCCCTACTCCAGCCACTATACCACACATTTCTCCAGTCTGATAACTCCTGTTTCCCATATCCAGACTGATTGCCATTCATACCTATCTTGTCCTTGCCATTATGCATTCCTTCACCTTGCCCTGCCACAACCTTATCTTCAACCTTGTGTCTATCTTCCTCCTGTCATGCAACCTGTTTGGCTACACTCTTCCTCTTCTTCTTCACAAGTACCCTTTGATCATTAATTACATTAACTTCTGGATTCCAGGCCTTCTCAGCAAACAATAGCCAATTATGATCTCAAACAAATCAGTGCTGGTGGATACCATTCTGAAATAATCTGTGAAATACTCATCCTCTGAATAAACAATATGTAGTCTGAATTCCTTTATTATGGATATCTAGATACAAAAAGCATTCAAATTTATATGTATTTCTAACAATGCCAGCATTGCTGAGAAGAAATTTTTGGTTTCTTTTTCACAGTTGTTTATAATTTGTGCTGTGTTCTTCTTATATCAGACATGACTGTGTAACTAGAAGTTCATTACACATCCTTCTGGTATATGAGATTATGTGCTTCTGGTTATGATTACCCATTGTACAACAAAATTTCCCTTGTTGTACAAATTTTCATGTACAGTGAGTAATCATGTTAACCTTAGACATTCTTATTCTAGTATGGAAATATTAATGCAGTGTAATCATTACTATTAGAATAACTAGATGTAAACTATGCTTAGAGAAAGAGAGCCTCAATGAGTGTTGTAAATTTTTCCCCTGCTTTAAAAGAATAACTACAGGCATTTGAGAAGCAATGTATATAATAACTTCTGTTATCTTATGCATGAGTCCAAGGAAATTAACGGAAGCTAGACAACTGAGATTTCTTTGATGATGATATGATTTATTTTTTTTATGTGACTCTCACCCACAAAATGTTGTAAACCTATATTAGTACCATGTGTGTAGACTAAAGATATTTTTCTATTTTTATTGATTCATGTGATTTGTTAATATATTTTCTTTTTTTTTTTTACATAATCCAGAAACATTGCTCCAGAGACCAAACGAACTTTTCAGTTGAAATTAGGTCACACATTGGATAATGAAACTCCTCCATAATACACAAAATACGCAAAAACAGCCATGTCCACAATAGGATTTGAACCCATAGCCAGTAGTATAATCACTGTCTAGAATGGTTTCTTATCAGACTCCAGCAATATTTCCTTAGCCCGTGTAGCTGTAAATCTGAGTTGATTGTTTGGTTAGAATTTTACATTTCAACATGGCAATAGTATATCAGAATGATGCTAAATCATCTTGATTTAGCATCATTCTAAGGGGTAGATCTATCTAAGGGGATAACATAATAAAATACGGAGTCCTACAAGGGTCAGTACTAGGACCCATCCTATTCATAATATGTGTTAATGATCTATGTAAAATACAAACTTTTTGGCAAAATGATATCCTTTGCTGATGATACGGCTTTAGTATACACCGAAACAACCCTTGAAAATCTAAAAAATCGGATTAATAGCGATATGTTAAAACTAAGTATATGGTTTAGCAACAATGGATTTAACATTAATACCGACAAAAACGAGATATATGTACTTTACATTAACAGACAAATTAGATCACAGTATAACTATAAAATGGCATGAAAGGAAATATAGTGATACTCTAAATTGTAAACGTAGCTTAATCAAAAAAACAAAAACCATCAAGTATTTGGCCTCCATATCGATAGCAATTTGAAGTGGAACTCCCACACCACTTTCTTAACAGAATATATTATGTTAAAAAATTTGTAAATGCAGCATTCTTAAGATGTTTATACTATTCCTGGGTAAATTCTTCACTGCAATATAGCATTACCTGTTGGGGAGGAGACTATTATAACAATCTGCTTCCATTAATAAGAATACAAAACAGAATAATTAGAGCCATAACTACTACCGACTTTGCACATTCAACCAATGATCTGTATATCATTCATAATATTCTACGATTTCAGAAACTATATCTCTATGGTTGTCTGTTATATGTAAAAAGAAACACTAAAAGTTTCTTGGTATATAATGTAGACTATGGATTGCGCTGCGGTCGAAACATGCTGGAAGTACCTAAGGCTAACAAAGAAATTTTTCATAAATCTTTCGAGTACATTGGGACGAGCAGCTATAATAAACTTTCAAATGAAATTAAATCTATAACCTCAGAATATGTATTCAGAAAAAGATTGAGAAAGTACCTTATGGGATTCAAGAATGTTGACAATTATTTTAAACGTATGGTATAAGAGATCATTATAACTCATATATCATAACCAATTAAGGTATTGATTTACAAATTGGTTCATTCAGTTAGGAATTAAAATATCGACATGTACATTCTTATAACTGGTAAGGGAGCCTTCTTAGATGTGGTCCCCAGACTCTCAGTGTCTGTTTTAAGCTAATTACTTTTCCAGTAACCAGTATGGCTACAGCCCTTGGTTACACATATTTGCATTAACTAACTTACATTACTCTAAATCAATTACTTATCATAACTTTGAAACCATTCGAAATATATTATATTCTACTTGCATATATGAGAAAACTTTTTATTAACCATAATAAAATAATAGCTATAATAAGTGTTAGTACCAACAGAATATGATAGTAATACTTGAATTTTATTTTGTAACATTGTACTGTGCATTGAATTGTATTGTGAAATATTGTCATAATTATACAAGTTGAATAGTATAATATGTATAATTTGTTTTAAAAGAGGTATACCGTGAGTAGACATATCGATACAAAATTAATAACGGAAAAATTCACGTACAAAGATTATTTAATAGTATAATTTTTGCCTGTGTGTCACACAGGCGAAAATTATACTATTAAATAATCTTTGTACGTGAGTTTTTTCCGTTATTAATTTTGTATCGATGTATAATTTGTATACGTGATGTGAATAATAATGATAATAAGTTATTTTTGCTTTCACCCATTAAATGCAGAAACAATAACCAAGAGTAAGTTGATTTTTAGATCATAAAATCCAGCAGACTCAGTATGCACCAAGTACAAGTGATAATTATGGGACATTTCTCAAAGACATCACTTGTAAGTGATAATTTAGTGCTCACCATATAGAGATATAATTAATACAAGCCTCCAAGTTAGAGAAGATGCCCATAGAATTCTTATGTAAAACATTTCTGAATACATGGCAATAGATCTAAGCAAATTCCAACACATTGCCACCTTCAGACCCATCAACCATATCTGCCAGCTACTTCCTCATCCTGAACTCTTTTACATCTGCCGATATTTATAAATTCCAGGTTCATGTAATAACTTGCCATATTTTTAACGATAATTATTATTTTTCAGGAAATAATGTATACTAAATATTAATAATTATAATTATAATAATTTTAATTAATACTTCTTCTTGTTGATAAGCTTATACGTTGGTAACACGACTATTAAATTATTTCAGGAAATTACAATGTATACTAAATATTAATTAAAAGAAAACTTTAATCAATACTTCCTATATTTTAGCAATGTTACGTTGCCATCTTCATGGGAACATAAAACTATGATAAGTGCACAAAGGCACTAACAGCGAGCAATGAGGCCAAAGAAAGTAAGTAACGTTGTTCCTAAAGTCCTTTAGCCTTTCTAGTGGGCTAAATTAGGTTGTCTTGGGCTGTTGGGCTGAAAAAAATAAGTCTTTCCTAGACACTCTGATTACATGCCAGCCTGATGGATCCTTGGCTTTCTCTGTTTACAGTAAACCAACCCATACAGGCAGATACATTCAACAGCATTTCCCCTCCTGCTCCACCCTCACAACAATATTGGGTTATAAAAACCCTATGCAAAATTAATCTGTTCAGATGACAATGCCCTAACCACTGAACTAAACCACATCCTTAACATGTTCTTAGCCAATGACTACAATCCCCAAAAAATCCAGAAAATATTAAAACCAGTTAACCACAACCCCTCTCCCCTTCATAACAAAGATTACGCTAAATCTATCATCATTCCTTACATCCAGGGCACCTCTGAAAAGTTAACCAAAATCCTAAAGAAATATGACCTGATGACCTGTTACAAACCATATAAGAAATTAGCATCCCTTATCCGCTTCACCAACAAAGACCAGCCACTTCCTCTAGACCTACCTGGAGTATACCAGGTTCCTTGCAGCTGTAAACTGTCCTACTATGGCCAAACAGGCAGGACAGCTAATATGAGGATATCCGAACACAAAGACTACATCTGGCTTCACCAATATAGCCATTCTGGGCTTGCAGACCATGCTTTGGATACCCGCCACAGAATACGATGGAAGAAAGCCACTTTACTACACCGCAGCAAATATAAATATGAAAGATTGTTCAGGGAATCAGCCTCAGCTCTAAAAAACATATTTTGCTTTTTTATTTCAAAAAAGGCAAATGAGTTGTGGAGGCCCATTAAAAAAAATATTCAGTGTATATGGGGATGGTGCCTTAACAGAATGCGTATTCCAAAAGTGGTTTGCCAAATTCCGTTCTGGAGATTTTGACGTCAGTGATGCACCTCACGCCGGTCACCCGTCAAGGATATCGTCGACAAAAATCTGTCACAAACAGTGTGGGAGATTGCTGCAGTACTGAACATATCCCATACAAGCATTAAAACCATTTGCACAAGCTGAGATATGTTTCAAAACTCAATGTTTGGGTGCCGTGAATTGACTGAGGCCAATATGACTGCTCGCATATCCATCTGTGATTTGCTGCGATATTGCCAAGAAAATGACCCATTTTTGGAGCGGATGATTGCGGGAGATGAAAAATGGGTTGTGTACGATAATGTGGTACGTATAAAAGATCATGGGGCACAAGAGCAAACTGCCGCAAACAACCTCGAAAGCAGGATTGCACCCAAAAAAAGATCATGCTCTCTGTGTGGTGGGATTATAAAGGTGTTGTCCACTACGAGGTGTTACCGTCAGGCAGAACGATTGATTCAACTGTCTATTGCTCACAGTCAACACGACTGGCCCATGCAGTTAGCACAAAATGTCCTGAATTGGCATATAGGAAAGGAGTTGTCTTTCACCACAATAACGCCAAATCCCACACATCATCAACAACCCGGAGTAAATTGTTACATCTTGGCTGGGATGTTTTGCCGCATCCTCCATATTCACCGGACCTGGCACCTTCTGATTACCACTTATTCCAATCGTTGTAGAATTTTCTGAATGGGAAAACCTTCGCTAATGAGGAGGCTGTCAAAAGACACCTGGATCAGTTTTTTTGCCAGTAAACTTCAGAAGTTTTATGAATGTGGCATAATGAAGTTGGTGGACAGATGGCAAGAGGTCATTGATAAAGAGGGTCAATATATAACTGACTAGTATGTATTATATATATTAAATAAAATGTGTTTAATTCCACTCTGAAAAACCGAACGAACTTATTTGCCAACCCAATAGAATTGTTTTGTAGTTCGCGAGTGATTAATCTTTATCAAAAGTAAATGCCAGCGTAAAATGTTATTTTCTCAAAGTGTAGTGTTTTCCATAAGTATATGCGCAAATTAAAACTCTTTAGAAATCTTGCACATGGTATGAAACCTGTGTTTAAAATATTAATATCTAATTTTGATTTACTTATTGGTATATCAAGAAATTATGAAATGTAGGTTCTCTATTCATATTTTGGCAGCATGCAGTACTCCAGTACCACCCAGACCCACAAGAGCACCTCCATTGCCACCATCATTTACAGTTTCATCTGCTTTTGTAACATCAGAAGTGCTACATTCAAAGCCCTTTCTTTTATCAAAAGATCTAAATGAAGATAATATTTCTGAAGAAGAATTATATGGAGATACACTTGTTAATGAAGAACGTGCCAGGCCTGTTTCCATGATGTAAGTTAAAATATCAGTGGGATTTATTATTATTATTTATGTTATTCACTAATCATGTTTTGCTTAATCCATACAAATATGACATGTTCCCAGGACAACATAAATTCTACTACATCTGAATGTTCGATATTCTGTATTTGAATATTCAATTCAAGATAAATATTAATTTTTTAAAATATCGGAGAAGAAACTGCCATACCAGACTATGATGCACCAAGATAGATGATAAAATTCTGAATTTGATGTATTTCTAGTATGATAAAATTCTGAATTTGAGTAATGCACTCTATGTTGACAAAAGTATTTCAATACTTGACGTGCCATGCAGATTTTGGATCCCAACAAATATTCAGTGAGTGTCTGCATAAGGCTAGTAATAAAAAGTGGAATGTTCTACATGTTTTACATTATACTCAATGTCAAGATCGCATGTTCAGTTGAACTGACAGACTTCCAACATAGGATGGTAGTTGGGTGTCACATCAGTGGTCTTTTTGTCTGCGGCATTGCTACCCATCTCAGTGTACACCGAAATCTGCTGTTGCATATGTCATTCATACATGGAAAGTTTATGGTACTACCACAGCAGAAAATTGCCCTGTGAGGTTAACACTCACTGACTGAGATCGATTATGTCTGTCTCAGAATGTTTGAACATCCACATGTCATTAGCGATGGACCTCGCAGTCAACCTGGAAAATACTGCAGGGACATCTGTCAGCAATTGGTTTGAGGTGTGAGTCATTCTCTTTTCTTTTGCTTCATGGGAATTTCTGATTTTTTTGCACTCATTGAATTTATTAATAAATTCAGTATAGTTATCATCTATGTAGCTGTTCTTAATGGTCCATTCATTCTTCTGTGCACTTCCTGAATTGTGAAAGTGTTTGTTTGGGCTGTCTTTTGTGGTTTGGTGTAGCCCTGGTATGTTCTTTTTTGTGTGTTCTATTCTTGTAATGGTTCTGAGAGGTCTGTGGTCAGAATTTATGTCGAAATATGTTTTGCCTATTGTACCAATCTTCTACAATCTGTTAAAATGTAATCTATTTCATTTTTTGTCTCTCTCTCTCCATTCAGTGAATACCAAGTCCATCTTCTTCCTGGGCATTTGTTGAAAAAAGTATTCATAATAAAGAGTCATTCAGCTGCAGCAAATTTGGCTCATCTCTTTCCTTTTTCTATTTCTCTCTCATAGACCATTTGGACCAATACACTTACCTATCATACCTCTCCTTAAACTTATTCACTGATGAAGCACTCACAACCACTTCTAGGCAACCCATTCACTACTCTCCAAGCAAAAAGTCTAGTCCTGACATCCTTTCTAACTACACTCTTACACAACTTCCACGATGACCCCCCCTCTGCCCTGTACTGAATCAACTCTGGATCCTCTCCATCACTTCTTCATTCCCCACAGAATCTGATGAGAGTTCAGATCTGTGCACAGTAGTCTAGATGTGGGCTTATTAAAGCCTTCTATAGGGGAACAATAACCTCTCTATTCCTACGTGTTAGTATATTCTTCAACAACCACGTAATGTGATAGGCTGTTTTCATTACCTTCACAATATGCCCTCCAAATCTTCAACTCCCTGTCCACAATCCTCCCCAAATCCTTGGCCTGCAGTTCGGTTCCATCAGTATAGTACACAGCTTGTGATCTCTTCCCAAAGTGGATCACCTTACATATTAAACTGACAGCCATTTACTTTTGCCCATACTGCTAGTCTATTTAAGTCTTCCTGCAGGATCTCTGCATAACCTTGATTTACCATTGCTTTTTCCAGTTCAGCATAATTAGCAAACAACTGAATAGTATTTCCTATCAGATAATTTCCTATAACATCGATATAAAAATAAACAACAGTACACCATCTGGTACACCACTGGTTACTTACCTTGATATTCACAGATCTACAAAATTCATTTCATAAGGCCCAACTAATCATTACTCATAATACTTAATATACCTGTCATGAAACTCATTTGCTGATAGTGCATTCACAATTACCTCTGGCAACCCATTTCATTGATTACCTTCTTGTTTGAGTACCATCTCCTATCGGAGGTTGGTGACCACCTTGGCAAATTTTGAGCGATCCTCAGCTACTCTGAGCAGTCTCTCAGAGCTCATGCCAGTCCACTGTCTGATGTCTGGCAGCCAAGATTTTCTTAGTCTTCCTTGTCCTCTTCTTCCATTTCCCTTTTATAATCAATTGAAGTATCTTATATTTTTCATTACAAAGTAGTGACCAAGATATGCAGTTTTCCTTCTTTTTATGGTATTTAAAAGTTCACATGATTTCTCCATTTGTTTCAGTACTTCCTGATTGGACGTTTTTGCTGTCCATGGGAATTTTAATATTCATCTGTATAACCACATCTCAAAGGCTTCAAGTCTTTTTATTGATGTTGTCTTCAAGGTCCAAGTTTCTGCACTGTACAGCAGTACAGACAGACCATACATAGCATTTAACCATGTGTACTCTAAGCTCTAAATTTAAACTGCAGTTACACGGTGTTGATTTCATCAAGAGAAACTTTTTTCTTGCCATTTCAATTCTAATTTTTATTTCCATTTCTGGATTGCACTCTTCATTTAACCAGCAGCTGAGATATTTAAACTTTGCGCTCTTTCTATATGTTTCCCATTTAAAGAAAGTGCGGAATTAAGAATTGGTTTCTTGCTTATGACCATGAATTTAATTTTGGTGATATTTATTTTTAATCTCATTTTTTCACTCTCTTCATTGACTAGTTCCAGATGATTTTGAAGATCCTGAATATTGTCAGCCAGGAGAGCTATGTCATCAGCATATTGGATGTTACTGATAATTTCACCATTTACATTAATCCCTTCCTTTCTTCCTTTTAAGATTTTTTTGAAATATGGGTTTTGAGTATTTGCTAAAAAAAAGAGGTGACATCACACATCCTTGCCTTACTCCTCGTTTGATGTTAATGGAGTCTGTAATAATGTCATCAACTTGAACAGATGCCTTTTGGTTCCAATATAAGTTTTCAATGATCCTGATGCCTTTACCATCTAATCCAATTCTTTTTAATAGTGCAATCATTTTAGCATGTTAGACTTTGTCAAATGCTTTCTCAAAGTCGATGAAGCAAATAAATACGTCCTTGTTTTGGTCAATACATTTTTCAAATAAGATTTGAGAACAGAAAAGAGCCCCTCTTGTTCCCAAACCGTATCTAAAGCCGAATTGGGTGTTACTGATGGTATCTTCACATTTTCTGTATATTCTTTTTTTGAATTATTTTCAGAAACATTTTGAGAACATGGCTCATTAGGCTGATCATTGCTTTTTTAGACAGCATGATGAAAGTCAACTGCAACCAGTCTTGAGGGATTATGCCTGTATTGTAGATCTTATTAAATAGCTTTACTAATACAGGTATACCTCGATTAACAAAGAGGATGTGTTCCACGAAATTCCTTTGTTAAGTGAAACTTCGTTCTCAGAGGTAAAAATACTATGGCCATATTAGGGTTACGTTCGTGCGTAAATAAAATGAAAGACTTTTTTTTTGAAAAAAGAAAAACTTTATTAAATAAAAAGTCTATATCACATACCAAACAAAGATAAAATCATGACATTTTAAACTATGAATCTAAAGTTGATTGTTTATGCTTTTTTCTCTTTCATTTAACAATTGCCTATACAGATTTATTGCATTTAACACTGGTTTAACAATAACACTTCTTCCTAAATCAGATTCATTTTTACTGAAAATATTTAAAACATTTTCAATGTCATTCAAGCACCTTTTTAAATCTTTGGTTGCTAACACTTTTTCAGTAGGAACTTCTTTAATTGCATCTTTATTTTCTTTGGCTTCACTGCTAACAAGTTTTTCTCAATCTTCCACTGAAAAACTATCACCTTCTGCATTTAATAAATTTCTTACATCCTCTTCATTGACATTTTCGAAACCTATTGATTGAGCCATCTGGATAACTTCATTTCTAATCTCTTGAATGTTATTTTCTTCTTCTACTACAACTTCTGGCCATAATTTGCCCCAAACTCCATTTAAGCATTTCTGAGTGACTTCTTTCCAATAGCTATTAATGTTTTCAATTGCGTCTTTAATGATGTAGTTTTTCCAAAAAGTTTTAATTGACATTTGCCCTTTATCTTCTGTTCAATTAAATTGCTTAATGTATCATGCAGATAATAAGCTTTAAATGTTGCTATTATTCCCTGATCCATCGGTTGAATCAGGGAGGCTGTGTTTGCTGGAAGAAAGACAACTTTGACAGGAATGCATGTGTCTAACGTATTAAGATTAGTAGAATGTCCCAGAGCATTGTCCAACAACAAAAGAGCTTTTTCTTCAAAATTATTTTTTTGGCAATACCATTTCACTTCTGGACAAAAATGGTTAACAAACCAATCAGTAAATAACTCCTTGGTAATCCACTCTTTTCTATTAGCTTTCCATACTACAGGTGAATTCGTTTTTATGTTACCTTTTAATGCCCTCGGATTTTCTGAATGGTAAACTGAGAACAGTTTTAATTTAAAATCGCGAGAAGCATTTGATCCAAAGAGTAACTTAAATGGTCTTTGGCTGCTTTGAACCCAGCTGCTGATTTTTCTTCAATAGAAATTAAGCTTTTTGATGGTAGCTGTTTCCAGAACAAACTGCTTTCATCAACATTGAATACCAAATTTGATGAAAATTTTTCACGTTCAGTTATATCCTTTAGTTTTTCTGGAAACTTATTCTCAGCTTCATCATCTGTACTTGCAGCTTCTCCTGATAATTTTACACTATGAATTCTGGCCCGTTTTTTAATTTCTTTTGATTTTTAATTTTAATTTAATTTTTAAAAATTAAATTAAATTTAATTTAATTTTTAAATTTCTCAAACCATCCACGAGAAGCCACAAAATATTTCGTAATTTCTTCAGTTTGTTTAGATTTCAGGTGATTAAACAAAAATAATGCTTTTTCCTGAATCGCAATTTGAGTTAAAGGCATATGACATTGTGACATGTCATCTATCCACATACTTAACATTTTCTCCATTTTTTCTAAAATTGGACTCCTTAAGCGAGATAATTTTGCTGCTGTACAATTCTGAGCAGATTGTTTTATTTTTTCTGATAGACTAAGTATAGTTGATAAAGTTGACTGCGCTGATCCTAAAGAATGTGCCACATCAGATGGTCTTTCATCCCTTTCAACTTGTTGTACAATATTTAATTTAGCTTCTAAAGAAATTGCTTTTCTTTTCCTTGATTCTGACGTTTTCTTTTCCTTGATTCTGACGTTTTAACTAAATGGGTAGAAAAACAAAATATCAATTAATATTTACAAATTCTACAAGAATGCTATCAGAGAACATACGTCATTTATTGCAATGCCACCACATTGAAACATACACCCTACGAAGCGTAAGCAACGACTAAATTAACACAGATGACGTGCAAAACTGTTAAAACAGACACGCCCACAGCTTGGGAGTATGTGATGAGTCTCTGTCGTTTGCCTTTCGGATGATTGCTGGGCATTGACCTTAAAATTTTAATATTTTTACATAAAATGGGGATTGAAATTGTGAACTTCGTTATATCGAGGCTTCTTTACCAGAGGCAACATTAACCGAGGTATACCTGTATATTAATGTTGTCACCTTCTAATAACTTAACTATTTCTGCTGGTATTCTATCCAGGCCTAAGGCTTTACCATTTTTAGCTGAGTTTAGTGCACATTCTACCTCTGATCTTAGAATGCATGGACCTTCTATTTGTTCATAAGTATTTTCTGGGTTCTGTCTGTTATCAGTAATGAGTTCTTCTATATATTTCACCCATTCTTGTATTTTGTCATCCTTTTCGGATATTATTTCTCCCTTTTTGTTTCGAAGGATACATAGTTGTTTTTTCTTAAATATACTCGAGGTCTCTTTCAGCTTTTTGTGTAGATTAAAATTATCATGCTTTTCCTGTAGAATTTCTATTTCTTTACATTTTTCATTCATCCAGATTTCTTTTGCTTTTTTGATCTTGCATTTAATAATTTTCTGGGCCTCTTTATATTTTGTTGGACTATGATTTTTATATGATCTGTGTTGATCCACGAGAGAGGGAATTTCGTTAGTTATACAATCTTTCTTTTTTACTGCTCTATCAGGACACAAGGTATTGGTACATTTCTCTATAAAGACATATTTTAATTTGTCCCATGATTCATCAACCCTCATGATGTCATCATTCTTGATTCAGATCTTGACTCAATTTGTTTCTTATCTCTGGGTTTTTAATTTTCCTAAATCAAACCTTTTTTGTTGATGTTTCTTAAGTATTGCTTTCAGTCTAAGTTTTAACTCTGCCACCAGTAGATTATGATCAGAAGCAATATCCACACTAGGATAGGTTTTTGTACTCTTTATAGAACTTCGAAATTGTTGATTAATTAGCAAGTAATCAATTTGGTTTCTGACTATATTCCCACTATTATCCTGTGGTGACTGCCAAGTGTACAGTCTTCGGGATGGTAGCTTAAACCATGTGTTTGTGATTATTAGCTCCTCTGATTGGCAGAATTGAATAAGATGGTCCTTCCCTCATTTCTTGTTCCCAGTCCATGTTTGCTAACTACGTCTCCACTTCTACCTTTCCCAACTTTAGCATTGAAATCATCCATGATGAGGTTAATATCATGTTTTTTTGTGTTTTTCATTAGTTCTTTTAATTGATCATAAAATTCTTCGATCTCGGTATCACTCTTGTCAGCAGTAGGGGCATAGACCTGTATAAGATTAATATCTAGTGGTTGACCTTTCAGTTTTAATAACATCATCCTATTTGAGTAGGGGGATGAAGCTCAACAGTGACTTATTGACATCTTTGTTTAATATTGTTCCAACTCCATTTTGATGGTTGTTTTCACTACTTCCAGAGTGATACATTGTCCTGTCATTAACTTGAGTTTTGCCTGATCCTGGCCACCTAACTTTACTCATTCATGAAATCCCAATTTCAGGTCTTTTCATTTCCTGGATAGCATTTCTTAGCCTACCTGCTTCGTACAGGGTTCTGACATTCCAGGTTCCTAGTTTTAATGAACACACCATTTTGAGCCTAGAGATTCTTCGCACCCCTGTCCATTTAAGGGATGCTGGGAACTCGGAGCCATTTGTGTAGATTTGCTTGCCATGGTGGTTAGTCTGCAGAGAGAATAGAACAGTAGTTTCTCCATTTGCTTTCTGCTCTTAGTTTTTCAGGATCCTTTATGCTATTTTGCCCACTTTTCCAAATAAAGGCTTCCTTCTCTCACAGAAAAGCAGCAAAATGCCATACAATTCATTGGATGTGATGTGTGTGGTAATGTGGAATTTATAGTAAACATGGTGATCTAGTCATGTTCTTATCTTGCTCTACCAAAGTTTTTTTACCAGTTTATGAGAAAATAATTGAAAATATCATTACATTTATGCAATTTAATTTTCATTCTAGTTAATTTTTTTTTTAAGACCTGAATATACAGAAGAGGAGGAGTTGGGTATTCTACAACATATTGATGGTGAACTATATGCTGATACAGGATTAGATTCCAAATCATTTCCTTTATCTCAACCAATAAAACCTAAAAGTCCACCACCTCCACCTCCTTCTAGGCCTCCAAGTGATATTATAAAAGGGATCACATTTGGTAATTGTTTATTTATCCATTAGGGTTTTTTATATCTTAAAAAGTATTTTCTTAAGTAAATACTATTTTTTCAGTTTTAATTACTATATATGCTGAAAATAATCATTAATAATTGCTTATACATAAAATATATTATTATTATTATTATTAAACAAGACCTCATGGAATCCAAGACTCATCTGGGAGGTCCTTTTATCACACACACATCTCATCATACTGTATCTTAAACACACTCAAACTCCTTGCAGACACCACACTCTCAGGCAAGGCATTCCAATCATTCACAACCCTGCACGAAAAAAAAACTGCCTCTCACTCCCCTACTCACACCCCCTTTATACAGTTTCCAGGTATGACCTCTGGTTCTCCCCTGATCTCCCACTATTCTCTGTAGAACTTCTCCACCATTGATCTTATAACAACCCCTTACCAACTTGTAGGTCTCTATCATATCTCCCCTCTTCCTTCTCTCCACTAGACTCTGCAAATTACATCTTCTCAATCTTTCCTCATACTCAACATTCCAGAGGTCAGAAACTACCTTAGTCAAGGAAATTGTGTAGGAATATTTTTTAGCAGCAATAATAAGCTGTATTCCACAAGTGAAGAAGAGGACACAGTTTGGTATAAAGTGGATGACAAACAATATCAAACAGGAACTGCAGGTGAAAAAGAGATTATGGAAGTGATATAAGGAGATGGGTGGAGAGCAGATGCACGAAGAATATAAGATTCAGGCCAGGAGAGTGACTGGTATGGTGAGGAAGGCAAAACTGGAATATGAGAAGAGATTGGCATTAAGATCCAAAGAAAATCCTAGGGAACTTTTTAGTTATGTAGCCGATAGGAAGAGAAATGATTGTGAAAGAATGACATTGTGGGATAAAAATGGGAATAGAGTGACTGATGCAGGGGGCATATTGGAGTTGTTCAATGAACAATTTATTGGGGTATTTCATCCTGGAGAAATAGGTTTTAATACTAGAGGGATAGGGCAGGTTCAGGGTTTAGAGGTGCAAGAGGAGAGCGTGTTCCAAATGCTGTGTATTCTGGATGTCAGTAAAGCTGTGGGACTGTATGGTATTACACCATGGGTTTTGAGAGAATGTGCTAAAGAACTAACAGCTCCGTTGACCTGGCTTTTCAATGAAAGTCTGGCTACAATGGCACTATCTTACCTTCCTTCCAGGGGAATGGAAGGAAGGTAAGATAGTGCCATTGCATAAGGACAGTAGCAGACTGGAAGTGTCTAATTATAGGCCAGTTTGTGTGTCATCAGTAGTTGTTAAGGTCTTGGAGAATTAGTGGGGGGTCCATATACAGCGTTGGGCAGATGAGAGTAATGTTATTTGTGAGAATCAACATGGATTTGTTAAGGAGCACTCTTGCTTTAGTAATATGGTTGCCTTTTATAATAAAGTGACAAGAGCAGTTGATGAGGGAAAGCCATATACTGCCATTTTCTTGGATTTTGCAAAGGATGTCCACGCAGTTAGTCTAGTGGCTGTGCGCTTCGCAATCATATGCCTGACTGGGGAAGGAGTCTCCTAGGTTTGGAGATGTGAGGAGCTGAAGGATCTTCCTCAGCCATTGCCAAGTTAGCCAGTTTTGGACATGGACAGTAGGTTTTTTTTCCCTCCAGTTTATCCTGGGGTTTTCATCCTGCAAAGCAGGCAAACCGGCCTTGAGAACTCAACACTACAGGATATAGGATACACCGGGGCGTAGGGCTGACCACCTTATCCTGTGAACGGTTTGAGATCTGATGATTAATTAACCCTTGACACTGCAGGGTAAAAGGAAGATGAGATGACATTTGATAGGATGCCACATGATAAGTTGATACTTAAGTTGCAGCACATGGTTTAGATGTCGGGTTAGTCAACTGGATTCAGGATTGGCTGGCTGTTAGGTATCAGAGAGTTGTGTATGGTTGGGCAATATCAAGGAGACAGAATGTTACAAGTGGGGGTTCAACAGGGCTCAGTACTGGGACCTGTATTGTTTAACCTTTATGTCAATGGATTGCAGGGGGATATTCAGTTGTTTGTAGATTATGTGAAGCTTGGTAAGGTTATTAGTAATAGTGCAGATGTGGCTGCTCTGCAAGAGGATTTGAATAAGCTGGACAGGTGGGCATATGAATGGGGGTGTCGATTTGATGCAGCAAAATGTAAAGTCTTGAAGTTTGGGATATGTCGATGGGAGGCTGCATATTCTGCTGGAGAAGCTGTACTGGTGGAAGTAGGGAAAACCAGAGATCTGGGAGTGATGATTGATAGAAAACTGAAATTCAGGGAGCATATTGCAAAGGTGGTGAGGGTAACTCAGAGGATTGCTGCAATAATGAGAAGGACACTGACCTGCAGAGATAAAAGAATTATCATTCTGTTGTATATGACCCTGATCAGACCACACTTAGACTATTGTTCTCAGATTTGGTCCCCAGGATTTGAAGGGGATAAATTTACTGTGGAAAGGGTACAGAGGCAGGACTGTACAATGTTAGTTATGAGGATCAGCTGAGGGAATGTGGACTGCAGAGTTTGGTGGATAGAAGAAGGAGAGGTGATATAATCGAGACTTTTAAACTGTTGAGAGACATTTCAGGGTTGATACTTGGGAGTTCTTTCACTTGGTGGAACAGCGGGAAGGAGTGATGCCAAGGGGCTATCTCTGGAAGTTACGAAAGGAAGCTGTGAATGATAGGGTGAGGAGTGGTTTCTTTGCATGGAGGGTGGTTGAACTGTCGAATGCATTTCCTGATAGACTGGTGAGAGCAAAAATGGTCAATGAGTTCGAGGAGTGGTATGATAGACTTTGTGTTTCCTAGGAAGGTCCTCCCATGATGAGTCTCTTGACTCCATGGAGGCCTAAATAATAATAATAATAATAATAATATTTCCTTTATTTGGTATATCATGAATAAATGATAAATAATTGTTTTAAACTAATTTATGTTATTCTTATCCTTCATTGCTACAACACATCAAATTCAATAATTATGGAAAATTTTTGCTTTTTAGTACTTTCCAAATTTTTCCCCAGTGACTAAATTTGAAAAGATCAGTTCGTATGTATTGATTTCTCTTTTTTCCTCTTCATGTGATCTTGTTAATTGCTCTTTACAACCAAATCAAGGGAATTGCTAGGTCTTGTGCCGAATTCACAGCCATATTCACATCAAGGATATTTAATATTCTAAACACTTCCCTCCGCCATTCTTGAATTGTCAATTTTCTGTCCTACTGTGTTATTAACACCACTTCTACCCCTTCCTATATTGAATGTACTAATGAAAAAAATCATTGAACATTTCCACTGCATATCAGTGTGTAGACTTCTGTTAGAAATGTTTATCCTATCCCGTCTGTTTCTTTCATGTTAAAGAATACCCACAAAACATTTCTGATATTTCCACAGCATATTCAACCAATATCACCTGTGTTCCATCTCTCTCAACTAAAGTCAAACTTCCATATTCACCCTCTTTTACTGTGACATTACTGTAGATTGCTCTGAAGTTTTGCTACACTGCTTCAGCTAATTTCCTTTCATAATCCCATTTCTGCTTCTTCACTGCACTTATCACCTTCTTATTCCTTATGCTGCTACTGAGTACCCTGTTCTTTGCCTCCTTCATAACATTGTCTTTCACAGCAGCTCCTACGTAATTCTAACCCTATATCCATTTCACACCTCCTTTATACACTATTTGATCAAAAGTATCATCACACCTACTTGAAACTGTAATCAGACTTTCCCTGTGAATACTGAGTGGGTCCACCTTTTGCTTCTATGACAGCTCTAACTCTGCTGTGGAAATTTTTTACCAGGCATCGGAAAGTCTCTTCAGGAATGAATGGCAGCCCATTCTTCCTGGAGCTATAGCCAGAGCAGTTCGTGATGTGGCTCGTTGGGGTCTTGAGCAAAGTCGCCATTCTAATTCATCCCAAAGGTGTTTTATGGGATTCAGGTCAGGGCTCTGGGCCGGCCAGTCCATTTCTGGAACGTTATTGAACACAAACCATTCCCTCACAGATCTTGCTTTATGGCAGGTAGCATTGTCATGCTGATACAGACAAGAGTCATCACCGAATTGATCTTGTACCGTATACAGTATGCAATGGGTCAAAATGTCCTTGTACCCTTCCGCATTCCGTGTAGTGTTACAAGAGGGCCTAGTCCATTCCATGAAAACACTCCACACTGTAACGCCACCTCCTCCAAATTTCCCTGTTGGCACTACACAAACTTGCAAGAATTGTTCACCAGGCACTTCCCGTGATTCATCACTCCAGACCACACGTTTCCAGTTGTCCACTGTCCAGTGGCATCACTCTTTACACCACTGCAGGCGGCGCTTTGCATTCACAGGAGAAATGTTTGATTTATGGGCAGCTGCTCGACCATGGAATCCCATTCCTCTTAACTCTCAACACAGTCATGGTGCTGACTGGACAGTTAGTAGCACTGCAGAACTCCCAGGTGATTGTTTCACTCGATATCTGGCAATTTCCATGAACCACCTTTTTCCATGCTCGACAGTCCCGGTCTGTCATTAAAAGCTGCCTAATCACCAACTGTTGACTTGGGTAACTTGAGGAGGGTTGAAATGTCTCTGAAAGATTTCTTACTGATGTTTCAACCAATAACTAGTCCATGTTCATAGTCACTGAGCTCCTTTGACCTACCCATTCTGCTCGTACTTCTTATCACTGAACAACACACAGCTCCGTGCCTCCTTTTATACCAGTAAGTGAGGCTGTAGTGACATCTAGATCAATTTACGAATTAGAGAGGGGTGTCTGGATACTTTTGATCAGATAGTGTATATAACCTTAGGCAGTGGCGCACTCAGGATTTAATCTTGGAGGGGACCGAGCGCTCAGGATTTAACCTTTGGGGGGGCCCAGTTGAGTAGACGTTTTGCGAATACACACTACACATCGCATACGACCTATAACTGAGCATCTGCAGTGATCGCTAATTCATAAGTAGCACACAACATAAATAAAAAAAAATGAATTTTAATTAGGAAAAGAATTTTGGAAATTTTTCTAGTGTTTTTTCCTTTTCTTTGGGGGGTGCCCAGGCCCCTTGGCCCCCCTCTCGGTGCTCCACTGACCTTAGGAATATAATTTCACATTGCCATAAGCAACCGATTCTGGATCAAGTCACATGCACTGATGATTTCTTTTCCTTTGAGTTGATCAAGCCACTACATATTACTAGTCTGTTTCCATCATTTCATAATCCCCTTGTCAATAATTCTGCACAACTGTCTTGAAGAATTCCATGAAGCTTGTACCTGTCTACTCATCCCCCTACCACATCACAACCACTGTCATTCTCTCCAGTTGGTGACATCGTAGTGTCATTTTATGTTATGAGATGATATTAAATCCAATACTCAAATCCCATGTAAATTAAAGATACCATCATTCTTGGTTTAATCCTCTATCCAAGTGTAAGCAAACAAAGTTTGCATATGAAGTAACTTCACAACTGGGCAACTGATATACAGAGGCTAATGACTTCACATCACTTGCCTTAGTATCCCATAATGCAAAACACACATATCCTTATGTGCATGTATGTTGCTATGCATTATGGGGCTGCATTATACATATATGCATATGTATTATACATATATGCATATGTATAATGCAATGCATACCCTAATGCATTGCATTATACATATCTGTAAAGACATACTGTATAGTCTCCCATAATATGTGACTTCGTAACTTATCATGTTTGTTTTTACATTTTTTGTTTAGGAGAATATACCTAGAGAAATTTTAATTTTTTTGACTGAAATATCTTTTCTCTAATAATATTGTATTGAGCCTTTGTTAGAATAATGTGGTGCATGACATCATCATGTAAGGTTATTAAGTAATGTTAAATTAGTAAGCCTCATGATAAAATTAGTGAAGAATTCTGTGAATTGCTATAGATGGTAATTTCCAAAGACTTGCGAAGAATGATGTCAGCATGTCCGAAGGTAAATACGTGACCAATTTTGAGAGATGCACACATTGGGGAGGTCCATGCCTATATAAGGCAATTCGTACAAATTACTCTGTACAAATCTAATCCACCCAACCTTGGAACACTACTCTTACCTTTGGGGCAGTGCACTTAAGACTTCTATAAAAATTCTTGATGCAGTCCAGAAGAGAGCAGTTTGATTGATTGACTCCTCTCACATCCTATAGATAGGATGTGATTTTCCTTGATCAATTTTGGCACACTGCCTTATCTAAATAACCCATCAGCATTAATAGCAGGAATCACATGAACAGCACCACTGTGACATGCCGAGCATACTGTTGACATCCTTCTTGGAGAACATGAAAAATACATTTAGAACAATCACTATGGCAAGTTGGCACTAACAGAGCATGCCTCAGATATTCCTTCATATATGGTCAAATGAAGAAGAAAAAAAAAGTGCTACAGAGAATTCATTATAAGTCGGACTGCTTTTGGAATCATCAGCTTTAACATATTTCCTAAACCTCAGCAAGTATAACTGTATCAGTTTACCAAAAATTTGGAAGCCAGTCATTCCTCATCATCATCAAATTCATGCCATGTACCCTCAAGGGGTGTACAGGATATGATAGCACTACATGAAAAATTTACATCCTTACTAACTTCCTATCTGCAATTTTCCTCCAAATTAGTCTGTTACTTGTCAAGATTCCAACATTATCAGATCTTATATTTATATCATCTAAGGAACTTTGTACAGTATCGATCCACCTATATCTTGGCCTTCCTCTGGGTCGTTTTTCTGCCAACCTGACAGAGAACACTTGTTTTACTAATCTTTCCTCGCCCATTCTGTTTAAGTGACCATACCACCTTATGATTAGCTTTGCTAACGCATTCCGGGATTCTGACAATGTCAAGTTCTTTCCTAATATCCTCATGTTTAATATGATATTGCCATTGATGCCGTCTGCTCATGCCATAATCTTTCTCAGAACTCTCATATCTGTGGTCTCTAGTCTTTGGTCAAGTGTTTTACTTCTGACCCAGCTCTTAGATCCATAAGTTAAAATTGGTTTGAACACTGTCTTGTATACAGCTATTTTAGTGTTCTGACTAATTTCCCTCTTATTCCATGTGAATTTATTCAATTGACTTCCTATCATACCAGTTACCATCTTCACTAAAAATTGTGCATAAGCAGCAGAAATCTTTTACTTGTTCCACAGGTTCTCCATTCACAGCGCAGTTGACATTTTCAATGATGCTACCTATTTTCATTGTCTTTGTATTTTTATTGCTGACCTTCATGTCATATCTATTACAACAGTTATTCAATTTACTCAAGGAATCTTGCAGACTTGTAGTGGATTTATTTAGAAGTATAACATCATCCGCATAAAGCAAAGAGCTGACATTAACATTCCCAATTCTGATATCATGTTTAATACCACTTTCCTTCATAATATTCCTTGATCCATATAGATAATGAATAACAGAGGGGATAATGTACATCCTTGTCTCACACCTGATTTAACATTAAACTATCTTCCTGTACTTCATTTCTAACTGCTGACTTACAACTCAAATAAAGACTAAGTATTGCTTGATATAATGCCCCAGTGACACCATATAACTGTAGCGTATTGAATAGCTTCTCTCTTGGCACCTTGTCATATGCATTTTACAGATCGACAAAACTTAAATACAGATCTCTGTAATATTTCCATGATTTCTCAACTATTTGTTGTGTAGTGAAGATCTGATCCTGACAGCTTCTATTTGGCCTGAATCCAGCTTGTTCTTCACTAAGCTTTTCTTCCATAATTCTTCTCAACTGTTTCTCAAGTATACTTGCATAAATCTTGCCAGGAGCACTCAGTAGGGAAAAACCTCTGTAATTCTCACATTCAGTTTTATTTCCCTTTTTATATGTGGGTACTATGAGAGCTCTACTCCAATCATCGGGAATTTGTCCCTCCGTCCAGGCTTTCTGAACTATGCCGTGCAGCCACTATAAGACTTTTATACCACCATACTTCAGCATTTTTGGTCGAATATCATCTACTCCTGCTGCCTTTCCACATTTCAAGCCTTTGATGGCTTTTTTCTACTTCAAGTAAGGATATGTATTCCTGACTGTATGCCTGTTGAGGATTTTTTACCACTGTGCTATCACTTTTTGTTTCATTTAGCAATTTTTCGAAGTTATTACTCCATACTTCAAGGATATCTTTTTCTCCAGTTTTCATGTCACCTTTATCATCTCTAACTCCTTTTACAGCACTCTTTCCTCCATTTCTAAGCTTCTTCAACAACCTCCAGAATATTTTGCCATCTTCTTGATATTTATTTTCTGTGTTCTTGCCAAAGTCCTCCCATGACTTGTTTAGCTAGTTTTACACAATGTTTAGTTTTCTTACATTTGCCTCTGTATTCTCTAAGAGCACAAGCTGACTTATTTGCCAGGAACTTTTGGTATGCTTTCTTCTTTTCCTTCATTGACTCCTTAGCTTCCTGTGTCCACCATGGAGTTCTGATTTCTCTATTCTTGCAGACAAACTCGCCACATGCCTCTCTGGCTGAATGAATCAGTGTTTTCTTCAAGGCTTGCCACTGAATCTCTAAGGTTTGGTTGCTGTTCTCAACTCTTTCATTTTTTCTTCAATAATCTTTGTGTATTTTAGTCTACAGTTCACACCTGAGAGCTGCTCAACTTTTATTCTCTTTAGAACTTTATTACATGTTATTCTTTACAATATGAAATTCAATTTTATCCTGCTCAAGACTAGTGATCACTTGCAATTTCAAATCCTCTGTACACTCTGGTGACCTTCACCAGGGAGAAAACATCGCTATCGACAGTAGCATAGTCAATGAGACTTTTCTTATTCCTAGCCTCTTCTCTCCATGTGAATTTGTGCACATTTTTATGTTGTAACATGGTGTTAGTAATAATCAGGCCATGTCCTGAGCAGACAGTCATTTTAATACTTGTTTTTTTCTCTCTTTTTATCCAACAGTAGATGGTGCCAATTAGGACTTCAGTTCCTTTTGCTGTCCATTACAATTTGTAAACTGGTCCCACTCTTAACTAATTGCTGCTGTTTGTATACTGTGACACTGTTTTGTGCACTCTGAAGATTCTGGTTATAATACCAGTGAAATATCAGCAAATAAGTTAAATAAATGTAATTTTCTTATATGGCATACTCTGTGTTGTGACTTAAAACCAGTAAATAAACAGACATGACTCCAATACATATAAGTGGAAGTTATTCCACTTACCAAATAAATTTTAACAAATTGGCATGGCAGCTAAACAGATCAGCCTTATTAAAGCATTGCAAAGACACTAATACATTACCAAACTGTGTAAAAATTAAAAGCAAATTTCATTTGGCCACAGCCCAATGTATTTACAAATGAACTAGTCTGGTACTACTTAATGAATAAATTAGCATGACTTGTGTGGAGCTGTCAAAAATAAATACAGCTATTATTCTCTATACGACAACTATGATATCTTAAACCCTGAACTATGGGCAATCCTTCTCATCATCGCTGAAGTATCAAAAAAAAAAAAAAAAGTCAAAAGTTCACCAGAAAAAATTCAGACTCCTCCAACACCGAACGACTGCAATTACAACTAGATCACATAGTTGTAAATTTATTATCGATAGCCCTAATGTAGTAAGCTGTCAACACATTATGTCAAGGTCATAACTTTGCATTAAGGCAAGTTCCAAAAAGTGAAAATAATGACATTCATTGATCATGGAATATACAACCTACTTCCAGTTATATCCAGTAACATTCATTTGGATGTAGCTAACCCAATCCAAACCTCCCAAAAGAGTATGCCACAAAAAAGAAATCAATGTCTATAAGAGTTATGTAATAATAATAATATTGTGATAACCAAAGCTGACAAAGATAATATAAAATGTCAAACAGAATATAAAATATAATGTAATTAATGCAGAATATGATGGTGGATAGGAATTTGAAGTTGAAAGGTCACATAGCAAAAGATGCAAATACAACTTAGAGAATAATTGCAATGTTGCAATGACTGGAAGAGTAACCTTAATAGGTGATGATGATGGTCATGAGGAGACAGAAGCAGATAAAATAGTTGAGTTACTGAGTGACTATTTTGCAAGTGTATATCACCTTAGTGAGGTTACTGCTTTAATTTATGTGACAGACACTAATGTGGGAATGGAGATGGATGAATTGGAGGATCTTAGGATATTGCAGAATCTCAATGTAAATACAGCTGTGGGATTAGATGGGATATCAGCTAAGTTTTGCCAAAAATTTACAAGGAAACTTACAATGCCTTTGACTAGGCTCTTTAAGTCTCAGCTCTGGTAGACTTCCAAGGGAGTGAAAAGAGGGCAAAATAATTCCCTTTCATTAGGGAGGTTCTAGGACTGCAGTAGCAAATTATAGACCAATCAGTATCTCAGGCATGGTGGTAAAAGTACTAGAAAAATTGGTAAAAAAAGAAAATTCAAGAATGGGTTGATAAAAAAAAAAAATATGATACTCTATGAGGATCAATGTGCCTTTGTGAAGTATGTCATGCCTTAGTAATTTATTAACTTTTTATGATAGAGTAGCAGCAGAGTTGGATAAAGGAAATGGCTATGCGATATTTTTGCTGGATTTTGCAAAGGCATTTGACAGAATACCACATTACACTGATTAGGATAAATGGGGATGGATATGACACTGGTTAAGTGGATAAGAGGGTGGCTGCTGGACAGATATCAAAAAGTGGTATACGGAGGGGGCAGAATCGAGGTGAAAACAGGTGACTAGTGGTGTGCTGCAACGTTCAGTGCTGGGACCATTGTTATTTGATTAGGAAATAACCTGAAAGGAAATATTCACTTGTTTGCTGATGATGCAGAGTAATAGTTAAGGCAATATGGAGAGCTTGCAGGACAATTTAAATAGGCTGTCATTATGGACAAAAGTTAATGGATATCAGTTTAATGTTGAAACTGTAAAGTTTTGCATCTTGCGATAAATAAATTACAAGCCATGTATCACATTGATGGCACTGTACTAGAGATATAGGAGTGGTGGTGGTAGACAGAGAGTTACTTTAGAAGACATGTTGCTGAGGTAGCCCATAAGATTACTTGGCTGTTGAAGAACACATTAACAAGTAAAGATGAAGAAGTTTTTAAATATAGTGAAATTCTATAACTATAGAATAACATGTATGCCACAGTAAATAACTTTTTTATTATGTAAATATTTCATTTTATGTATCATAAGACATCATCAGTACAACTAACAAGCAAAAATAGGAATTCAAAAAACAGTGTGCATTCTTAAATTAGAATCCCTCTATGTTTACAGTCGCATGTTCGTGGATTAAAAACTACTAGGCTGAAATTAAAATTAATTAAATTAAAATATAGCAGATAAATTATTGAATGCGAGGGTGGTCTGAAAAGTTCTCGGCCTTGACCGTAGATGACAACACTATCGGCAAGATTTTTTTTTTTTTCTAAGTTGGTACATTTGTCATAAGCATCCATGTGAAATTGCAAGTCATTATATCAAGTAGTTTGTTTTATATAGCTGTCTGAAGCAAAAATGTTGTCTGTATCCCTTGAAATGGATAAAATTGAGTATCATGCAGTTATAAAATTGTTTGTAAAAGAAGGTTTAACGCCAAAAGAAATTCATTCGAAGTTCATAAAAGTTTATAGGCACTCTTCTCTTCTTCATTTTCGACAATTAAGAAATGGGCTGCCGAGTTTAAACGGGTCCATACCAGCCTTGAAAACGATCCACTTGAAGGAAGTCCAAAAAGTGTAACAACATTAGAATCATTCATCAAGTGCACAATATGGTATTGGATGACTGGCAAGTCAAAGTGCATGAAATTGCTGAGACTGTGGGCATTTCAAAAGAATGTGTAGGATATATTTTGCCTGAAGAATTGCAAATGAAAAAGCTTTGCGCAAGATGGGTGTCATGCTTACCCACAGCAGATCAATAATGCACTCGCATGAAAATCTCTGAACAGTGCTTGGAGCATTTTAACAAGAATAAAACTGATTTTGTGCGTTGACTTATTATTATGGATGACACTTGGATCCACCATTACACACCAGAATCCAAACAGCAGTCAAAACAGTGGACAGAAGCCAGTTGTTCAGCGGTAAAGAAGAAAAAGTCGGTTCTATCAGCAGGAAAGGTCATGCATCGATGTTTTGGGATGCTAAAAGTTTTTTGTTTGTTAATTATCTTGAAAAGGGTAAAACAATAACTGGGGAATATATTCCTATCTTTTAACCAGACTAGACGAAAAAATTTGTGAGAAAAGACCCAGTTTGTAGAAGGAAAAAATCATCTTCCATCAGGACAATGCACCTGCCCACAAAGATGTTTTGGCAATGGGAAAATTAAGGGATCTGCACTGTGAATTGTTGGAACATCCACCCTCTTCCCTAGATTTGGCTCCCTCTGACTTCTATCTATTCCCAAAACTAAAACTCTTCCTCGCTGGTCAGCGTTTTTCTTTGAATCAAGAGGTGATTTCCGCTGTAGAGGGGTATTTTGTAGGTCTTACTGAGAACCACTGCAGGGATGAGATAATGGCACTGGAGCATCTATGGAATAAATGTATTAGTCTTAAGGGAGATTATGTTGAAAAATAAAAATGATTTTGAAATTATAAATTTGTTTTTTCATTGTTAGGCCGATAATTTTTCAGAACACCCTCGTACAATTGAGGATAACAATTTCCCATACTTTTGGAATAGTGAGTCAGTCATTTCGATTAAGATTAGGTCTATGAAGTAAGGCTTCAGCACTTGCTATATATAACCGTTCATGTTTATATGTGAATCTATATAGTAACTTGGCTTTTTGCCATTGCAGTCATGTGGAACCTGAACTCTACTCATTTCTACAAAAAATCAAAACCCTGCATCCTTGTATCGGGTTCACACTTGAAAAGGAAACATCAACAGGTATTTCCTTTCTTGATGTACTCATCCAGTGCAAACAAGATGGATCAATTTCCACTTCCGTCTACCGAAAACCAACTTTTTCAGATCATTACATCCATAATACATCAGCTCACCATCCATCTCAAAAATATGGCATAATGAAATCTTTAGTATCCAGAGCGTACAGGATTTGTTTTTCTGAAAAATCTCTAAAACAAGAATTGGAAATTATCAAAGAAACAACCTTACTAAATGGATATAATCCAGTAACAACCCAGAAAATAATTAACCACCCTTCTACAAATCAACCCAGACAAGAAGTCCACAAGACTCGTATTCCATATATTAAAGACGCTTTTGAACATGTGGCAAAAATTATGAGAAAATATAAACTCATTGCTACCTTACAAACCCATCAACCAAATTCACAACTTGATACTTTCTCCAAAAGATGGACTCTCACCAATGATGCTACCTGGCATATACCAAGTTCCATCTCCATAGTAATAACACAAGTACCATGTAACTTGTCTTACTATAGACAAACAGGAAGATCTTTAAATAAACATATCTCTGAACATCCAGACCACATCCTTATCAAACCTCACAAATCTGGCCTTTCACAACATGGAATCAAAAATGCTAACCACAGGATCCAGTGGCAAAAAACGGCAAGTTATTACTTAGATCCACATATAAACATGAACAGTTTTATATAAAGGAAGTGCTGAAGCCTTATTTCTGTTGGACCTAATCTTAATTGAGATGACTGTCTCACTATTCCAAAAATGTAAGAAATTATTATCCTCCATTGTAATTCAATAATTTATCTGCTATATTTTAAGTAATTTTAATTTCAGCCCAGTAGTTTTTAATTAATGAACACATCCCTCTATACATAGAGGGATTCTAATTTAAGCAGTGATAGTTGTTGTTACGTGTACTGATAATGTCTTATGATACATAAGACGAAATATTTACCTAATAAAAAAAGTTATTTACTCTGACATATGTTTTATTCTATAGCTAAGGAAGTTGATATTCCTCTTTATAAGGTGTTGACCCACATCTGGATTACTGTGCTCAAATCTGGTTCCCTGGGTTTCTTGGTGGGTGAGGAATCAGAGGCGAGTGACCAAGATGGTGAGTGTCCTGTGGAATGTTCCTTATGAGGATAGATTGAAGGTGTGCGGATTGCAAAAGTTGGTTGCTTGGAGAAAAAGAGGGAATATTATAGAAACATTTAAGTAGCTTGAAGGGTTTTATAAGATAGATGCAGGGAAATGTTTCAGCACTTGGCTAGAGGGACCAGAACAAAGTGGCATCCCTGGAAGTCGAATAAAGGTGTGGTTAGTAGGGATGTGAGGACTAGATTTTTTGCTTGGAGAGGTATCCGGAGAGTTCATCGAAAAACAGTTTACCGAAAGGCAATTTATCGAACAACAATTAATCGAAAAAGCAATTCATCGAAAGACAATTCACCGATGAGCAGTTAATCGAAAAGACAATTCATCGAAACGCAATTGATCGAAAAACAACAATTCATCGAAAATACAGTTCACCGAAAAATGAATTATAAGGCGTGTGGGGGCGAAGATGTGTGTGCAATTTTTTTTTTTTTTTTTTTGGTTTGTTTTGGATTATTTTGAGAGGTATATATCTTTTTATTCTCCTACTATTTATAACTACTATTTATCCTACTTCATTCGGAAAGGGATTTTTTGGCGGGGCATACTGGTTGTGGTGAATGATATCCACTGAGGCAGGTATAGTTGAGATTTTAAAAGAACATTTCATAAAGGGATTTCATCCTCGTGAAATTTTTTAGCTCATATTCTAACCATTGATGAAACATGGCTTCGTCATTATGACCCAGAGAACAAACAACAGTCAATGGAGTGGAGACACAAAGGTTCTCCATGGCCAAAGAAGTTTAGAACCAAACAGTCAGTAGGGAAAGTTATTGCCATTGTCTTTTAGGATATGGATGGTGTGATCCTTACCTTACCTCAAGAAAGGTGAAACTGTTACAGCAGCTCTGAAGGAATTGAAGGAGGTACTGAAGGAAAATCGGTTCGAGAAACTAAGCAGAGGCGTGTTGCTTTTACAGGACAATGCACCTGCTTATGAAATCCAACAGACAATATATGACTTGGGATTTCAATATCTACCTCAAACACCATATTCACCAGGACTGGCCCCAGGGCCGACCCTAGAAATTTTGTCGCCATGTGCAGTAGCATATTTTTCCTCCCCTTCCCCTTAAAAAAACTATTTTACTTAATTATTTATACACAGATATAAATATTGGGTGCTTAAGGGTCAAAGCTGTATAACTGAGAGGAGACCTCCACATAGCCTTTAAAGGAATGCGGAGAACCGACCAGGGCTTCTGACCTAATGTCCAATCCTCACCTTCTCGTGGTGCACCCTGTTGGGTATCTACTTTGATACTGAACGAACGAGAATGGGCTGGCAATTTGGGATTTAGCCGACCAAATTGTATTCTTATTGGTTAAACTAAAATAAAAAATGATGGTACAACATGACAAAATTTCATGCCGGCTGGGGCGTCGCCCGGTTAAACAAGGCCCCCCCCCCCCGTTGTTTTCGCCAGGGAACCAGGGCAAACAGCGAAAAGTCAGCTACTGAAACAAATCTGAAAACACACCCCAACTCATCATCACCAGAGTTAAAGATCGGTACTATCAACGTAAGAAGCCTGAATGGCAAAGAAATGGAGCTAGCTGAGGAATTAGATAAGTACCAGATCGACATAATAGGGGTGACTTAAACAAAAAAGACCAAAACTGGTGAGATCTTTCTGAGCAATAAATACAAAATGTTATATTCAGGCAATGACAATCAAGGAAAAGGAGTAGCCATAGTATTGAACACAAAATACGAGGCTAATCTTCTTGAATGGCAGTCAGTCGCAAGTAGAGTAATGTGGGCAAATATGAGAATGGGGAACCGGACAATGAGACTTATTTGTGCCTATGGTCCCACAGAAGGTTCTACTAAGGTAGAAGTGGAGGAATATTTTGAGGCTTTAGAAAAAGCAGCTGACACAATGAAAAATGAAAAATTGGTCCTTGTTGGGGATCTAAATAGCAGAGTAGGAAATGATTATGAGACATACAAAAATATTTTGGGAAAATTTGGAGAAAAGAGCAAAGCTAATAATAATGGCAAATATCTGTTGGATTTCTGCTCAGGACATGGACTGGTTATTACTAACACCATGTTCCAACATAAAAATGTGCACAAATTCACATGAAGAGAAAAGGCCAGGAATAAGAAAAGTCTCATTGACTATGTTATTGTTGATAGTGATGTTTTCTCCCTGGTGCAGGACACCAGAGTGTACAGAGGATTTGAAATTGGAAGTGATCACTATTTAGTCTTGAGCAGGATAAAATTGAATTTCATATTGAAAAGAATAACATGTAAGAAAGTTTTAAAGCGAATAAAAGTTGAGCAGCTCTCAGATGTGAACTGTAGACTAAAATACAGAAAGATTATTGAAAAGAAAATGAAAGAGTTTGAGAACAGGAATCAAACCTTGGAGATTCAGTGGCAAACTCTGAAGAAAACACTGATTGATTCTGCCAGAGAGGCATTTGGTGAGGTTGTGTGCAAGGATAAAAAAATCAGAACTCCCTGGTGGACACAGGAAGTTAAAGAGGCAGTGAAGGAAAAGAAGAAAGCATATCAAAAGTTCCTGGCAAATAAGTCAGCTTTTACTCTTACAGAATACAGAAACAAATGTAAGAAAGCTAAACAGTGTGTAAAACTAGCTAAACAAAAGTCATGGGAGGACTTAGGCAAGAATATAGAAAATAAATATCAAGAAGGTGGCAAAATATTCTGGAGGTTGTTGAAGAAGCTTAGGAATGGAGGAAAGAGTGCTGTAAAAGGAGTTAGAGATGATAAAGGTGACATGAAAACAGGAGAAAAAGATATCCTTGAAGTATGGAGTAATTACTTTGAAAAACTGCAAAATGAAACAAGCAGTGATGACAGCACAGTGATAAAAAAACACTGACCAGGCATGCAGTCAGGAATACATATCCTTACTTGAAGTAGAAAAAGCCATCAAAGGCTTGAAATGTGGAAAGGCAGCAGGAGTAGATGATATTCGACCAGAAATGCTGAAGTATGGTGGTATAAAAGTCTTACAGTGGCTGCTCTGCATAGTTCAGAAAGCCTGGACAGAGGGACAAATTCCCGATGATTGGAGTAGAGCTCTCATAGTACCCATATATAAAAAAGGGAAATAAAACTGAATGTGAGAATTACAGAGGTATTTCCCTACTCAGCGTTCCTGGCAAGATCTATGCAAGTATACTTGAGAAACGGTTGAGAAGAATTGTGGAAGAAAAGCTTGGTGAAGAACAAGCTGGATTCAGGCCAAATAGAGGCTGTCAGGATCAGATCTTCACTTTACGACAAATAGTCGAGAAAGCATGGGAATACAACAAGGTTCTGTATTTAAGTTTTGTCGATTTGGAAAAGGCATATGACAAGGTGCCAAGAGGCAAGCTAATCAATACGCTGCATTTATATGGTGTCAATGGGGCATTATATCAAGCAATACTTAGTCTTTATTTGAGTTGTAAGTCAGCAGTTAGAATTGAAGGAAGTACAGGAAGATGGTTTAATGTTAAATCTGGTGAGAGACAAGGATGTACATTATCCCCTCTGTTATTCATTATCTATATGGATCACATTATGAAGGAATGTGGTATTAAACCTGATATCAAAATTGGAGATGTTAATGTCAGCTCTTTGCTTTATGCGGATGATGTTATACTTCTAAATAAATCTGCTACAAGTCTGCAGGATTCTCTGACTAAATTGAATAGCTGTTGTAATAGATATGGTATGAAGGTCAGCAATAAAAAGACAAAGACAATGAAAATAGGCAGAATCATTGAAAATGTCAACTGTGTTTTGAATGGAGAACCTGTGGAACAAGTAAAACATTTCAGCTACTTAGGCACGATTTTTAGTGAAGATGGTAAATTAAATATAGAAATAGACAACAGAATCAGCGAAGCTGGTATGGTGGGAAGTCAATTGAATAAATTCATATGGAATAAGAAAGAAATTAGTCGGAACACTAAATTAGCTGTATACAAGACGGTGTTCAAGCCAGTTTTAACTTATGGATCTGAGAGCTGGGTCAGAAGTAAAACATTTGACCAAAGACTAGTGACCGCAGATATGAGAGTCCTGAGAAAGATTAGAGGTGTGAACAGATGGCATCAATGGCAATATCATATTAAAAATGAGGATATTAGTAAAGAACTTGACATTGTCAGCATCCAGGAATGCGTTAGCAGAGCTAATCTCAGGTGGTATGGTCACTTAAATAGAATGGGAGAGGAAAGATTAGCAAAACAAGTGTTCTCTGCCAGGTTGATAAGAAAACGACCCAGAGGAAGTCCAAGATATAGGTGGATTGATATGGTACAAAGTGCCTTAGACGATAGAAATATAAGATCTGATAATGTTGGAGTCTTGACAAGTAACCGACTGATTTGGAGGAAAATTGTAGATAGGAAGTTAGTAATGATGTAATTTTTTCATGTAGTACTGTCATATCCTGTACACCCCTTGAGGGTACATGGCAGGAATTTGATGATGATGAAATATAAATATACGCAAAAGAAGAAATCCATCGGAATCAAATTGGGACTGCGCGGTGGCCACAAGCAGTGGGATACGCGCAGTCGCCATAATGTGGAGTTGCTCCATCATGTTGGAAAATGAGGCCCTACACATTCTCAATCTGGGGAAACGCAAATTTCTCTAGCATATTTATGTATGCCGCTCTCGTAATTGTCTACTCATGGAAAAAATGGCTCAACAATGTGATCATGCATGATCGCATTGTTGAGCCATATTTTCGAACCAACTCGAAAATTCCAAAACAGAAAAATCAACTTTAAGAAATATCTCATCTCTGTAAAATGGAAGACTACAAAAAAACTTGGTGTGAATGTATAAAAAAAAGTCCTCCATCCTAAACTTATTTTCTACAAAACTGCAGAAACCAATAAGAGAAAAATTCTACAGCTCATTTAATGAAACTGCTGAAAAAGACTTCAGCATCCTACGTTTATCAAGGATGTCAAGCGCCTTTATCAAGGCATTTAACCCGAAGGTGAGCCTGTCTCATACGAGGATGGAAGGTTTTTCCTCTCTGAAACTTGGTTTTTTTCTTGCCAAAAAACAAGCAAACCGAATTCGATAAACACGCAGGAATTTAAGGCCAGTTGCTGCTTCCTTAATTCAAAACAACTCAACCCAATTCCAATTTCCTTTAGCACTGTGTTTTCTAACTGTGATTTGCCAACCACTGGCATCCTTCAAAAGTCGAATAAGCTTCCAACCGCTGCTCATCTGAATGTAACACCAGATGAGTATGCTTCTAAAAGGTTTACAGGTTTATTTTTTAAGACTCTTTATTCATCATTCCTTGTTTTATTATTTTCCTTTCCTAGAGAATATTTTAACCTCTTATTTATTTTTTAACAAACTGCACCATTCACCTCCTCAAAACCCAGAAATATACCCACACGTATACTCTTCAGTATTCTTAGCCTATTCCTCCCCTTATTAACTGCAATTACTTGCTTTCGAGATTATTCGGGAGATAAGTGCATGTGGCACTCCTGTCTTTGAAGAATAACAAACAGGGGTAAATAAGTGAAACGTGATTGAAAAATCTTCAGGATTGAATTTTTTTCAAGTTTTCCAATATTTTTACTCTGAATTCCTGTATATTTTATTATTATATTGTGAAAAATATTTACATCAAAGAATCAATTTATTATTATTAGTAGTAGTAGTTGTAATATTAATGATTAATACTATTTTCCCTCATCCTCCTCAATATAACGATTGTTGGTATAGCAATGCTGCTTTACTAAGGAATAATTACAGAACAATATCGATTCTTATTGTTTTTCTTGTCCGATTTGCCTATTTCCAGGAGGAAAAGCCTAGTCATCTCAGTATTAGGCCTACTAACTTACGTTCAGTAAATTTATTTATTTATTACATTCATTAATGAAAAAATTTTATTTGGATTCCGTATTTGAAACTTTTACAAAAAAATGTCGAACCCTTCCAGCTTTCAGTTCAGCTATATTCGGGGCTACAAAGAATAGTGTCGAAATTATGTATACAATAACTCGCAGACTTAGCAGAATTTGCAGAAGTTTTCAGAAAACAAGAAGCTGAATGCACGGTTCTGTTTTAGTTCGTAATGGATCACTTGTATCATGATATTTTCATAAAGAAGTTCCTAAATGATATTAGCAATTTTGCTCTGGCTGGATGAAATTTAATGAAATTTTTAATTTCAATCGACTAGACTTATTGTGACAAAATTTGGTAGAACGAATTTCTTAGCCTATTCCTCCCCTTATTAACTGCAATTACATGTTTTCGAGGTTATTCGGGCGATAAGTGCATGTGATACTCCTGTCTTCTCTACAGATAAATCGCTAACTGTACAATGAAGCAGGATGTACACTTACATTAAATGCTCTAAAATGCAAGAAAATAATGATTATGTTTCAATGACCACTTAAATATGTTGTCTGTATCATGAGTAATGTTCCGCATTGTTACTGAAAATTTTTAAACAATACTTTGCAAGAAAAATGACTTTTCGATGAATTATGAAAGAATTCATCAAAAAATTTTCGATGAATTGCATTTTCGACGAATTGTCGTTCGATGAATTGCCTTTTCGACGAATTGTTGTTCGATGAATTGCCTTTTCGATCAATTGTCATTCGGCGAATTGCTTTTTCGGCAAATTGCTGTTCGATGAATTGTCTTTCGATTAACTGTTTTTTGATGTATTTGCCTGTAACCGCTTGGAGAGTTGTGAATGAGTGGAATGGGTTGCCAGAGTCAGTTGTGAGCGCTTTGTCTGTTCAAGGAGAGGTATGATAGATTGGGTCTCTCACGGTGAGTCTTCGGACTCCATGGAGGTGCCCATATAATAATAATGTTGAAGTGAACCTTCACATGTAAGGATAAGGAAGTCATTTTGCCTCTTTATAAGGCCTTGATAAGACCGCACCTGGATTATTGTGTGCAGATTTGGTCTCCATGGTTCCAAGGGGATAAAGAAGCTGTGGAAAGAGTTCAAAGAAGAGGTACAAAGATTATAATCAAACAATGAGATTTAGATTATGAAGACAGATTGCAAATATATGGATTACAGACACTGCTTAATATAAGAAAGTGGGGTGATATGATATAAGTCTATAAACTTCTGTTTATAGACTTCTATTGTATTATAGGATATTGTCTGATAAAATTTTTCATTATGTGGAAGGTGAGGAGAGAACACAGGGCCATCAACGGAAGTTAGGTTTGTTTGCAGTCAAGAAAGGGGCAAGAACTAGGTTTTTCTCTCGCAGAGCAGTGAGCAAGTGGAATAGTTTACCTTTAGGAGTAGTGAGAGTATCTAGTGTGAATGAATTTAAGGGAAGGTATGATAGCTGCTTTGGGTCATGTATGGCCTCTCTCATTGAGTCCTTGACTCCCTGGATGTCTCAAGTAATAATAAGAATAACGACAACAGTAAAAATAAAAACAGATACATTCTTTTATAAGATCAGTCTGCATACCTAACCACAGATAGTGGTCCCACTAACTTAGAAAAGAATAAAGTTTGTAAATTACTGTAGAAAGTCAGTTCCTGAACAAACTTAAGACTTTTCATGTAAAACCAACTGGAATATATGGACTACCAAAAAAAAAAATAAATAAATTTATTAAAAATTGTGTTCACCTAAAAAGCATATTAAAATACTATATTTTAAAAAGTTCAGACAATAATTAGTGTCAGTATTACTTCACTATTCACCAATGTACCATTAACTGGCACTCTTGATTTGTTAAAGTAATATCACCCCCCCCCCAAGCCATAGTTGAATTATTCATATTGACAGTACATGCTGGTTATTTCACATGGAAAGGGAAGATATATATAAAGAACTAGATGGGACAGCCTGAGTTCCCCTACCCCTTCCAGCCAATTTTTATATAGAACACTTAGAAAACTAAGCAATGAATACTGCCAGTCCCAAACCAATGTTTGATATGTGTTTGTTATTTAGCCATGTTGTCCAAGACACATTAGATACATTTCTAGTGCATTTAAATAGCCAACACCCTAAAATCCACTTCACAATGGAACTGGAATGTAATTATTATTATTACAGGTATCTCCATGGAGTCAGTAGACTCATCGTGGGAGACCCAAACTATCTAAACAATATCTATCGTATCTCTTCTTGAATTCATTTACAGATAAAGAACTCGCAAATGAGTCAGGCAATGCATTCCACTCATTCACCATCCTCCAGGTGAAAAACCTCGTTCTCACACCCTTGTTAACCACACTTTTCCTTAATTTCCAGGGATGACCTCTTGTTCTTCCATCACTATCACACAGTTGAAACATTTCCCCGGCATCCATCTTATAAAAACCTTTTAGTAATTTAAATGTTTCTATCATATCCCCTCTTCTCTACCTATCAACCAAGCTCTCCAATCCACAAGCTCTCAATCTATCAATGTAGGAAGCATTTTTTACATCACTCACCAACTTAGTCACTCTCCTCTGAACCCTCTCCACAACCTTCTCATCTCCAAGGAATCCAGGCGACCAGACCTGAGCACAGAAACCAAATGTGGAAGTATTAATGTTTTATAAAGGGCAATAATAACCTCTTTATCATCTATGCCAGCCTGACTGCCGAGTGTTAGGGTATCCGCTCCCCAGCCAAAACGCTGCAGGTTTGAATTCCGCTGTGGGCATAAATGTTTGTGATTGTCTGTTGTAAATACTAGTGGTCAGCGGTAGATGGCGTTGGTGAAGTTGCAGTCAGAGTGGTGGAGACTGAATTGTAGAGTAGGTGCCCTCCCCTCGATGAGTCTTTGGACTCCCTGGAGGTGACAAATAATAATAATAATAATTATCTCTGGATGTTAATGTGTTCCTCAATAACCAAGTAATCCTATGTGCAATCTTGGACACCTTAGCAATGTGTCCCCTGAATTTCATCTCCCTATCCTCATCAATCTCTTGGAGTACCTTTCATCAATGTAGTACACAGCTGGTAATCTTTTAATCCCAAAATGCATAACTTTACACTTTTCCACATTGAACTGACATCCATTACCTTTTGCCCATTTTGCCAGCTTATTTAAATCATCCTACAAACTCTCAACATCAGCTTGATTTTTTATTGCGCTACCCAACTTTGCATCATCTGCAAACAACTGAATATCTCCCTTTAAGCCATTTCCTATATCATTTATGTACAAATTACACAACAACAATGGGCCAAGCACAGAGTCCTGAGGCACACCACTGGTCATCTGCCTCATCCTGCACTCTGCTCCTCCATACATAACCTTCTAGTATCTCTCCCTGAGCCATTCTCATATCCATAATAAATTTAGTTTAATCCTTTATCCAAGTGTGAGCAAACAAAGTTTGCACCTGAAAATATCTTCAGGCCTGAATATGGTGTTGTGCTACCTTACCGGGGTAAGGTAGGTGTTGTACTACCTTACCTCGGTAAGGTAGTACAACACCAGGCAACTCGTAGCAAAGGTGGACCAAGCTAACTTCACTCCTATCCCGGTATCTCCCATAATGCAAAACACATCTCCTTGTGGATATGTATAATGTTATGCATTAAGGGATTGGCCACTACCTAGACTAGTTTCGACCTTTATTGAGGTGTGTTCTGTGGGAGCCAGGTGCAGAGGTCCCTTTTGGCAACTCCTATAGGTAAGGATGACCTCGCTATTGCTTCTGCCTGGTATCTCCACCTCTAGGCCTGGCTCCCACTGGAGAGACCTCAATAAAGGTCGAAACTAGTCTGGGTAGTGGCCAATCCCTTAATGCATAACATTATACATATCCCCAAGGAGATGTGTTTTGCATTATGGGGGATACTGGGATAGGAGTGAAGTTAGCTTGGTCCACTTCTGCTACGAGCTGCCCGGTGTTGCTTACCCCGGTAAGGTAGTACAACACCATATTCAGTCCTGAAGATATTTTCAGGTGCAAACTTTGCTCACACTTGGATAAAGGATTAAACTAAATTTATTATAGTGTAACCAATTGAAAATTAAACTTTCAACATTCTCATATCCATATCACCAGTTTAGTATCCATCCCCATCTGCTTCAATTTGCACAACAGTATTCCATGGGGTATCTTGTCAAAAGCCTTAGCAAAATCCAGAAGTACTACTGTGTAGCCATTTCCTTTGTCCAACTCAGATGTCATTCTATTATAAAAAGTTAATAAATTGCTAAGGCAGGATCGACCTTTAACAAAACCATGTTGGCCCCTATAGAGTATCATATCCTGATCCACCCATTCTTGAATTTTGTCTTTAACCAACTTTTCCAATACTTTTACCACCACTCCCGATATGGTGATTGGCCTGTAATTAACTACTGCAGTTTTAGAGCCACCTTTATGCAAAGGAACTACTTTGCCTTCCTTCCACTCCCTAGGAACTCTTAAGTTTGAACTCTTGTATGGTACCTAGGGACCTAGGTACCATACAAGACTTCAAACTTAAGTTAAATAACCTTGTAAGAGGCTTTGACAATTCCTTTGCACATTCATGCAACACCTGAGCTGATATTCCATCTAAACCTACAGCAGTGTTTGCATTTAAATTTTGCAATATGCTAAGTACCTCTGATTTCTTAACTTCAATCCTCACAGTGGTTATTGCTACAGGTACAGAAATAACCTCACTTGGTGAAGACTTTTGAAAAGTGATCACTCAGTAACTCTACTATTACATCTGAATTTGTCGCCTCAATACCATCAGCACCCACTAAAGTTATCCTTCCGAAGTCATTCTTCCTTTTACTTGACACCTAAGCAAAAGAACTCTTTGGGATTACCCTTGATCTCCTTGACTAAGGTCTTCTCATAATTTGATTTAGCTTATCTTACTATGCTGGTAACCTTCCTAGCTTTATCCTTGTACTACTCATAGGTGTACTAATTGCCTTTCTCCTTGTAAATTCTGCATAACATTTTATTTTTTTGCAGATCAAGCTTGATACTACTACTCATCCATCTAACGCCTACCTTGCTCAGATACCTGCTGATTTTATCCCTTGCACTGCTAACAACATCTTTTCCCTGCAATATGTTCTGCCATGGGACGACTGCAAGCTCACTGCAAAGCTTGTTATAATTGCCTAACCTGTAGTTCTGTATGTACTCGCTTCTTAAGAGAGAAATCACAAATTTTACAAACTCCCAAGTCAATAACACATGATCACTCTCACCATTTGGAGGTAATGAGGAAACCTTACTTATGCATATATCCTCTGAACCAATGACCAGGTCCAATACTCTCGCACCATGTGTCCCTTCAGTTATGTGCTGTTTCAAGTAATTATCTCGTAGAAGAGGTATGAATTCCATTTCCTTTTTGCCATGTGATATTTCCGTGATATCACCATAATTAAAATCCCCCATAATAATCACTAACCCTGCACTAATTTGCTGATGCATGAATTCAATATCACGCCTGGCCTATAGCAGCAACAAACTGTATATTTGGTTGCGTTGGTCACTATTTCACACCAGACTGCCTCAAATGAACTATCATTCACATGTCTGTCATCTTGATATACTACTTTCTTTGGCTGCAACTCATCAGCTATCATCAACAGTACTCCTTCTCCAGTTCTATCTTCTCCATCCTCCTGAAAATACTGTACTCATCATATTCAATTCCAGTGCCCACATCTTCTGCTTACAGCCAAGGTTCACTAATGCCTACAACTTTTGGTGAGATTGTACTGACTAATGCCAAAAATTCTTCTCTCTTATTTCGAATGCTTCTTGCATTGGTATACAAAAATTTAAGATTCCCTTTAGTTCTTGTACCAGCTTTAGAACTTATATACATGTCACTAATTTCAGTAGTCCCATGCCGATTTTTATCCACTCTATTCTGTAATTTATTCTGCTTATAAGGATCAACAAATATACAATCACTGCTTAAGTTTCTCCCTCTTACACTTGATCTTTTCAATTTTAGTTTCCCTGCCCAATTACTTCAACTTGTTCAGAAAACAGTAACTTTTTCAATCGTTTATGATCTTCCATGTTCAGATGCAACCCATCTCTTGCATACAAACTGTCTTTTTCCTTCAAACACACTCCAGACATCAACAAATTCCAGACCTCTTTTTTTTGCACATTCTTGCAATCATATCATTCATTATCATCGCTCCTCCTTCTTGTAGACAGGCTTATACGTTGGTTATGCATTTCTAAATCACTTAGGGAATTAAACAACGTAGATCCGAATATAAATTAAATTATGCTTTAATAAATATCTCCGATATTTCGGCAACGTTTAACTCTACCCCCCCCCCGTATTTACGGACTCCCAAAAATACATAAAGAAAATGTGCCATTACGTCCCATAGTGGATGTCATTGATAACCCCCACATATAAATTAGCTAAACATTTGGCCAAAGAGCTCACACACTATTATACTGGCAACACACCATCACACATAAAAAAACTCAACCCACTTCAAAGCCAGCATAGAAAACCTTACACTCCAACATACTGACATAATGGTCAGCTTTGACGTCTCCTCCTTATTCACAAATGTCCCACTCAAGGAAACTTTAGAGCTAATCCAAGCTAAATTTTCTTCCGATATCTCAGCTCTATTTCAGTTCACAATGAACTCAGGCTATTTCGTTCGGCAGGGAAAATTCTACAAACAAATAGAGGGGACAGCCATGGGTTCACCACTCTCCCCACCCGTGGCCAATTTCTTTATGGAAACCTTTGAAGAAAAAGCCTTAGCCTCTGCCCCACAAAAACCAACCATATGGCTCTGCTATGTTGATGATGTGTTTGCTATTTGGCCTCATGGCTCTGAAACACTCCTCTCCTTCCTTACACACTTAAACAACCAACACACTCCAGAATCAAGTTCACCCTGGAAAAAGAGGAAAACAACAGCCTCCCTTTCCTAGACACACTAGTCACTCACCAGCCTGATGGAACCTTGGTTTTCTCAGTTTATAGAAAACCCACCCATACAGGCAGATACATTCACCAACAATCCCCCCACACACACAACAATATGGAGTGGTGAAAACACTATACAACAGGGCTAAACTAATCTGTTCTAAAGACATGGCCCTAAACACTGAACTAAGTCACATCTTCAACACTTTCTCAGCCAATGGCTACCCCACCAAAAAAATCCAAAAAATATTAAAACCTACAAACCACAACCCCCCCCCCCCCTCCACAACAAGGATTACTCTAAATCCATCACCATTACCTACATCCAAGGCACCTTGGAAAAAAGTTACTAAAATCTTAAAAAAACATGACTTGATCTCCTGTTACAGACCATACAGAAAATTGGCATCCCCTATCTGCTCCACTAAAGACCAACCACTTCTCCTAGACCTACCTGGTGTAAATCAGGTCCCTTGCAGCTGTAAACTGTCTTACTTTGGTGAAACAGGCAGGACAGCAAACATCAGAATTTCTGAACATAAGGACTACATCCGGTTTCATAAGTACAGCCATTCTGGTCTTGCAGACCATGCTCTGGATATACGCCACAGAATACGGTGGAAGAAAGCTACAGTAATACACCGTAGCAAATACAAATTCAAAAGACTATTTATGGAATCAGCCTCAGCCCTAAGAAATTCTCCAAACCTCAACAAATTTGGTTGTATGCGACTGCCTCAAATTTGGGAGGCATACATCAGCAGACCTTCAGCCCAACAGCCAAGAACACCTACTTAGCCTGCTAGAGGGCACCATCAGGACTTCTAGGAGAACGATAGCTTCATATCTTCATTCTCAGTTATTGTGTTGTAGTGCCTGCATGTACGTGCCTTTTTTGTAAGTTCCTTTTGAAAATGGCAACGTGATGTTGTCGAAATATCGGAGATATTTATTAAAGTATAATTTAATTTATATTCGGATCTACATTGTTCAATTCCCTAAGTGATTTAGAAATTATCATCGCTCGTCTACTTAACTCATAATTGTCAAAATGAGACAGCACACACACTATCCTCCCATTGACACTTTTCTTCTTCACGATATCTAACAATGTTCTTAAATCTTTTGCTACCCGATTTACGTTACCACTCAGGTCATTTGTACCCACAATAACTATCATCTTTTCTGCATCATGCCCTCTCTTTATTGCTAAAGCCACTCTCTCTCTATTGTTGAAATCCCCCATAATAATTACCCTCCTTCTACTCATTTCATGAATTTGTTTATGCATACTATCTCCACTATCTATTCCATCACCTGGTCTATAGCAGCACCCAACTATATATTTTCTTCTGCCAGTCTCAATCTCACACCAAATAGCCTCAAACGAGCTCTTTTCACTATCCAGCAATACAACTTCAATTCTCCTTGGCTGCAGTTCATCAGCTATCATCAATAACATTCCTCCCCCCATTTTATTCTCTGTCCCTCCTGAACACACTATACCCTACATATTCTATCCCACTAACTATATCATTCCGTCAGCCATGTTTCGCTAATGCCAATAGCCAGTGGCCAGGAAGAGCCAGTCAAGGCCAAAAATTCTTCCTTCTTGTTCCTAATACTCCTGGCATTAGTATACATGAAATGCAGAGGTCCTTTCTCCCACCCCTATCTTGATGCGTTATTCTAACTATCCCATTCCGATTTCTTGTCCTTGGTACTTGCTCGGGTACATTATACACATTCTTACACTCAACTGTCTCACTGATATTCACATATCCACTTCCCCCCGTACCTGGTAGTTCTAGTTTCCTTGGTTTTGCACATTTATTTTCACTTCATTTAGCAACACTTTTTCCAGTCTCTGCACACCAAATCATTCAAATGCAGACCATCCATCTTGTATAAATCCTTTCGCCCATCACTCATTCCATACGTCCACGACTTCCACACCACACCATCTGCATAACTTGCGATTGTGGCCCTCCTTCTAAACTCCTCTCTGTCGTTTCGTGGCAGAGAGGAGTTTACAAGTCTTTAAAGTCTTGAGGTTTGGGATCCATCGATGGGAGGATGCATACACGATTGGAGGAGCTGTACTGGAGGAGGTAGGGGAGACAAGAGATCTGGGGGTGGTGATTGATAGAAAACTGAAATTCAGGGAGCATATTGATAAGGTGGTGAGAGTAACTCCGAGGATTGCTGCAATACTGAGAAGGACACTGACCTGCAGAGATAAAAGAGTTATCATTCCGTTGTATAAGGCCCTGATCAGACCACACTTAGACTATTGTTCTCATATTTGGTCCCCAGGATTTGAAGAGGATAAATTGACTATTGACTGTGGAAAGGGTACAGAGGCGGATAACAAGAATGGTTTGAGGACTCTACAATATGAGTTATGAGGATCGGCTAAGTGAATGTGGACTGCAGAGTCTGGTGGATAGAAGAAGGAGAGGTGATATGATTGAGACTTTTCAACTGTTGAGAAGCAGTTACAGGGTAGACATTGGAGAGTTCTTTCACTTGGTGGAACAGCTGGATGGAGCAATGACAAGGGGCCATCCCTGGAAGTTATGAAAGTAGGCTGTGCACAAGACCGTGATTGCGTGGAGGGTGGTTGAACCTTGGAATGCATTTCCTGAGAGAGTGGTTGAAGTGGGGACGGTTAATGGGGTTCAAGGAGTGGTATGATAGACTTTGTATTTCCTAAAAACGACCTCCCACAATGAGTCTTTTGACTCTATGGAGACCTGGATAATAAAAAAAATATATCAACAGACAAAACAAAAATGATGACTCTTAGAGGACCATTCACAGTTAGAAGTAAAATCATGATGGAAAATAAAATTTTAGACCAAATTAACTGCTTCAAATGCCTTGGATGAGTACAAAAGAAGCTGCTGTTGGAAGTTTTTTCCCACTTGGTTAGACTATAATAAATTTAGTTTAATCCTTTATCCAAGTGTAAGCAAACAAAGTTTGCGCCTGAAGTATCTTCAGGACTGAGGCAACTCGTGGTAAGGGTGGACCAAGTTCTCATCACTCCTTGTCTTAGTATCTCCCAAAATGCAAAGCACATCTCCTTGTGGACATGTATAATGCTATTCATTAAGGGAAAGGCCACTACCCAGACCGGTTTCGACCTTTATTGAGGTCTCGTCAGTGGGAGCCAGACCCAGAGGTGGTGATACCAAGGTGGAAGCAATGGAGAAGTCATATTTGTCTCAGTCCTGAAGATACTTCTGGTACAAAGTTTGTTTGCTTACACTTGGATAAAGGATTAAACTAAATTTATTATAGTCTAACCAAGTGGGGGAAAAACTTCCAACATCTCTCTCTAAATCCAGAGTAATTTAATAATAAGGTGCGACACCTTTTGGCAACTCGTATAGTTAAATATGTCATCTCCATTGCTTCCACCTTAATATTACCACCTCTTGGTCTGGCTCCCACTGATGAGACCTCATTAAAGGTCAAAGCTGGTCTTTGTAGTTGCCCTTCCTTTAATGCATAGCATTATGTATGTCTGCAAGGAGATGTGCTTTGCATTATGGGAGATACTAAGACAAGGAGTGATGAGAGCTTGGGCCACCTTTTCTACGAGTTTCCTCAGTCCTGAAGATACTTCAGGTGCAAACGTTGGTTGCCTATATTTGGATAAAGGATTAAACTCAATTTATTAAAGAAGCTGACATTGACATCAAAATTTCAAATTTTCTAAAGATAACAGTAATGATCATTAATATTTCCAGATCTAACCGAGTTCAAAAGCATAGAAGAATAAGAGTTTTGACAAGACCTTCTCTACTGTACGGAAGTGAATTATAGACCATAAAAACTGCAGAAGAAAAAATAATAGAAACTGGAGAATTAAATGAAATTCCTGCAAAGGACAGTAGGCTATACTCTCTGGGACAAAAGAAGAATCACAGAAATATGTAAAGAACTAAAAATAGACTTGGTATTGGACAAAGTACAGGTATCCCTTGCTTAACGCGGGATTTGATTATCACTCTGAAATTAATTACGACAATCCCTTGATATATGTGGCAAGAGTCTTGATTAACGCGCCTTTAAATTTATCATGCAAAAACATGCAAGTCTCGTGAGTTGAGCAATAACGTCATTCCTCCCACGCAGCCGTGCTCCCAGAGTCTGAGTGCCAGCAAGTTACATCGCTGCCAGCATCAAGAGTGAGTATATTGCAAGCTCCAGTTGTTCTGCTGTATGTATTTACAAATTACATTCTTGGTAAATTTTAAGGCGCATTAATCATGTCGAAGAATAAGAGCAATCCCACAACCGGGTTATTATAAGTGAAAAAAAGAAGTGGAAAGTAATTATCTTAGATACAAAACTTGAAATAATTAAAAGATTTAAATGTGGTGAAAGTAGAAGTAAGATTGGAAATGAATTTGGTTTTTACGAGTCTACAATATGGACTATTTTATCCAAAGCTGATGAGTATTGCGAGCAAGGTAAAGTTGCATCTGCAAGTATGCTATGCACACATAACCGGAGTGCTATAATGGTTGAAATGGTTATTTGGTTATTATTTGTTGATTATTTGGCTGGAAGATTGCAATCAAAAGAGAATTCCAATTAGTGTCTATAATATCCCAGCCAAAGCTCTTAACCTGTTTGTCAAGACTTAGAGACTAAATATAAAGAAGACAGTTCAAAATTCACTGCTAGCAAAGGCTGGCATTAAAATTTTAAATCTTGGGCTGGACTAAAGAATGTGAAAATAACAGGTGAAGCTGCATATGCTGATGAGGATGCTGCATCTACATTTCCTGCTGAGCTGCAGAAAATTATCAAAGAAAATGATTACAATTACTGCCAAATTTTCCATGTAGATGAACGTGACCTCTGTTGGAAAATAATGCCATCTAGAACTTTTATATCAAAAAAAGAAGCAGTGCAGCCTAGCTATAAAGTATCAAAAGATCACTTAACTGTTATACTTGGAGGGAATGCTAAATGGAGATTTTAAATTGAAGTCGCTGCTTGTCTATCGATCTGTGTAAGAATGTGAAAGTTTTATTTTTCCCACCAAATACGACATCATTGCTACAACCTGTGGACATGGGCGTCATTGCAACTTTCAAAGCCTGTTTTCTTAAAAAGACATTCTCAAAGGCAGTAGAAACGACAATGGGAGAAAATGCGATTACACTCCAAGAATTTTGGAAAAAAATCTCGTTGGAAAAAATGTAACATTAAACATGCAATTGAAAACATTCATGAGTCGTGGGAGCAAGTGTCTTCTAGCTGTATGAAAGCTGTTTGGAAAAACCTTTTGTAGAATGCGGTAATGACTTAGGTAGTTTTCAAAATCCTGCGAACACCGTGGTTGAAGAAATCGTTCAATTTGTGAAGACCTTGGTTTTGATGCAGAATATGTTAAAGAATTATTGGATTCAAATTCTAAAGATTTCAGTGAGAATGATCTTCTTGAAGTTGAACAACAATGCACTATTGAAGACAACAAACAAATGGAATGTGAAGATGAGGTTCCAAAGGAGATAATCGAAAAACTGGATGGAATATTTCGCAGCTTAGAATCACTTAAGCAGCAAGTAATGGATATGAATCCAGATGTTAATCGAAGAATACTTGTTTGCTGAGATCTGGAGAGTCATTTTGCTCGTTATCACAGAATTTATGCTGATAAGAAAAATACTAAAACTGTTCTAACGATTCTTGATAACTTCTTTTGATAGAAAAAAATTGCAGTAACTAATTTAGGTACAAGCATTTATTAAACATTTACTTTGCATTCATTTTTTATCTTCCCTAAAAGAATACCACATAAAACGAATTATTAATACTAATCAATCATGGACAAATCGTAATTTTTACCATTGATTATTATATTTCATTAACACCATTTTGATATACACGGTAACATCGAGGGATTAATTAATCGCGTTAACCAAGGGATACCTGTATATGAATACCGAAAGAAATGAATTGAACATATCAAAAGAATGGGCAGTTCAGCATCTTTGTAGTGTAATTGGAAGAAAGATGGTACATTGCACCCTTCAAATGAAAAGGACTAAGTTTGATTCTCATCGTGACGAGGGGAATCTTTATATGTTTTTTTTTTTTTTAATTGAAAATGAGTTAGCTGATCTCATACAGAAGTAGCAGAGTTTTTTCTCCCACACACTCGGGTTTTTCATCCTGTATACAGACAAATTGGCTTTCAGAATCCATATAATTTACAGACAAAAATTACCTAGTGGTGGTGAGCAGTAGATGTCATTTGATGTAGATGATGATGGTAGTGGTGGTTTCATTGTAGTTGGTGGATTAAGAAGGAGAGTTGTAGAGCAGGTGCCCTCCCTCAATTAGTCTTTAAGGCTCCTTGGAGGTGTCACAAAATAATAATTAATAATAATAAAAAGACTACCCAAAAAATACTCTGATACCATCCAGTTAAAGGATATAGAAGTCGAGGATAACCAAGGGAAAGATGGAAAGAGACCCGAACATGCCACTGGGCCTAAATCCCCGAACGGATGATGATGATGATACCATCATCCAGCTCAATAGTATGGTATCCTAAAAACGCTAACCCACTGAGCCAGAGTTATGTCTCAGTGATAATTCTCTTATCACTGAACTAACCTATCTGCATCACACTTTTTTTTAGCCAATAGCCATAATCCCCCAAAAGATAAAAAAAAATACTAATGCACTCCTTAAATCCTTGAAAGAAGTGGATTGAACATATCAAAAGAATGGACATTTCAAGACTACCCAAAAAAATACTCCAATACCATCCATTTGGAGGATATAGGATGACCAAAGAAATGATGGAAAGAGATCGGAACAGGCCACTGGGCCTAAATCTGTGAAAAGATGAATTTTAGGTATCCTAAAAAACACTAACTCACAGAGCCAGAGCTATCTGTTTCAATGATAATTCTTTTATCACTGAACTCACCTATCTGTGACCACACTATTTTAGCCAATAGCTATAGTCCCCCAAAAATTCAAAAAATGCTAATGCAGTCCTGAAATCCCTTTCATCAGCTAATACACAAGATTACAGCAAACTGTTACCATCCCATACATTCAAGGCACATCCAACAAGATATGTAGAATTCTTAATAAATATGAGCTCCTCACCACGTTTAAACCATATATCAAATTGGCAGCTCTCATCTATTCATATAAAATCACTTGAATCAAGCAGCTGCAGCTTTAAAAACAGCTTAAAAAACAGAGAGAGTTGTACAGTAGGTGTCCTCCTCCTGCGATGAGTCTTTGGACTCTTTGGAGGTGTCATGAATAATAATAATAATAATTCCCCAAACCTCAAGTATGGTTGTATCAATTTACCAAAAATCTGGAGACGGCCATTTTAAGATCAAATTAATACTTGTATTAATTAATTAATATTGTATTAATTTTTTATTAATTATTAATTTTTAAACTGGTCTCACTGTTACCTAATTGTTGCTGTTTGCTTACTTTTTTTTATGTTTTTATGTAACTGTTTTTTATGCTCTGAAGATGCTGGGTATGACACCAGTGAAATATCAGCAAATAAGTTAAATAAATAGTAATTATTTTCTTTTATTATTTTTATGGCTATTTTGCCTGCTTTTGTTTAGGAGTGCCCCTGTTTTAATGTCATTGGCTTTTTACTGAAGAATTCATTTTAGAGACAAATGTATGTAGCATAATAGAAGAAATTTCACACGTACCTTTTCTTGGATGCTGTTGCTTGTCTTCTTTCTGTGGTGTGCATACTTCTGCTGTTGTGGTGTTGAAAGTAGTGGGGGGATGGGGGTGCTTAGGCAATGTGGGAGAATTAATTTGAAAAAATTATTTTCTTATTATTCTTTTGTTGTGAGAATTAAAACCATTAAACTAACCTGTTTTGCTAACTCTTTCCATTCTGTTTACGTAACCAAACCATCTTAGATTAGCTCTGCTGACAGTGCTAAATTCCTTTCCACCATTATCTTCCTTTTTAATATTTGCAATATTAGAAATTATAATAGATTCTCACTATTCACTCCTGTGGTTCTTCCAGAGCTTCTGCATCTCTGTACTATTTAATCTCTTGTTAACATTTAGGTTTTGTTTTTTTGACTCCACTTCAGATCCATAAGTTAAAATGGATTTAATTGCAGCCTTTGATTACTGCAGGTTAGGCATTCTTTTTATATTCAAACATGTTCAGCTACACTAATCAGATTATAAACATTTTGGAAATATCATCATCATGCATATCAAGGATTTAGGCCTAGAATGGACTGTTCCATTAGAAGTCATCGTTTAAGAGGATGTCCTGTTTTCTTTTACCTAATGGCTTGTACTTTAAGGCTTGTTTTGGTAATCTTTCTATTTTCATTCTTTAAACGTGTTCCATCCATTTATGTTTATATTTTTTAATTTTTTTCTGTTACTGATTCTTGGTTTAATTCTTTCATAATTTCTTCGTTTCTTTTGTGATCAAATAGAGTATACTTTGCAGCTTTTCTCATAAACAGTTTTTAATAACTGCAGTTTTTCTGCAGTTATTAATCTTTGTTTGTCTTTTTTGTTTTATTGTCCATATTTTTTTTTACTTCCATACAATGAGACTGGTAGGGCTAATGTATTGTATACTTTTAGTCTGGTTTGTTTTTGAACTAGGTTTGGTTTAAATATAGAATTAATTACACCTGTTATTTTTAAATATTTTACAATTTTTATGTTTATATCTTTTTCATTTTCATATGTGATCATACATCCTAGTTAGTTAAATGAATTCATCTGTTCTAAGATCTTGTTATCTATTACTATCTTAGTTCTTGCTAGATCTTGTCCTTTAAAGGCCATAGTTTTTGCTTTTTCTGTTGATATTATCATACCATAATCTTTGGCTATTTCATTTAGATCTAAAATAGCTTTCTGTAAATTGTCTTCAGAATTTGTAATTATTATTTGGTTGTCGGCAAAAAGGAGAGTGTTTAAGTTCATAGTAGGAGAAAGTTTAATACCTGGATGGAAATTTTTATTCCATTTTATTATTATTTCATTTAGGTAAATATTAAAAAGAGTTGCTAAGAGGGGACATCCCGGCCAGATCACTTGGTTTATCTCTCTTGTATATGATAGTTCATGATTTAATCTTATTTGTATTTGATTATTTTCATATATACATATTTTTTCTATGAATAGCTTTTAGGATATTGTTTGGTATTTGTCTTTCTTTTAATATGTTAAATAAAATGCTTCTTTTAACTCTGTCAAATGCTTTTTCAAAGTCAATAAGTGCAATATGTGTTTCTAAATTGTATTTTCTTCTTTTCTCTATTATTAATTTGTCGCAATTTTAGGTTTCAATTTGTGGTTAATTTTAGTCAGAAGGCTCGGTCTGGACATGATCATCCTTTTCTAAATCCATTCTGTACTTCTAAAATAAAGTTTTCAGAATATTTCATTAGGTTGCTATTTAAAATTCTGCTATATATTTTGTAACAGGAATTTAGTATACTTATACATCTATAGTTTTTAGGGTTATCTCTACTACTTTTTTAAAAATAGGAATCACAATTGCTTTTTTTTCCATTCTATTCGGGGGTTACCAGTTGAATAAATTTTATTTAAGAATAATAGGTGTCTTTCTTTGAATCTTGTTCCTGCATATTTATATAGTTCTGAACCTAGCTTATCTTCTGTATGTTATTTTCCGTTACTTGTTTCTTTCAGGCTGATTTCTAATTCTTCTTTTAGTTATTTATTTTCATTATTATGTAGTTATTTTCTTTTCATTTTCATTAAATGTTTGCCAGTTGTCTTTTTTAAATATTTATCTGTCTGCAATTCTGTGTTGAAATTCTTCTAATTTCAATTTGTTGTTTTTAATTTTATGTTTTCTTTAGTATCTGGATTTAAGTGTTTCAAAATCTTATATACATTGGGTCTTATTTTATATAAATCATGTTCTAAATTAGAAAAAAATTTGTTCCATGATTCTCTGTCTTTTTCTGACATTTCTTTTAGCTGTGGCTCTTATTCTTTTATATTCTATTACTGCTTAACCATTTATGATAGGTATCTTTTTTTATTTTGATTATTTCTTTGATTGTATCATCCCATATCTTCAGTTTTTTCCTTTTATCGAATTTTTTGGTCTTTCCTAAGCTTTCATTTGCTGCTGCATTTAGTATCGTTTTTATATTAAGCCATTCTATTTCTATTTCTTCATTTTGTTTTATTTTATCTAGATATTGGTTAATTATTTGTTCATATAACCATTGTATATGTGTCATTTAATAGTCTAGTTTTATAAGCAAATATCTAGTTTTAGTTTTACAAGAACAGAAAGAAACTTTTCAATTTTCTTTCTGTTCTTGTTACTTATAGCCATTAAGGTAGTAATCTTAATTTTATTTTAACCAGGAAGTAGTCACTGCTGTTGTGTCCCATTTTATGATTTTTATTCTAACTAGTAATTTCCTCTCATCTATGTTCTACTATTATCTATGCTCGAGATATCACCAAAATTTTTACTAATATCTAAGTTATTTCTCCCCTTAGTATCCTAATATTTGTATTATGCTGCGCCTTTTGGGACATTTAGTTTAAGATATTATATGCAAAAAACAAGGAGAAAGAACTAAAATATGTCAGAAGGTGTAACTATGTTGCAGTCGTGACACTTTATCTCGTTTCTTAACACATTAATTTCCCGCGTGATTAGGTTTGTAATTTTTCAAGTAGTGCATTGGACAGCAACTTCAGACAACTGTTTTATCATTAGACAAAAGGTTGATTAAATTCCTTAACATGGTACAATTCAAATTTTAGTTATTACTCAATTCAATGCTATACTAAATATTTACAAACTAACATTAGCTAATCACAAGTAATTAGGCTATGATCCTGTAATGGGTATCACGATCATGCCGCCATACACATTCAACACATAACTTCATATGACATGGACATATAAGATTAATTCACACTGTTTAACTATCCAAACTTAAGTAGATTAACTAAACCTTTTACTACACTAACACATAACTGACATCTAAAATTTTCTATACATTACAATGGACATGCAAAATTCTTAGGACACGTAATTACTTATATAATATTCATGTTAGCAAGCTTACTTTCATTATATTCTGTCAGATACTAAAGTCCTAGTATAATTTTTTTCTTGGTCACTTCAACAGTTCAGTATTAGAATAATGATAACTAATACAGACGAATCTTAGTTAACACGAGACATAATTTACAGTACCTTTCTTTCCTGAGATTTCCATATGGGCCTCTATCTTTTTCTATTTGAAGTATCCTGGTATAACCTCTCCGATAATCTGCTTCTCCTATGTTCCCTTTTGAATTTGAACTATGCCTATGCGGTCTTTACCTTTCGTTATTCAGAACACACTTTGAATCGTCTAAATACGGCTGTGCAACGCGGATATCGATTTCTTTACAGCCTTCCCTTTTTCGTGGTTGTCACTGAAGTTGAAACACAAAGAATATGCTTTCTTTTCCTCGACTATGGCATTCTTCGCTTCTTACATAGGAAATACGGAACCGAAATTCTGCTCACTTTTGTTTCCGTGTTGTGATGACGGAGATATAACTCCAATCTCGCCACTCAAGAAAACACCGTGAAACCCATACAAAGGAGCTCGCGAAGAACTCTCGTGGAATAGAACCAAAAAACCAAAAGCCAAAAAGGTCTAAAAGTCTACTTTTCTTGTGTGTGTGGGGGGGTTCCAACCCTTTTATACTTGCTCTCCTAACAGTACCTTCCTTAACTTCTTTTCTCCGCCCCCTACTTGATTTTACTTCACCGACCAATTAGGGTGGCGTTTTTCTGCCAAACGTCCTTTGGTCGGCGAGCCCGTAACGATGTCTCAATCCGGGAATCAGCCCTGAGCAATAGTCTGTTGTTTTTCTTTTGCTAGCCTCTAACTTAATCCCCTTTCCAAAATTTCTCTAGGAACTTACTTAATATTTTAATCTCTAGCCTCTCACATGCCATCTCTTATGACTAATCCTTTTCTGTCTTATTTAGTTAAATTTTTTCTCTTATATCATATCACAGTATTAATATATTCTTTCTTTTTTGTTAGTTAGTTCAACAAACACCTTTATATTTTATATATTTTATTGGATGCAAGAATATTTATTTTTCTTTTAATTAATTCATCTATTATCTTTTATGCAGGGTTTTTAATTTATTTATTCTTCATGTTACACCATGATAACTGAGAATTCTACATTCTTAAGATATCAGGTGTAACACTGCTTATTTCATATCCTCTGTGAACTCTAACATCTACGAAAACTTTGTCTTTTCATTTAAGATAGAATAATCTAATATTGATTTCCATCCTTTTGCTGCCCAAGTATATTTATGTATGTGTTTATAGAAATAATTCATTATTTTTAGGTTATTATAAACTACAAAGTCAATCAATTTTTTACCATTCCTGTTTAGAGTACATAATCATTTTTATTTATTTTATTATATATATTTTGTAGCTGATTATAAAATTCAATATTATCCTGTTCTCTTCCTCCTTCTGGGGCATATAAACTAATTATTGTTAAATAACATCTATCTATTTTTATTCTAGCTTCTATTATTCTTTCATTCCATAATTTATAATGTTTTAACTGTTTTGAAAGGGAGTTATGAATCCAAATCATGACTCCTGCTTGTGCTGTTTGGTCTCTGTCAACTCCACTGTATATCACATTAAAATTTTCAGTTCTCATGGTTCCTTTTAATTTCTTTTTTGTTTCAGTGATTACTACTATTTTAAAATTTCTTTTCTTTAATATTTGGTCTAATTCTATTTCTTTATATGTTATCCACTTACATTCCAATTTGCTATATGTATTATATTTTATCGTTTCCATTTTCATTTTACCTTTTTCATTCTAGGGTTGTTTTCCATAGATTCATTCCGATTACCTTTTTCTGTCAGCTTAAAAGTAGAATTATGTTCTCCATGTCAGGTGACTAGCCTGACGATGGAATAGTTCAGCGGTAGGGCTGCTACCTTAAGGCTTCTGAACTAGCCCTCTTCCAAATTTAAACCCATAGGAAGAATAGGGTATATTGAAGGGGAAAGAGAAGACTATAGTAGAATAGAGTAGAATTATAGTAAAGGTTTATGGAGGGGACATAGTTGTAAGGCCAGAAATGGAAAGACCCCATGGCCCTAGAGTACTCTCATAGCATAAGGGTCATAAAATAAGAAGAGTTAGCTGATAAGGCCTTATAGGAAAGATTAAAGTGAGTGAATCATCCTCAAAGTAGACGAAGAAGAGGATAGATCCAGCTAGGAGTCCATAGGAGTGCCACTTTCCTTACAATCAAGATGATTGCCCCTTATTACCCTGTTGGTCTACGAGTCCTTATTCAGTATATTCGGACCACCCCACCATACACACACACACACACACTCACATACATACATACATGGGTGGGCTCCCCTATCCGTCACCCAGGGGACGCACTCTCTAGGGGTTACAGGTTACAGGTTCCCCCCCTCCCCTGAGAGATTTTAGAAATATGATTTTCCCAAATAACAAATAAGATTATCAAATTTACATGCTACTGTAAATTTGAGGACTTTTTTTTAATCTTGAAACAATCAAATAAAAGAATTATGATGTATAGATAGCATCAACAGGAGAACCATACTAAAAATATTAATGTTTGCAGATAAGCAGAACTAACAAAAATTGTATAGTACTTTAAACAGTGAGAGATGAAATGTTAACAAAATAGGTGTTGAAGCAAAAAGCTGGTAGGAAAAACTTAGGGTAGACAATAAAGAAAAATAAAATCTGATCAAATTAAAGATCTAGCTTGTAATGAATTGCTTCAGAAGAACATTGTTAGAAAGGAGGCAAATGTTAAGTCCCTTATACAAGCTAAGCCACTTTAAAAAACATTTAACTTGCATAATTGCTCTAAGGAAGTGTAGGAATAAAAAATTAGTCCAAATGCAGTGTTCAAACCAATTTTAATTTATGGATCTAGAGTTGGGTTAGAAATAAAACAGTTGATCAAAGACTAGAACATGTTATCAATGGCAGTATCATATGAAAAATGAAATTGTTAGCAAATAACATAACGTTATTAGCATTTAAGAATGTGGGAGTAGATATAATTGAAATTGTTTAAGTGGTATAGTCACTTAAACTGAATAGGAGAAAAAAAGGCTAACAAAACAGGTATGTTGCCTGCACTGGCAAGTGATGCTGTTGGAAGTGCCTTACAAGACCAAAATATAAGAGGACAGTGTTGAAGTCCTGATAAATAACAGACTAATTTTGAGAAAAATTGCCTATAGGAAGTTAGTAATGATGTAAACTTATCAAGTAGTACATCTTTTGATAAGAGCACTTGTATGGAATTTGATGATAATGAATCAATAGAAGTATTTAACATTGATTGTATTCATTGAACTTTAATGCAATTTTATTTTAAAAGCTAATTCACTCAACTATTAAAAAAATTAATATTTCATTGTATTCTTTTTACAGAAGAACTTTATCAAGATACTGTGAATGTAAGTAAATTTTATTTATTTCATTTTGTTGTTTATTTCTTAATTTTATATCTGTTAAAGCAAAACTCCTCTTGTTAAAATACTGAATTTGATGAATAGCTATGTTGGGAGAAAAGTTCATTTTGTGAATGTATGGAATTTAAAAGGGATACGTTTTAGGTTGCATTTCCATAAGTCTATTGTGGGACGTTTGAATCAACACTGCTATCTTGAAAGAGAGAAGGCATAAGGAGGATAAATTGGTTATGGTTATAGTGAAAAAAAGGAGGCATGAGCAAGGTTGTGAAGAGCATTCCTATCCTGTATATCTCTGCATATCTCTGGTATTTACTCGCTTAACCCTTGGTTAAGCGAGTAAATAGAGTAGTCATACATTGCTTTTGTCAGATACTGGATTGAATTTCCACATCGTCAACATCTTTTCTGCTCAGATCATCTACCCAACTTACTGATGCTAACTGACTACAGAGCTTCCTATAATCACCTACTTTATACTTCCACATGTATCCATTTTTAGCAGTAATCTTTTCTTGTTTCATCACTTCCCAAACAAATACCTCATGATCATTCTCACCAACTGGTGGCAGTGTCAACACTTCATTAACAACTACATCTTGCAAAGTTATCACCAAATCCACAACATTAAAGTCTCTAATAATAAGTTTAGTTTAATTCTTTATCCAAGTGTGAGCAAACAAAGTTTGCGCCTTAAAGTATCTTCAGGAATGGAGTAAGGTAGTACAACACCGGGCAACTCATTGCAAAGGTGGAGAAAGCTCTCATCACCTCTATTTCAGTATCTCCCATAATGCAAAGCACATCTCCTTGCGGATATGTATAATGTTATGCATTAAGGGAAGGGCCACCACCAGTACCGATTTCGACCTTTGGGAGATACCGAGATAAGAGTGATGAGAGTTTTCTCCATCTTGCAACGAGTTGCATGGCATTGTACTACCTTACCCCAGTTCTGAAGATACTTTCAGGCGCAAACTTTGTTTGCTCACACTTGGATAAAGGATTAAACTAATCTTATTATAGTCTAACCAAGTGAAAAATAAACTCTCAACATCTTTCTCTAAATCTGGAGTAATTTAATAATAAGGTTGTACACCTTTTGGCAACTCCTATAGTTTGGGATGACCTCTCATCGCTTCTGCCTTGGTGTCTCCACTACTGGGCCTGGCTCCCACTGACGAGACCTCAATAAAGGTCGAAACCGGTATGGGTAGTGGCCCTTCCCTTAATGCATAACATTATGCATATCTGCAAGGAGATGTGCTTTGCATTATGGGAGATACTGAGATAGGAGTGATGAGAGCTTTCTCCACCTTTGCAACGAGTTTCCCGGTGTTGTACTACCTTACCCCAGTCCTGAAGATACTTTCAGGTGCAAACTTTGTTTGCTCACACTTGGATAAAGGATTAAACTAAACTTATTATAGTCTAACCAAGTAAAAAATAAACTCTCAACATTAAAGTCTCTAGTTGATTCAAGCACATGCTACTTAAGATAATTATCTTTCAGAATTTCACAAACTCGCTCTCCTTGTTCCCATCTTCTCCTTCCTTCTATATTCCCATAATTAAAGTTTCCCTTCAGGATCACCTTCTTTTTTACAAGCCCAATTAATTTGCCTGAACATTTCGCAGTCAGTATTCTCTGCATTCCCTGGCCTATAACAGCATCCTATCAGGTATATTAACCTGTTTATTTCAACTTCACACCACACAGATTCAAAATCTGTGCATGCACTATCCACTTCCACATTTTGTGGATACAATTCCTCTGCAATCATTAACAACACTCACCCTCCTCTTTTCACATTTCTTTCCTGCTGATTATATATCCTTCTAATTCTATTTCAGACATCACATCCTACTCAGACAACCAAGTTTCACTTATTCCAGTTATCTTCAGGCATACCGTCTCAATCAATGCAACAAACTCAGCTCTCTTGTTTCGAATACTCCTTACATTTGTGTATAAACATAACAATCCCCATGTGTTTGAGGCCATTCTACCAGCACCAACATTCTCTATTCTAGCTGCTATACCACACCTCTCTCTTTGGTCTGATCACTTATGTTTCCCTGATCCTGACTCTGATTTCTATTCCTACCTGTCTCATTTTCACCTTTATGCATTCTATCATCTTGCGCTGCTGCAACCACATCTTCAACCTCATATCCATCTTCCTCCTGCCATACAATCTGTTGATTTGTGCTGTCCTGCTTCACACGTAGACTCTGATCATTTGCTACATTAACTTCATGACTCTGTTTCATCCTTCTAATATTTCATACTTATGAATTAATCATTTATGGATGAAATGTGCTCATCTAGCTGAGGATAGAAAAACATGAGAAATTAACTCAAAATGGTCTTGATTGAGAATGTCTTTTAGAGTACTTTCAAGTTCTAGAAGTTGGACATCATTTAAATAAAAATGTTTCTTCATTTCACATATTTGATTTACTGATAACACCTTGCTTGCTTTTTGGTAAATCTTCCATGCACAATATGATTGGATGATTGCTTTAATTTTAACAAAAGTAGGAATAATATCAGCAGTGTGACAACATTTAACTTACGGTAGTTCATTATGTAGATTCACTCCATTCAGATGTAGCTTACCATATCTTCTTACAGATTTCCAACATTCTCGCCATAGAGATTTGAAATATCAAAAACAGTTTTCACTTCAAAGAGAAAATGAAAGCTCTACATTTGTCTAATAATGAGATTATCATTTCTTTTGATACAGTCTCCTATTCACCAACATACCATTTCAAGAGTCTCTTTATTTTTTATAATCTGATTTCCCAGAAGATGTCAATCTTTGTAATTTATATCAATGCAGGCTATTTTATGTGGCATAATAAGTTGTTCAAATAAATAGAAGGAACAGTAATGGGCAGTCCAATCTCACTGGCCTTAGCTGATTATTTCATGGAGGATCTAGAAAAATAACTCTTTCACACTATATTCCCTGAGCCTTATGTGTGGTTATGATTTGTTGATGATATATTTGCAATATATTCCCGCTCTGAGTCAGAATTACTTCAGTTCCTAGAGAAAATAAATGCATTGTATTTCCATATCAAGTTTATTATTGAACAGAATCCAATAATCAACTACCATTTTTGGATACTGTAATAATTTCTAATCCCATAGGTCATGCTGAAATTTCAGTTTATCAGAAGCCAACCTTTACCATCAGATACGTTCACTCATCTCACCATCATTCATCACAAAAAATGGGTATAATCAAGTCTTATACACAAAGTTCATATGATCTGCTTTTCTGATCCCCTTTTGTTAGATGAACGAATAAAATTAAAAGAAATTTGATATGAAATGGATATAACAAAACTACCATTCAAAAAATTATTGATAGTCATCATCCTTCTATGAAACTACAGTCAGATGTGAAAAGAATTTTAATGCCCTACCTTAAAGGAACCTTGGAATAAATAGCAAGGATTCTTCATAAATTCAATCTATATGCTGCTTTCAAACCAGCTCCGAAACTGTCTTCCTTCCTACGATCAACAAAGGAAACTTTGTCATCTCTTTCCTTACCAGATGTCTATCAAGTATCCTGCTCATGTCATCTTTCCTAATTTGGACAGACTGGCTGTTCTGCCTTGATTAGAATTTGAAGAAGGCATCAAGACTATATATTACATTTTTGGAATCTAACAAGTCTGGCCTTGCTTCTCAGGCTATTTGTCTGGTTCCAAAAATTTCTATTCTAGGCATAGAATTTTTTGGAACCAGACAAAACTTCTTCACTCCAGCAAGTTCAAATTCAATCGTCTTTTCCTTGAAATATGTTAAATGGTAAGAAATCATCCTAACATGAACTGATCAGACTGTATGTCATTATTCAAGTTTTGGGAGGTGATCAGTATTAATTTTTTATAATTTTTTTTAATCTATGCAACTTACCACAGTTGTTCCTTTGAACTCTAATAGTGTAATATCATAAAAGAGGGTATGCTGAAAAGGTGTAATAATCACCATGAAAGAATCGGGGTAGAACCATGTAACTTACCCATTATTCTACATATTCCCCATGAAGTGTTATACACTTGTTGCAATGCTGCTGCATCATTTGCAATCCTCTTAGGAAAAGTCTTTTCCTTGTTGCACAAATCAGCTGCAGATATGACTTCATCATCTGTGGTAAATTTTGTTCCTTTCAAGTGTTTCTTTAAATTTGGGAATAGGAAATGGTCAGATGGGGCCAGGTCTAGCAAATAGGGTGGATGAGACAAACATTGAAAGCCCAAGTTTTGTATTGTCTGTTGGATTTCATGTTTTTTTTAAGTGATTTTTTTATTGGAGGGGAGGGATAAGGGCGCCAACTAAAGTTTTGCACACAGGTGCTGGACACTACTGGCGCACCCCTGAATGTAAGCAGGTGCATTGCCCTGCAAAAGCAACACGCCTCTGCTCAGTTTCCTACAGCATTTTTCCTACAGTACCTCCTTCAATTCCTTCAGAGTCGTTGAATAAACTACTGTTTCACCTTTTTATTTTTTTGAGGTACTTGGTAAGATTATACCAGTCATATCTCAAAAGACAATGGCAAGAACCTTCCCTGCTGACTTTTGGGTTTGGAACTTCTTTGGCCTTGGAGAACCTTTGTGTTTCCACTCCATTGACTGTTGTTCATAGTGAACAACACTTCATCACTTGGTCATAGTGATGAAGCATTCCAGATAAATGAAGACAATGTCTTAACCCTGAAAAGGAGGACCTTGTTAGATGATAATGCTGGAAAAACAACAGAAAAGGACAACCCAAAAGAATCAAACTTAAAAAGTAAGAAATCCAAACAGAGAAGATTACAGTTGGAAACATTTAATTGTAGAACATTAAGAACAGAAGAAGAGCCAGTCATTCTTGAAGAAGAGCTAAAGAGAATAAAATGGGATATAATAGGATTAAGTGAAAAAAAGAAGGATGAGGAAAAAAGGAATAATTTATACAACATAAAAGTGGTCGCTACCTTTACCATTATGAACAAATACAAAAATACGAGGAGTAAGATTTATCATCAAAAAATCCTGAAAAAAAATATAGAAGAAATAAAATATGTATCATACAGAATTTGCTGAACTCACATTGAAAATCAACAATAGGTACAAGCTAAAAATAGTAACAGATTTATGCCCCAACATAATCTTATCAGAGGAGGAGAAAGAAGAGTTTTATGAGGATATGCAAAAAAAACAGTGAATAATAATTTTTTTTTTTTGATCATAATGGAAGACTTTAATGCAAAAATAGGAAAAAAACTTTCCCCAAATTGAAATTATTGTAACTCGTGAGTTAGGGGAGAGAAATGAAAATGGAAATACCTTAATAGAATTTACAGAAGCCAACAAACTCTACATCATGAACACATTTTTTAAAAAAATGCCTGAAAAAGAAATGGACATAGAGAAGTCCAAACAGAGGAGTCAAAAATGAAATAGACTATATCCTCTGCAACAGGAAATATATTATTACTATTATTATTATACAAGCACTTCCATGCAGTCTGAAGACTCATTGCAGGAGACCCAATCTATCATACCTCTCCTTAAACCAATTAACAGACAGAGCACTCACAACTGACTCTTGGCAACCGATTCCACTCATTCACAACTCTCCAAGCAAAATATCTGGTCCTCACACCCCTACTAAACACACCTTTATTCAACTTCTAGGGATGACCCCTTGTTCTGGTCCCTCTAGCCAAGTGCTGAAACAGGAAGTGATCATAGACTAGTAAGAGCTAAAGTTATTATTATTACATGACACCTCCAGGGAGTCCAAAGACTCATCGTGGGAGGGCACACTACTCTACTCGCTAAATGCATCTCATCCTCTCCACTGCTACTTAATTCTTCAATTACAACACTACTACCATCAATGCCATCGAACCCAGGTTATGCTGCCCATCAAAAAGAAAGAAATTAGTAAATACAACCAAAAAAAAATTTATCCTAAAACAATAATTGAAAAACAAAAACAATAGATAAAAAAAATAGATAAAATAAATATTTTTGGAGAGGATGTTGATAAACTAAATCAAGTAGTAACAGATATCATAGCAACATCTGCAAATAATTTTAAGAATACATCAGCAAAGAATAAAGGAAAAAACTTTCACATGAAATAATAAATATGATGAAAAAGACAACAGATAGAAAGCAACAAGATCTCTGTATAAAAGAGGATATGACAAGGAGATTCTATATCCATAAAAGTTTTACAGCAGCATTTCAGGAGATGATTCAAAAAATTAACTGAAATTCCAGTAGCATGAGTGACAATAAAAAGTGAAAAATTAATCAATTTAAGATGATATACAGATGATATTGTATTAATTTCAGAATCAGCACAAAACTTACATGAAATGATAAATATACTGAACATAGAAAGCAAGAAGATAGGTCTTAAAATAAATAGAGAAAAAACAAAAATTCTGTTCAATAGATACTTAAGAGCAAAAACAATAAAACTTGATGATGAGCCAATAGAAATAGTCTCCTCTTATGTGTACTTGGGGCAACTTTTTGACATTGAAATGGATTAAAGAGCAAAAACATGCTTCTAAGAAGCCTAATGATTGGAAATAAACACTTAGTAGCAGTAAAAGAAAAGAATGGTACAGTGACAAGAAATCCAAAAGGAATTATGAAAATACTGGAAGAATTTTACAAAGAACTTTAAATGTAGAATACAGTTAACCTGGTATTTATTTGGACTACATCTTCAAAAATAACTTACCCATCTGCCTGAAAATGCAAAGTATTCAACCAATGCATATTACCAGTATTCACCTAAGGCTCAGAAACCTGGGCACTAACTAAACAAATGGAAAAACAAATACTGGTGATGGAAAGAAGAATGGAGAGAATCATCCTAGGAATAACATTAATGGATAAAAAGAGGAAGGAATGGATCAGATCACAGACAAAAGTCTTGGATCTGGCTCGAGGAACAGACAATAGATGGACTAGAAAAGTAACAATGGCAACCAACCACAAGGACACCCAAAAACAAGATGGGAAGATGAAATAATAAAACTGGCTGGAAAGAGATGGATCATGGAAGCAGAAGACTGGGAAAATTGGAAGATCATGGAGGAGACCTTCATTCATTAGTAAATTGAAAATGGCTGAGGAAGAAAAAAAAGATGATAAAAGAAAAATTAGGGCATGAATAGATGGTATCAAGTTCAGCATCATATTAAAAATGAAGTATTACAAAGGTACTTGAAAGTTTTATCAATAAGAATGTGTGAGCAGAGCTAAACTACAACTGCATGATTGCTTAAACAAACTGGAAAATGAAAGGTTAGCAAAACAGGTGTTTTGATGCCAAGACAGCAAGAAAAAGACCCAAAGAAATACTAGGATCCAGGTGGGTTGATGTAGTTAAAGTGCCCTTAAAAGATGAAAGTATGAGATCTGACAATATTGGAATCCTGACATCATATTCTTCTCCTTCCCCAAAAATTTCTATCTTTCACCTCTCTCCCAAAGAATTCTCTGCCCACCCTTTAAAAAAAAGTTTTTTTTTTTTAAATTCACATACCTCTTACTTGACTGATAATTCTCCCACATCTCTCTCTATCCCCACATTTCTAACCTCCCTTCCTTTCAATCATACTTCAACAGCAGATAAATGTATATTGCCATACACCAGAAGCTGCTGAAGAAGGAGACAACCAGCAACATCGTACAAAGGTATGTCCGAATTATTCTTCCTATATGTTCTTCATATATCTGTCTTTAAAACATCACTAATGCCCTAAAAATTGAGTAAAAAGCCAATGACATTATAAAAAGGGGTACTCCTAAACAAAAATAGGCTAAATAGCCATAAAAATAATATTTACTTAGAGAAGTAACATGGGAATTTTTCCAGAAATAATACCTATCAGATTAATTTCTTTGTTGAAAAATAGTATCATGTCAAGTATTTGATAATTCCTTTCCTATTCTGTTTAAGTGACTAATACCACCTTAGACATATCCTTGGATGCTAACAATATCATGTTCCTTCATATTATGTTCGTTTTGCATATAGTTCTGCCATTGACACCATCTGTTCACTCTCATAGTTTTCTCTGAAATCTCATACCTGTGTTCTATAATCTTTGATCAAATGTTTTAATGCAGAATCAACTGTCAGAACTATAATTAAAAATTAGTTTGCACATTGTGTTGTATATTGCTAATTTAATGTTTTGACTAAATTCTCTTTTATTCCATATACATTTATTCATATGATTCCATATCTGCTTTGCTTATTTTGTTTATTTCCGTCTTTAATTTGTCATCTTCACAATAAATCATGCCTGCATAGGTTGAAGTATTTTACTTGTTTTACAGGTTCTCCATTGAGAAAGTAGTTGATGCCTTCCTTATCTGGCCGTTTTTCTAGTTTTTGCCCTCTTTATTGTTGATTTTCATGCACAGTGATTTAATGTGAAATGGTCTGTTGCCTCCATAATTTAATCCATAGATGTGATGAACAAGAACAGAGAATGTGTTCTTCTGTCTTACGTCTGATTTTACAGAACATAGTTTCCCTGTATTGCCTTCATATCTAACTGCTAATTTTATCATCATCCTTTCAGAGATTTAGGCCCAGTGGTCTGTTTCGGTCCTCATTCTGTCTTTTCCTTGGTCACCCGTGACTTCTACATCCTCCAACTGGATGGTGTCGAAAGTTTTTTTTTTTTTTTTTTTGGTAATTTTGAAGTGTCCACTCTTTTTCAGTATGTTCAATCTACTGCTTTAAGTATGTATATTTTATCCAATAATGAGTATTTTCAATCTTTATGTATTTATATACTTATTTTTGCCTCAGACAGTATATAGCCTGCTATCTATCATAGAATTTCATTTCTCTAGATGCTATTCCTTTTTTTTTTTTTGATTGAAAATAATGAGTATTTTCAATCTTTATGTATTTATATACTTCTTTTTGCCTCAGACAGTATATAGCCTGCTATTTATCATAGAATTTCATTTCTCTAGCTGCTATTCCTTTTTTTTTTTCCTGCAGTTTGTCTTCTTCTCCCTTCTATGTGTTAGACCTACTGGCCTGTTACAGAGCTATCTTAAGCCCTTATAAGTCGTGCCCATCCCGAAAGGTGACTAGCCCTGTGCCTCCCGATGTATTCTATGACTGTAGCTGCATGTTCACAGAGCTGGTTTGGTCCATAATTCACTTCCATATTAGAGAGGTCTTGCCAAAACTTTATGAACTCTTATTCTCATATGCATTTGAAATTGGTTAGGTTTGAAACTGATTATCCCTGTTATCTTTAGGAAGTGATGTATTTAAAGCAGTTAATTTGTTTTAATTTTATTTTCAGTCATGATTTTACTTCTCATTGGAGGATGGTCCTTTAAAAGCCATGATTTTTGTTTTGTCTGATATTTGCATTCCAAATTTTTTCAGCAGTTAGTTTTAAACAGTATACAGGGGGTCCTCGAGTTACATCGGAGATCCGTTCCTTCGGACCGACGTAAGTCGATTTTTGATGCAAGTCAGAATTACTATAGTCTAAGTTACTTACCTAACCTAAAACACCCTAAAGTCATACGTATATATCAAGAAACAGAACTAGGCCATAGGAAAATGAAAGGGAGAACATAATTACTATATTGTACAGAAAAATGACAAAAATGAAATAATAAAAAAACAAACATAAAAATGAGAACAATCCCCAAAATGACAAATGAAATTGTACATTCTGTACAGGTGATTAACAAAAAACAAAAATGAAAACAATTCTTTACCTTTTATCCTGTGGTTGGCTTGCATACTGGAAGGGGCATTGCAAGGAGGGAGAGACTGACTTAATGGAAGGAGGAGGCTGGAGAGTCAGGACAGGCTGCAGAAGGTGCAGGAGATACTGCAGGTGCAACTGAAGAAGATGGAGAGGCTGGAAGAGGAACTGAAGAGACAGTTGAGGTACCAGCACCTGCTGCAGGCCTCTCTTCCTTCGTGAAAAAACATTCCAGGCTAGTCTGGAATGATACATCTTCTTCTCCTCGTATATCTCCCTATAACATTGCAGGCAATCCATAACCCCTTGGAAGACCTTTGTGTACCTAGCAGTGTTGGGATCCTCAGCCTCAAACTTGGCCAGCCCATCCTCAATGAGGGCAAAACCTTCTGCTAAGCCCTTGGTGGTGAATCTCCTGGGTTCAGGGTTTGGAACCGTTTCCTCCTCCTCAATCAGCTACTTCTCTAACTGAATGAGGTCTCCACTTCGGCCTCCACTTCCAAATTCATCTGCTTCCCCAGGGCAAGAACCTTCTCTGTGACAGCCTCAACTGTCTCCTCATAGCCATGGAAATCATTCACAAACTGGAGACACAGTTTTTTTCACACACCATTTCACACACACATCCAAAGCATGCTCGATGTTTTGTATGGCATTATAAATGCTATACGATTTCCAAAAGTCTTTGAGGGTTAAATTCCTGTCTTTTTCAGTTGCCCTGAAAGCCATAGCAAATGTCATGCGGAGGTAGTAGGCCCTAAAGGAAGCAATAACACCCTGGTCCATAGGCTACAGAAGGACTGTGGTATTTGGTGGAAGGTAAACCACCTTAACATTAGGGTACCCTTGGCTGTACGGTACCTCTGAACTTCTGGCACAAAATGGTTGATAAACCAGTCCTCGAAGATTTGAAGTGTCACCCATGCCTTCTTATTGGACCTCCAGATGACAGGCAGTTGACCCTTCCAAATGCCCTTTAGTGCCCTTGGATTTTCAGCCTGATAGACCAACAAGGGCTTCAGTTTTAAGTCGCCAGTAGCTTAGCCCCAAGAAGCAAAATCAGTCTCTCCTTAACAGCTTTATGGCCTGGTGCTGCCTTCTCCTCGTTGGCGATATAGGTACGATTAGGCATACATTTCCAAAATAGGCCTGTCTCATCCACATTAAACACTTGTTGAGCACTGTAGCCCTCCTCCCTTATTATCTCAGCCAACCCCCTCAGGAAACTCACCAGCTGCTTTATCATCACCACTAGTAACTTCACCTTGCACCTTAAGGTTATGTAAATTGCCCCGAGCCTTAAACCGCATAAACCAACCTTTACTAGCATTAAACTCTTCGCCTGCACTCATTTTCCCCCCTTTCACTTTTCAATGTCTCAAACAATCTTTTCACCTTTTCTTGAATTAACATGAGGCTAATTGGGATACGGCATTGATGCTGGTCTTCCAGCTAAAGAACAAGAAGCCTTTCCATCTCAATTATGAGCCCACTACGTTTTTTCATAATCACAGTCGATTTCATGGGCACCATTCCTTTCACTTGTTCAAGGATGCGAACTTTATCCTTGATAATAGTCCCGACTATGGTACGACTTAAGTTCAATGCGCGGCCGATGTTCGTTGGCATTTCTCCCTTTTTTCCCTTTTAATAATGTCTAATTTCACTTCTAATGTAATGGCTTTCCTTTTCTTCGACATGCTGCCATCGGAAGAGTCTGCCTTATGTTTGCGAGCCATATTGAAGGGTAAAAAGTCACAAAAAAAACACAAACACAAAAGTCAGAGAGCGGATGTAAACAAAGCACGCAGTACCCAAAGAGTGTATGCTGGGACTCAAGCGACGGCACCTCTCCCAAGCAAATGCCGCGTAACGGCGTATTCTTCCGCCGCGCTCACAAACAAGTTCGCCTGCGACGTTTGAATATTACGTCGTACTGCTTCAAGTCGAAATTTTTTTTAAAAATTATTTATGGGATTACCGCTGTAAAGTTGAAACGACGCAGGTCGAGGACCCCCTGTATTGATTTCTGGAGTTCATCTTTACTTCTTTCTATGATTATTTGGTCATCAGCAAACAAAAAAGTATTAAATATGGTTACACAATCCAGATTAAATGCCAGTTTTATATTTTTCTTCTATTTCTTTACTATTTCATCTGTATCATCATCATCAAATTCCTGTCATGTACAGGATATGATAGTACTACATGAAAAATTTATATCATTACTAACTTCCTATCTACAATTTTTCAACATTATCAGATCTTATATTTCTCTATTCTAAGCCACTGTTTACTGTATCAATCCACTGTATCTTGGTTTTCCTCTGGGTCTTTTTCCTGTCAACCTGGCAGATAACACTTGTTTTGCTAATCTTTTCTCTCCTGTTCTGTTCAATATTTCATCTGTATAGATATTAAATTCACATACGTGGTACTAATGTACTGTATGTTGACCACCTGCTCTCTCTCTCATGTATGGGTCCAACATAAAAAAATCAATAAATAATAAAGAATGGAGATGTTGGGCATCCTTGACGAACTTCTAATTTCCATTCTGTAATTTTTTCATCGATTCTTACAGCTATTTGGTGGTTTTGATACATGTTAGTTACTGCTGTGAGTAACTAATTTGCTATAAATTAGTTATAATAAGCTATAAATTAAGTAGCAAATGGATTGCCGACATTTGAAGGTGTTCTGCATGCCATAGGATTATTGAGCATGTTCATGCAGGCATGATCTTGCGTATGCCAGAGTTGGATAGCTGAGAAGTGTCAGTGGTTATAGCTTAGGTTAATTATTAAGATTGACTGGATTAAGGACAGTTTCTCTCAATTCCATAATTCTTCTCTCAAGCTCATCATGGCATCTAAAAATGCTTTATGATTTGTTCCAGATCACTGGGGCCAACCAGAATTAAGAACGTGATTAGAGGGGTAACTCTAGTTCTGTCATATGTGATGTCTCTCACATGCTCCTCCATACACAGCTCAATGGATTTCTCGTTCTGACCAAAATAGAGCCCATTGCAATTACACCAAAGAGGATAGACTCCTATATGTACTTTAAGCCTTCATGTTTAGGCTTAGTTGTACCAAGTAAGGAACGGAGTTTAGTTAGAGGAGTGAAAGAAAGATGATTTTATATTTTTTGAGAATTTTAGCTAACTCTTGTGAAGCGGAGCTAATATATGGAAGAGATATAAAACCTTTTACATCATTATCTTCAATATGGTAAACAGGCAGATTAAAAAGCAGCTTTTTAAGGCTGTTCACAATAATTGTTCTTCTGAAAGGTTGTAAGAAGAAACTTTAGTTCTTTGATGATCTCTTCTTCACTGGGGAAGGAGAAAGCAAGAATATTTACCTAATGCAGAAATTATGACAAGCTTTTGGGGCAAATAATGATGAGATTGTGCATGGTATGGGAGGATTTTCTGTGAATAGAGATATTCAGTTTTTCTGACACACAAGTAAGTTTGATAACTAGGAATAGAAGAGAACTGTCAACTTCCAACTCTATAACAAATTGCATTTTTGGATGTTAATTGTTGAGATGCTTCAGGAACTCTTTTAAGAAATCTGGTCTATACCTCTAAATTAAGAAATCATTTTCAATATACCTTTTTCATAATCTTGGCTTCAATGGGGAGGAATTGATTGCTTCGAAATATAAATTTTCCAATATAGGAGATAACAGGTTTCTGATGGCTAAGCTGAAGTTCTCATTTGTAAATATTATTTACAAAGAAAACTTCAGCTTTACACAGTGGATCAGAATTGACATAACTTTTTGAGATAGCTTATTTTTTAAATGAATTGATACCTCTTCTATGGGCACATTAGTAAAGAGAAAAATAAACTCGAAAGTGGCCATAATTTCATCTTTTTGAAAATGCATGTCTTTATAGATGTAAGTTTCTGTGGTTAAGCAGTTCTGTAGGTAGTTTTCAGTATTGAGACCACATTGTAATATAAAGAGTTTATTAAATAAAACAATTAAAAAACCCAACAAGTTTCATGCGTCATGACTTACGTCATCAGGGATAATGGTACATAAAAGTTTTACACAACAAAAGCTTATTGATGATTATTTACTCATATTAGATGTTTTTTTATAACTTCACAACTGTTAAACAAATTGATAAACCAGAATACAAGAGATCCAACTTGTGAACCCCACAATTGCACTAACAATCTCCTCAGAACTACCACAGAATTTTCTAGAATAAGGTTCTCTCTCTCTCAATTATAGGGTTTGCCTAAGGAAATAGATAAGGAAAACATCCCACTAAAACCTATTTAGAAGGTATTGATTCTCCCACATACAAGCTTTCAAAACATTTGGATATATTTTTAAAAGTTTTAATAGGTTCGACCATCTCCTTCCTCAAGAATTCGGAGCACTTTGTTTCAATTGTTGCATTCTGTAGGTAGTTTTCGGTATTGAGACCGCATTGTAATATAAAGAGTTTATTAAAAATAAACAATTATAAAACACTCAACAAGTTTCATGCGTCGTAAGACTTACATCGTCAGGGGTAATGGTACATAAAAGTTTTACACAACAAAAGCTTATTGATGATTAATTACATATATTAGATTTTTTTTTATAACTTCACAAATACATAGAGTAACGGATACATTGATATATTCGTTACTCTATGCATGTTGGAAGGCTACTAGTTGTTGTCATGTTCTGTGGTTCATGCGTGCTATATCCTAGATCTGTGGCAGTTAAATTGTTGATGAAAGCAGACCACACTTGATGTAAATAAAGACATGCATTAAGCAAAATCAAGCCTGCTAAGAACCTAGGATATAGAATGCATGAACCATAGAATGTGACAACAACTAGCAATGTTCCAACATACATACAGTAACGATATTTATTGTAATTGTAACATTTTGTTGTTGTGTTCTTCAGCACCTAAGATGACAGTTGTGATATCTTTATCTGCTGGGAGAATTATAATATTCTTATTTTTCTGTAGATTTTTTAATTGGCATTCTGACACAGTAACATTATCTGTTGTGAAGGTTTTGCATGGTTTGATTTACTGTGAATGAAATCCATGTTTGCCATTAACCATGCAAAATCTCCAATAGATAATATTACTACACACACACACACACACACACACACACACACACACACACACACACACACACACACACACACAGTGGCGCATAGCCAAGTTAGCCGGTCTTGGGCGTGTGCTGCAGGGTTTTTCTCCCCAGTTTATCTGGGATTTTTCCTCCCGCAAGCAGGCAAATTGACCCCATTGTTAGATATGGAATGGAGAACTTCTTGACAAGTTATTCATTCAGGTTCTAACATGTAAGCTTTACAAAATTACAAAGAAATTTGCATAATACCTGCTTAACAGCGGAAGGTGAGAAACACCTAAGTTGTTGTATATGAAAGTATGTATCAGTATGAATAATATATTGGAATTTATTTATTGTAAAATGGAAAGCTAAAAATAAAGAATAATGTCAGATAAGCATTTCATGTAAAGGAATAATGGCTTAATTTATGTATTATCAAACTATCATAAAATCGTAAGTCGATTTTATGATAGTTTAGAGAGGTAAGAAATGACTAATAGGATCAACAGTTATGTCTAAGCTGCAAGCATCTGTCGTAACGCCGAAGGCTGTAGCTTATGGGGAAGGCTGATGTAAAAAGCTTTTCCTCGAAAACAACACCTAATAGCAAGGAGGGAAAGCAAGGGGATCAACCTAAGAGCGATGTAAGCTATGGATCGTGTGAAAAACAATACAGAAAAGAGGGTGCTGAGAAAAAGTATTTAAGGCAATACGTGCCAAGCTCAAGGCCTTTTTTCTTGTTTTCTTCGGAGATATTTGGAGATTGAGGACTCTCAACGAGTGATTGGAGATAGGACAGGCCGAGGGTGCTATGTCGATGACAGCTGGCCGTATTCATGACCTGCGCTGAGAGGTATTCCGTGGAGATCCATACAAGAATCAACAGCTCATGGAGAATGGGGCCAAACGCTGTATGATCCACCCGAGTGAGCGGAGAAAGCTTGTAACAATGCCATTTCTTGATTTGTGCCTGGTAGCAGAGAACAGAACAACTCAGTCACAAGACGAAGGATGACCCGAGCAACATGTGGCAGCTAATAGACCTTCAGAGGGACTTGGTAGTAAAGTAAGATTCTTTTGGTTTATATACTTGAGATTGTTTGAAGGTAGAATAGTGTCTTGATAAAGCAAGACTGAGGACATTTTAGAGAACTTTGATAGGATAGAGTAACTAATACAGCCTATTCTATTAGACAAAGAATTGTATATCATAAATCTCCAACATGTATATGATTGAATTAGTGAAAACCCTTTTGTTAACTGAGTAAACTTAACTAAGAGAGAAATGATTTGAGAAGTGTCTATCTAAAGTAAAAATGTGAATGAAGGAACTTAACTTGAGTGTAACATTGTTTAAATTATCCATTTGTATTACATGATTTCGCATGTCAGTTTATATGAGAAGGTCAGATTAGTATTGAACAGTTTGTATAGATAAGCATAAGACATTCACTTAGCTAGCAATGCAGAAGTTTTGATAATTTAATACAAGATTTTGTGTACCTGTTTTTTTAGCATTAATAAACGTGTTTTGTTACTTGAAACTGAGTCTTGCCTGAATTCAAGGTGTCAACCTAACACTTATAAAATTCAAACCAAATAGTGGGAAAGAGTTTAAAAAATTATATAATAGAGATTAGATCTTAGGCCGCGACTGCAAGGAACCGAGATCTATATACTCGCATGTGAATTTAGATTAACGTATATGCCTAAAACCTAGCAATATTTCCCTGAGCCTGAATTATATTCTTGTTATAGGAAGCTGGCTGGCGCAGTTAAAATATAAATTTGCCAGTTTCTGAAGAGGAAATATCCCTAGGAGTCAACCCAGGTTATATATGGTAGCCAAGATATTAAGATATAAGATAGAGAGGTAGAGAACAATATGTATAACAAAAGAATGATAAGTAAATAACGTAACACCGTGAACACACACATCTACAGACATAGGACACACCGGGAAGCATAGGGCTAGCCGCCTTATCCTCAGGATGGGTACAGCTTAGAAGGACTAAGGATAGCCCCATAACAGGCTACTAGACCTAATACATGAAGGGAAGAAGAAGAAAAAAAAAAGTATGATAGCTGTGATTGAAAGGTAATATTTGGTGTAGTTAAAGTTCTGTATTCGTTAAATTTCATTGTTTCTTGCATGCAGCTTTGAGTATGAGTAAAATGGCAGTGAAACATAGGTCAGCACGAAAGATGAATGCATGTGGCAGTAAGCAGAGTTGATGATATGACTGAGTGCTTGAAGGGTAATGGTAAGACAGTTGGCAAAAGTGGCAGCGAGTTAGCGATGTTGATTAATAAGACAGTGTGCATAGCTGATGGTGAGTTAGCGACAATGAGAGGTGAGATGAAGTATGCACAGGGTACTAAAAATACAATTGGCATAAATGCCAGTGAGAAAGTAATTGAAGAGATGAAAGCGGAGTTGGTAAAGATGAGACAAGAGATTAAATGTATGAGGAATGAACTGAGGAGAATTATGGATTTGCATAGCAATGTGAGGAAGAACAAGATGATTTGAAAGAAATATCAGATAATTTGAGAGTGGCAATGTACGGGGATTTGATGATGAAGTGCTATTGAAAAGGTGCACAAGATTTGTTTTCCGGGAGGTAGAATGAGCAGGGCGGTTGAAGTACTGGATAAGAGGAATATTATTATTATTATTACGGGCAACTCCAGGGAGTCCTTAGACTCATTGAGGGAGGCCCCAAATCATGTTCATCACAACTATTCGACATTCACACAGTATCTATCATACCTTGCCTTAAACTCATTCACTGTCACAGCACCCACTACAGACTCTGGCAGCTCATTCAGCACTCTAAAAGTAAAGAGCCCAGCTCTAACACCCTTACTAACCACACTCTTGCCCAGCTTCCATGGATGTCCCCTAGTCCTCCCACCACCAGCCCTGTTCTCAAAAATATCTTCTGAATTAATCCTATAGAAACCCTTCAGTAATTTGAATGTCTCAATCATATTTCCTCTCCGCCGCCAAAGTATGCGAGCAAAAGAGTTGGTAATGAAAGTTAACAGCTCAGATATGATAATGATGAGTTGTAAAGGATAGCAAAGATTATGAATGGTATGCTAGCAGAATTATGTGAGGAGAAAGGAGTTCATTTTGTGAATGTGGTGGGATAAGTTTGAGGGACAAATAGAGCTATATAAAAGAGATGGATTGCATTTGTAAAGATTAGGTGTAAGTCAGTTGGAGAAACTGTTACTTCAAGAGAAAAAAAAATGACTAAAGTGAACATAAGATCTGAGGAAGCAAAAGGTGTTGTTAGGAGAGTAAGGTAGGCAAGTTTGTGAATGGAGAGGTGAGTGTCACAAGTGCAGAGAATGAGAGAGAAAGAACACAGAATGGACAGGGAGATTATGCTTGAAAAGTGTAAATAATGGATTTAGGAGTAGATGTTGATTCTTTAGAGAAACTTGTGACATTAAGATTATAATATATAGACACGTTTACACAAGAATATTATATTTTAATTTGCCAAATATTTCAGTCTGAAAATAACAGATTATCTTCAGTGGCTACATAGGAACAGTTTTTTAACAAGGTGGAATACCAACAATTGATCATTCAAAAGTTGAACGAGCCACATGATGTTATATGGCTAAGTATTAAAGAGAGGAAAACGAGTAATGATTAAATTAAAGATATTAATTCACAAATTCATATAATAATCTTAATTTATAAATAACATTAGACTAATGTAAGAATTAAAGTCTTAAAAAAATAATTATGTATATATTAATGTGTTATCCTGATTAAACTTTCCCATATTTTTGATAAAGATATACAGTCATTTCTATTCAAGTTAGGGCGTTGAAGTAAGGCCTCGGCACTTTCTTTAAATAAAAGTTCAAATTTATAACGACATCTGTGTAGGAGGCGAGTCTCGGACCAGAGGATGTTGTGACTTGTCTCTATTCCGTGTTGCCAATCCAGATTTATCGGATTTGTTGTGCTGAATGTATGATCGATGTTCCTGAATTCTTTTTTCTATAGAGCGTCCTGTTTGTCCAAAGTAGGACAGATTGCAGTTACAAGGAATTTGATACACACCAGGCAGAGACATAGTTGAGCATTTATCTTTAGAAGAGGAGAAATAGGTGGATATTTTGTTAATAGGTATAAAAGTGGCTGTTAAATCATATTTCTTCAGAATTCTTGAAATTGGTTCTGAAATCCCGGAAATATAAGGAATTGGAACTCAACGTATTGAATCTGTTGTTGTTTTGGATTGGCTTCTAAGAATCAAACAGATGTTGTGTACTCTTTTTGGAGAAGCCATTTAATTTCATGTGGTGTTTGATAGTTGAAAGTTCTTTCTGTAATTCATGAGGAGTTGAACAATTAGTTCTTTCTCCTCAGATTAAACACTTTATGATTCCTGATTTTTGATAAGGATGATGGGCAGATTGTTTGAAAATATAATGTCCAGTGAAAGTGGGTTTTCTGTAAACTGTTGTTGTTAGAATACCTGAAGGTGAACGGATGAGGAGGACGTCTAAAAAGGATAAATTGTTGTCTTTTTCAGTCTCCATGGTAAACTTAATACGAGGATGTAAGGAATTGATTCTGGCTAAAAAGGAAGGTAAGGAATCTCTGTTATGAAGCCATATTGGAAAAGATGTCGTCTATATGTCTCACCCAAAAGGAAGGTTGAAGGAATATAGATGAGAACAGGACGTCTTCTAGATGTTCCAAATAAAAGTTGGCTAGAGCAGGTGAAAATGGACTTCCCATGGCTGTTCCTTTAAATTTGAACATTTATTTAAAGAACGTGCCGAGGCCTTACGTCAACACCCTAACTTGAATTGAAATGACTGTATATCTTTATCAAAAATATGGGAAAGTTTAATCAGGATAACACATTAATATATATATATAATTTTTTTATTTTAAAATTTAGACTTTAATTCTTACATTAGTCTAATGTTATTTATAAATTAAGATTATTATATGAATTTGTGAATTAATATCTTTAATTTAATCATTACTCTAATAAAAAATGTTTTCCTCTCTTTAATACTTAGCAATATAACATCACGTGGCTCGTTCTACTTTTGAATGATAAGTTGTTGGTATTCGACCTTGTTAAAAAAAACTGTTTCTATGTAGCCACTGAAGATAGTCTGTTATTTTCAGACTGAAATATTTGGCAAATTAAAATATAATATTCTTGTGTAAACATGTCTATATGTTATAGGAGTAGATGTGTGACAAGAAAGGATTAAGATCGTTGAGAATGTGGGTATGATATTGAGTTCTGGGGATAGGTGTAATATTAGCGATGATGGACAGGGGAGAGTGTGGAGGAGTCATAACCGTGAAGTGGGGGTTAGCGGGACTAATTATAGAAACAGAAATGAGCTACTGTGCATGTTTACAAATGCTAGAAGTATTCGAACCAAGGGGAATGAATTGGTAGCATTTCATAGTTCATTCATCTAAAAATTGTTGGTATAAGTGAGACACGGTTGAATAATGATGACATCTGATATCCTTGTTCAAAGGAGTTGTGCCCATCTAGAGTAGAGATGCAAGGAGCAAATACTGATAGTGGTTTTGATGCAGTATGTGTGAAGTGGAGGTGTACACAGTGAAATATTTAGTAGAGTGTTGCTATAGTCCTGGTACTGTTGAAGGCTGCGAGAAGGAAACCTTTAGCCATATTGGTCTGGCTAATAAGAAAATGGGTGATCATTATAGGCAATTTCAATTATGGTAATATAGGCTCAAATGAAGAGACAGCATCATGAACCAAAGAGAATGAATTTGAGTTTTTAAGGAATAACAACCTTAAGCAGTATGTAACAGAGGCCACACGTAGATCGAGGGTCTTGGATCTCATCAGAAAATATTGTTGTGAATGAAGTTTCACATCTTCCAGTTGGTGAAAGTGACCATGAAGTGATTGCTTGGATGGTGGCCATCTATATCAGGACTTTTGTGAGAAAGAATTATATGTGAAACTATTTGGCAGGTGATTATGACAAACTCAGGAGGTGGCTTGCAGCAGTATCATCGATTGAGGAATTGTATTTTGTCATTTTCATGACAAAATAAAATTTACTTTAGAGTTAGAAAGCAATCATCAATTACCTTTTTTGGATATACTTGTCAAAAGACTAGAGAATGAAGATATTAAACTTCCTATATATAAGAAACCCACTGATACTGGATGGATGGTATCTCCATTATTCTTCAAATTATCATCATACACAAAAATGCAGCATCATCCATATACTACAAAACATAGCCCATAACATAGTTATAGATGAAGAAGACGTACATACAGAACTTTTTCACATCTCCAAATCTCTTTCTCAAAATGGATATCCTCTAAACTTAATCAATAAAATGCTCTATAAAAGCAACCTCCAGCAACAACATATAGCAACTCAGTACGTATCAACCATTGTCATACCCTATGTTGGTTTAGTCTCCAATAAAATAGCTAGAATTTTAAAATCTTATAACGTCAGAGTGGTGTTTAAACCAACTGCTACCACTAGACAGTGTTTAAGATCCCCCTAAAGACAGTGTACCTTTTTTCAAATATGCAGGTGTTTACAGCATACCTTGTACATGTGGACTATCATACATAGGCCAAACTTCGAGAAGCTTAGAAATTAGACAGAAGGAACATGTCAGAGATGTTAATCATAACAGAACAGACACCTCAGGTTTGGTGCATCACTTCTCAACTTCAAACCATGCTATAGATTGGGATAACAGCTCAATGCCATACATGGAGGAATATTACAGATGTCGAATATTTAAAGAAGCTGCAGTGGTCCTATGAACAGGAAACAACCTTAATAGAAACCAAGGAGTAATATTAAAGGATATATGGAAAAACCTTATTAACTCGTTAAGTTTAGTGGAACTACAGTATGCCAAAAACTATGTAACGTGTATTTATAATAATGACTGAAGTATTTCGCTTCATGCATACCATGTCACACGGTGCCTTCCAATTTTGTTGTAAACCGTTACTGCATTCCTTCGTTTTTTTTCACCGTTTAGTCTTGACAAAGCTAGTCAGTTTTGCTAGCGAAACTAGTCGAAGAATTTGTACATACCATATTTTCTGGTGTATAAGATGCACTTTTTTACCTTAAAAATTCGTCTTAAAAATGGGGTGCGTCTTATATAATGAAGGTAAAGATTGTTTCCTCTTTTCAAAGTCATACGCACTCCCTTTTATGCTCCAAGATCTTTGTAGGCAGTTAATGGTGCAATCAAATTGATGTGTGACCTTCATGTGACTTCTAGCATGTCATTGGCTAAGAACGGGGAGTCCATATTTAAGTTTAATAATATCTTATCCGAGTAATCAGTTACCAATGTTTATCAGTATTGAGTTGACATGTTGAGATATTTTGTGTTCAGTTTGATATTTCCCCGTAGATTTTAGTGATGGAAAAAAACAGGTGACATTCATATACTTCAAGTTACAAATTGCAGGTTGTAAAATATGTGGAAGAACACAGGAATCGGGAAGCTGAAAGACATTTTGGACCTCCACCTTTCAGAAAAAATGATTAGAACTTGGTGTGGTCAGAAGGAGATTTTGTACAATTTGCATAATGAAAAGGGCACGGAACATGGAAAAATTGCGAAGTGGACAGAACTAGAGACCAAAATTTTGAAATGGGTGCAAGAAAATCGGCAAAATGGCATTGCCATTTCAACAAAAATGATTCCTACACATGCAGTCAAAGTTTTTAAATCATACTTTAAAGTTTAGGTTTTTTCCAGAAAATTGTATTAAATTTCTTGGGTGCGTCTTATACATAGGAGCATCTTATACACCAGAAAATACGGTATATGTATTAAACCTATGGTCTTATAATCCAAATATCTGTTGTGTTAATTGAGGAATTGTATGTTAGGAAATCAGTGCTGCTTAATCTCTATTCAGGAAGTATCTGGCATAGGCAATGACTGAGTGTATTAGGTCAGCGATTAAATAAGGTGGGTGTAAAATGGATGACTCAAGAGATGAAGCATGCAGTCTGAAAGAAAAAGGCATTGTGGAGACAGCACAAGATGAGTGGATATAATAATTTACATGAGGAGTACAAAGAACAAGTAAGTTGACTCACTTGGTAAGTGTAGCAAAAGTGCAGTATGAGCAACAGTTAGCAAATGAGGCTTAAAGAAATCCTAGGGATTTTTTTGATTTCTGGCCAGTAGAAGGAAGAATGATTATGGTAAAATGATGTTGGTCAGTGATAATGGAAGAATGATAAATACTGAGGAGGATATAGTAGATATACGATGGCTGTTCGATAAGTCTGTGCAAAGTCTAAGAGATGGTGCCACCAGTACGTATCGAGGTTATTTTTAGTTGCTGGCAACTGTTGGAGGATCACACACTAAGTTTCAGTCAGACAGATCTATTACTCTGTGTTTGGCATTCATTTGAATCGATCAAGTACCGCGATTTGTGAAAAATGGATGGGAAAGAATTTTGTGTAGTGATTAAACATTACTTTTTGAAAGGCAAAACAGCTCAGGAAACCAAAGCTAAGCTTGATAAACATTATGGTGAGTCTGCACCTTTGATTAGAATGGTTTATAAGTGGTTTAGTAACTTTCGAAGTGGCCATATGAGCACAAGCAATGCTGAATGTTCTGGATGCCCTGTTGAGGTCACTTCTCCAGAAATTATTGAAAAATCCATGATATGGTGATGGATGATAGAAGAGCGAAGGTGCATGAAATTGCTAAGGTTGTGGGCATCTCAAATGACCACATACATAATATTTTACATGAACATTTACATGTGGGAAAACTATCCACAAGATGGGTGCTGCGTTTGCTCACACTGGATCAAAAGCTTCAATGTGTGAACTGTTGCAAGGACAGCTTGAAATTGTTTCAACGGAATCCAGAGGAATTTTTGCATCATTTCGCAACAGTGGATGAAATATGGATTCATCACTACCAGCCGGAGACCAAGGAACAGTCATAACAATGGGTTGCAAGCAGGGAATCTGCAGCAAAGAAAGTGAAAACCGTTCCTTCAGAAGGAAAGGTTATTGCCACTATCTTCTGGGATGCTCGTGGCATAATCTTCATAGACTTCTTGGAAAAGGGCAAAACAATTACTGGAGTGTATTATGCATCTTTGCTGGATCATTTAAATAATGAAGTAAGGGGAAAACACCACACTTGATGAAAAAGAAGATTCTTTTTCACCATGACAACACGCCTGCTCATTCTTCTGCAATTGTGACTGTAAAATTGTTCGATTTACGTTACAAAGTCCTTTCGCACCCCCTACTCTCCAGATTTGGCTCCCTTGGACTAATTATCTGTTTCCAGACATGAAAAAATGGCTGGCAGGAAAGAGATTTTCATCAAACGATGAGGTGATTGCCGAAACAACTACCTATTTTGAACAGTTGGACAAATCATACTATATGGACAGGATCAAAAAAACTCTAGCATCATTGAACTAAGTCTATATCAGATCCGTATCCACTATCACCCCCAGATCTCTTATTTCCTCCACCTCTGACAATATATCCTCACCAAGCATAAATTCTGCATCCCATTAGTTTCCATCCCATTATGGTCATTTCAGTAGAAATGCTACAAAATAGGAAGAATTGCATTGTTCGGAATATTCAGATTCCTCTCACAGTTCATTGTTTGTGGCACCACAAACAGGTCTGAGGCCAAAGCAGGAAAAAGCCCATACCATCACACTGCTCCCTCAAATTTCATTGCTACGGTTACACACTCTGGTAAGAGATGTTCGTAGAGGGTGTAGCGAGATTCTTTGCTCTATAACACAGCTTTCCAAGGTTTTATGCCACACTCTACATGCTCTTTGCACCACTCTGAAGACAATGCTGCATGTTAGTTTAGGTAATGTGGGACTTGCATATTGTGGTACTACCATGGAAACCCATGTTGTGAGCTTTATTTCTGAATGTATTTTGTCCAGATTCGTGTTCCACTCGATGCCCAGAACTTCGCATTCAACATGTCAGCCAACAAATGTCAATGTTTACATATTATCCGTCATTGCACCCTACAGTCACATTCGGTAAGTATGGTGAGTCATCCACTACAGGTAGCACTTGCAATTGATTCCTTGCACTTTCATCTCTATATGATATCACTAACTGTTGACCTGGGACGGTCTAATTTATCAAGAATTTGCTGAACAGATAGTAGACCTGCAACATGGCATCCTATTACAATGCCTCTTTCAAACTCCATCGTTTCCCTTCTTGCAGCCATTTCACCCAGACACAGTTACACTGACTTGGGAACATCATATTCCTCCAATTTATACTGGCTACAAGCACGTGACTTGTAACAAACATGTTACATGGCATGATTTACCTTGTCCATGGGAATGTCTATTAACTTCTTTCCAAGCAGTGTGTGTGTTTATGTAGATAGATATGATGCAACTGATTTACTTTGCTATATAACATAATTTAATAAATTTAATGACTAGAAGCTGAGAGATACAGAAATAGAAAAATTCTATTTATTATTTGAGCACGACTAGTTTCATCTTCTTAGAAAAATTCATCAGGTCCATAATACGAAAAGAAAAATATACATTAAAAGATTAAAAAAAAAAAAACAGCCATAAATTAATGTGACTACAGAAGAAGTTTTAATTCTTTTAAAAAATAAGTTATCAAAAACAACTTACTCGGCCATGGGAACCCCATTATCTTCTATATCTATATTAGCAAATTTATATTTAGAAAGCTTTGAGGAAAAAGCAATCACTTCCTTCTCATTGAAGTCAGTGTTATTCGAAAAGTATATAGATAATGTTTTCTTAATTTGGAGTCATTGACCAGATTCTTTAAAGGAGTCCTGAACCATCTCAACAATCAACACCCAAGAATACAATTTTCTTTGGATTTGGAAGCTAACAGTTCTTTCCCATTCCTGGATGTCAAACTCACTCATGTGCCAGAAAAACTAAAGATCTCTATTTATAGTAAACCTACACATACCAACAGATACCTTCATGAGCAATCTCATCATTATCTGCCCATTTCTACATCATTGCTTGCTCCCTCGTCAGTGAAGAAGAAGACTAAGAGAGATCACCAAAGAAGTACAATTTCTTCTTACAACCTTTCAGAAAAACGGCTATTCTAAACTGACTATTCATAAGCAACTTTTTAATCCATCTGCTCACTGTACCGAAGATAGTAATGATGTAAAAGGCTTTATATCTGTACTGTATATGAACTCCATTTCATCAAAGCTAAAATTCTCAAGAAATTTAAAATTCACGTTTCTTTTACTCCACTTTCCAAACTCTGTTCCTTACTCAGTACATCTTTGGTGTAACTGTGATGTGCCCTGTTTTGGTCAGACAGAGAAATGTGAGAGACATTATGTATGGCAGAAGTATATCACACTATCTAATCATGTTCTTAATTCTGCTCACTCTAACGAGGAAAATTCTGTCATCCATCCAATAATGTGAAACAAATCGAAAAACATTTTTAGATGCTGCAGTGAACCGGAGAGAAGAATTGCAGAATCAACAGAAATTGTTCTTAATCTGGCCAAAAGATCATGCCTGTGTGAATGTAGCCAACGACACTGTGGCATCCAGAATGCCTTAAAATATCAGCAGTATATTTGCAAGTTAATTTATAGCTGTTGTTTCTCTTGTAATGTATATTTTTGTACTTCTCCTTTCATGTTATGCATCTGATGAAGTTTTCTGAGAAGATGAAACTACTTGTGTGCTCAGATAATAAATAGTATTTTTTCTATTTTGGTATCTCTCAGCTTCTATTCATTATTATTTAATATATATATTCTTTTTATTTTATTTCTTATTAATTTTTTTTGCATAGTCTGGAAACCTCACTCTAGAGACCAAACCTGAAACTTTTTCAAACCACTTCAGGCCTCCAATAAGAGAGATATGCAGGATGATGAAATTCATCTCCTGCCTAATGTGACAAGGGTAAGGTTAGGTAGTTTGGGATTATTATGCGTACTGCTTCTCCAGTGAGATCAAGGAATGCCCATTTAGATATATTTATATAACTATCATTTTTGTTTTTATGTTCTTGAAGCCAGATATTAACAGAGCTATTGGTCTGTCCCAAGTATGCCAAGTTGCATTTACAAGGAACCTTGTGCAGTAGAATGAAACTTATTTGAAAGTTTCACTGTGATTATTTTTGGGAAGAAATTTTGCTTCCTTTATACAGATATAGATAATGAGAGTCAGGTATGGAAAGGATGGATCTGGGGACATGCTGTATTTCGTCTTTGGATATTTGGCTAAGAAAGTTACTAAGATAACTTGTTCTGTAGCATGAACCATTATTAGAACAAATAACTCTAGATCTGTAAGTGTTCTGAGGATGCTATATTGTTGTGATGAATGGTGGTTTGTCTGCCTCATAAATGGAGGGTCCAGAGGCGACTGACTAAGGTAGTCTTTAACCTCTGGAATGTCAAGTATGAGGAAAGATTGAGAAGATGCAACTTGCAGAGTCTGGTGGACAGGAGGAGGAGGGTAGATATGATATAGACCTACAAGTTATTAAGGGGTTGTTATAGGATCAATGCTGGAGAGGTTCTACAGAAAATAGTGGGAGATCAGGGGAGAACCAGAGGTCATCCTGGAAGCTGTATAAGGAGGGTGTGAGTAGGGAGTGAGAAGCAGGTTTTTTTTCATGCAGAGTTGTGAATGATTGGAATACCTTGCCTGAGAATGTGGTGTCTGCAGAGAATTTGAGTGTGTTTAAAGCACGCTATAATGAGCTGTATGTGTGTGTGATAAAATGACCTCCTAGATAAGTCTTTGACTGCATGGTCTTGGGTAATAATAATAATAATAATAATAAATCATGTAACTAATGTCTTTAGGAAGGTAAGAAAGGTATTTAATTTTTCTGTAGAAAAATCTGTTTTTGGATGTTGACTGTTTAACTGCACTAAAAATGTATCTGTGTATAGGCAATGAAACTCAGTTGCAAACACATCTACTCATCTTGATCTGTGCATATAGCAATTTTGGGGTGTTTAGTTTTCTAGCTGTTCCTTATAGAAATTCACTGGGGAAGGGGATGAATCATCTCTTTTTCTGTCTATTCCTCTGTTAGTATTCAGATAGCTAATGGTAGTAGAATGTATACCTTGTTAAAATGAGCACTTAACACCTTGGCTATTTTTTGTTCATCTGACACTTTTCTACTCAAAAATTTTCACATAATCATGATTCACAGAAAAACAAAAAATTCTGTACTTTGTTTTCTATTCTATACTATAAATTCTATGCTTTGTATTGCCAAAAACTACCATGAAGAAAAGCGGGTGATAGAGAGAGAGAGAAAGAGCAACTTACAAATATATTTTAAATAGTAAACTTGCTTAGTCTAAAACTTAATTTCATTTATCATTCTATTTTAGTAGTTTTTGATGTGAAGTAGATGCAAATCATTGTATTTTGTAATGATTATTACACAATACAATGGATATGGATACACAATGGATTCACAATACAATGGATTAAAAAAAAAAAACTGCTTAGTTGAATTCTGTGATCTCCGAAAAAATTTTATGTGGATCTTTATTTTCTTTTCAAGGAAGTATACTGTGAACATCTCGATTGATGGAATGAAAAACTGACAGAATAGCATGATGTTCTCTTCATTTAAAAGGGTGTTGTTTTTCATCATGATAATGTATGCCGTCATAGTGCAAGAATCACATATACCAAGATTGAGGAACTTGGCTGGGAAAAGCTTCCATATCCTCCGTATTCTCCTGATCTTGCACCTTCAGATTACCATTTATTTTGAAGTTGGCGGCATTTCATTCATGAAAAACAATATGATATACATTAGAGGCACTGAAATGAGCCTATGCTACTTCTTTGCCTCCAAACCTCCTGAATTCTATAGAAATGGCATTACGAAGCTTTCACAATGTTGGAAGAGCGTTATTGCTTTAAACGGAGAATGCTTATACTTGATTATATTAGCAAGATTTATCTTTTATATCCTTTCAAAACTTAATGCTGAAAATGACATTACTTTTGGGATGACCTGATATTGGAGCTCTACTCCATTCATCTTGAATTCAACTTTCTGACCAAGCCCTGTGAATTATACTATGTAGCAACTGCAAAGCTTTTATACCTTCATACTTAAGTATTTCTGGTTGAATGCCTGGTGTGAGGTGGAATCTTACAAGATCAAATACATAGTGGGGTGTTGTTACAGACCTGGTGGATTGATTACTAGTGATGAAGAAATGTATCATCAAATAGAGACGATGAGTGTGAAAAGTGTAATGGGAGACTTTCATTATCCAGACTTTGATTGGGTAGCAGTAAAATCTCATGGGAAGAATGAAACTGAATTTATTAAGCTGTTGCGAGACAACTTCCTCAAGCAGCATGTGACAGAAGGAACTCTCAGGTCAAAGAGTGTTAGATTTGATTATAGTGTCAGAGGGTGTTTCAGTTATTATGCCTCTTTTGGTGACAGCGATCATGCATAATCGCTTGGAAATTGGCTGAGTTTATGAATGCTCCATTCAGGAAATGTTACATGCTAAATTACAAAGTAGGGAATTATGACAAACTGTGAGGAGTATACAGAGTTGTGTGCATAAGGATGATGCCTATTATGAAAATTATAAGCAGCAGGCCAGTTGTATGGAAAGCTAAGTCTGGATATGAAGAGAAATGTCCTGAGAGTTCGAAGAATAAATAGGGTAGGAGTCAAATGGATGTGTAATCTTATTAAGCAAAAGCATAAGAAAAGGATGGAGCAGAAGGAATACTGTGTGCATAAGGATGATACCCATTATGAAAATTATAAGCAGCAGGCCAGTTGTATGGAAAGCTAAGTCTGGATATGAAGAGAACTAGCTCTGCATGCTGAAGACAACCTACAAGAATTCTGTCAATATGCTGCAAGTAAAAGAAAGAATGAACATGAAAGAATAACTCTACTAAATGCAAATGGTGTGAAGGTGGCAGATGCAGAAGAGGTTGTTCAACTAATGAGTGCCCATTTTGCTAACAGCTATCTACCTGGTGTATGCAACCTTGAGTTCACTGCAACCTCTTCAATGAATGAAGAAACTCGGGTGTATGAAGAGGAGGCATTAGAGCTGTTGCACAAACTGAAAATGAGAATTCAGCAATAGAGGCTGATGGGATATCAGTACTGGTGCTAAAGGAGTGTTTAGCTGGCTATTGGGCAGGGCTCACATTCAGAAATGGGTTCACAGTGAATCTTTGCTTTGCAATGAACAGCATGGGTTTACTAAGGGAATGTCATGCTTTAGCAGCTTGCTCACATTCTATAATAATATTATCAATTATATATTGGGTTTTATCCTTTATCAAAGTGTTAGCAAACAAAGTTTGCACCTGAAGTACTTTCAGGACTGCGGCAACTTGTGGTAAAGGTGGCATAAGTTCTAATCACTCGCCTTAGTATCTCCCATAATGCAAAGCACATCTCCTTGTGGACATGTATAATGCTGTGCATTAAGGGAAGGGCACTACCCAGACCGGTTTCAACCTTTATTGAGGTCTCATCAATGGCAACCAGACCTGGAAGTAATGGAGAAGTCATATTTACCTATATGGGTTGCCAAAAGGTGTCTCATCCTATTATTAAAATTCTCTGGATTAGAGATAAGTTTATGGAAGTTTTTTCACTTGGCTATACTACTAATTATATATTGGGTTTTATCCTTTATCCAAGTGTTAGCAAACAAAGTTTGCACCTGAAGTACTTTCAGGACTGGTAATGACTTCTCCATTACTTGACCCAGAGGTGGTGATACTAAGGTGGAAGTAATGGAGAAGTCATTACCAGTCCTGAAAATACTTCAGGTGCAAACTTTGTTTGCTAACACTTGGATAAAGGATAAAACCCAATATATAGTAGTATAGCCAATATATTAGTAGTATAGCCAAGTGAAAAAATCTTCCATAAACTTATCTCTAATCCAGAGAATTTTAATAATAGGGTGTGAAACCCTTTGGCAACTCATATAGGTAAATATGACTTCTCCATTACTTCCACCTTAGTATCACCTCTGGTAAAGGTGGTATAAGTTCTCATCACTTGCTCTTCCCTTAATGCATATCATTATGGAAAGAGCCACTACCCAGACCAGTTTCGACCTTTATGGCTCCCACTGATGAGACCTCCATAAAGGTCGAAACTAGTCTGGGTAGTGGCTTTTTCCATAATGCTATGCATTAAGGGAAGAGCAAGTGATGAGAACTTATACCACCTTTACCACGAGTTGCCCCAGTCCTGAAAGTACTTCAGGTGCTAACACTTGGATGAAGGATAAAACTCAATATATAATTAGTAGCATAGCCAAGTGAAAAAAACTTCTATAAACAATGTTACCATTGAACTAGACAAGGGGAATGGATACACCATGATACGTTTGGATTTTGCTAAGGCTTTTGACAGAATACAGCATGGAAGACTGTTGCATAAATTGGAGAATACAAGTTTCGAGTATAAAATATTAGCATGGATAATAGATGGCTGACTGACAGATATCAAAAAGTGGTATATGAATGTGCAAGATTTAAGATAACCAGTGGTGTAACATAAGGATCAGTCCTTGGTCCACTGTTATTCAATCTGTACGTTGATGATATTGGGAAGGATTTGACAGGTGACACACACACAGCTATTTGCTGATGATGCAACGATAGGTAGGGTAATCAGGAATGTTGCTGATATTCAGTACTTACAGAATGATTTGAATAGGCTGGAATTGTGGGCATGGGATGTCAGTTCAATGCTAGTAAATGTAAAGTCATGTACTTTGGCGTGATTAAATATCCAATATCGTATTATATTGGTGGGATTATGTGCTAGAAGAAACTGATCAGACTAGGAATCTTGGAGTGTTAGTAGATAGCAAGTTGAAGTTTATGGGCAATGTAGCAAAGATTACAAAATGCAGCTCAAAAAATAATTGCAATTCTGAAACTAACTTTCATGTGTAAAGATAAGGATATCATTTTTGCCTCTTTACAAGGACTTGATAAGACCTCGTTTGGACTATTGTGCACAGGTTCAGTCTTCTGGTTTCCATTGTGATTCTGATATAGTGGAGAGAGTGCAAAGGAGAGTGTTAAAAATGATATCAGGATTGTGGAATACTGATTATGAAGACAGATTGAGAATTTATAGACTGCAGACACTAACAAATAGGAGAAAGAATAGTGATATGATTGAGACTTACAAACTTCTGAGGTCATGCAGGATTTCAGTTGATGGAATTTTTCATTTTATGGAGGGTGTGGAAAGTACAAGATTTTTCTTTCATAGGGTGGTGCGTGATTGGAATGGATTGCCATTGGATGTTGTGTGTGTGCAAGCAGTGTAAATGAATTCAAGAACAAGTATGATAATTGTTGTGCAGTATGTTTCCTTCCTCGATGGGTCCCCGACTGCCTGGAGGTCTGTCTTTATAATAATAATAATATCTACTCCAGCTTTCTTTCTGCATTTCAAGTTTTTGATGTTTTTTTCCCCCTACCTGTAGTATTGATTTGTACTCCTCTTTGCACTCCTCTTGAAAATGTTCTACTATGGTTTTGTCACTGCTTGTTTCTTTTAAGTCTTTTGAAGTAATTGCTCCAGACATCTAGGAGGATATCCTTATCTTTGGTTTTCATGTCATTGTTATCATCTTTGATTCCTTTTAAAGTGCTCTTTCCTCTATTTCTTTCCTCTATTAAAGAGGGCGCTAGTGGGTCAAGTGCTATGGATGTGTTTTGAAGAGCTAGTTTTACTAGGAATAATTAAGTATATATGCATAATTGTTTAAGTAAGAGCGGCTGTAAACGTTGTACGCTACCGATATTATTAGTGTGGGTTTTTTTTTCTTGCTTAAACTAAATACGAAAACGTTAATATTAGACCTAGTAACCTGCAGAGGAAAAAAGAAAATGGCAGCGGCATTGTCGTTCCATGATTTTAATTTGGATTTCAGTCGGTTCGTTAAGTGTGAGGTCTGTTATATGTATTCCTTCGATTACGTAAATGATTTGTGGATGTTTAGTGTGGATGGAAGAAGGGTGTGTGCGAAATGTGACCTGAACGAGGAATTGATGAATGTGAATATGAAGTTGATGACAGAAAGTGCTAGTACCGATTGTGTCGCGAGTGCACATTTGAAAGAGAAGGATGGTGAGAAAGACAGGTGAAAAAATGTTAAAAAATCAGGAAAAAAGAAAAAGAGCGATTTGACAACCGTAACGGATGTTAAAAGGGACGAAAGTGAGGCAGAAAGAAACGAAATTGAGAGAACGAATGAAAGTAGAAATGGCGTGATGCAGAAATCGCAAGTAAAAAAAATCAAAAGAATGAATGATAGCGAAAAAAGAATGACTGATGGCGAAAGTTGGACGCATGTTGGAACGAAAGTACTGAACCAAAGAAAGATGAATTACAGTAAAAGTGAGAAGAATGATAGCGAAAGTTGGAAGCATGTTAGTCCGAAAGTACGGAAACAAAGAAAGATATGTGAGAGTGAAAGTGAGAAGAATGATAGTGAAAGTTGGACATATGTTGGACCGAAAGTACGGAAACAAAGAAGGATGAATGAGAGGGAAAGTGAGAAGAGGGGGTCGAGAGTTAGAAAGATTTAATGATAGAGTGAATGTGTCGCGAGGTTCGGAAGGTGAATTGGATTGGATGAAGCAAGAAATGAAATGGATGCGGAATGAAATTAAGAGAATTCAGGTCAAAACTATTAAAATAAATCATAATGGCATGAAAGAGTTAACAAAAGATGAGCGAGTGGCGTTGTATGGCGACTCCATTATTAAAGGTGTGCTAGAGGATAAAATGCACAAGGTATGTTTTTCCAGGCGGTAAAATGAGTAGAGTGATTGAGGCATTGAATATGAGGCGGGAACGAGCAAAAGAGTTAATTGTATTAATTGGTACAAATGATTTGAGAGAGAACAAAGAGCATGTCAAAATGAATGTCAGGAGACTGCTTGGAAAGATAAAGGAGAATAGTGTGACAGGAAGGGTGGTCAGTGTGTTGCCTAGGTATGATTGTGGTGAAATGAGGCAGAGAGCAAGGATTATGAATTATATTCTGGCTGAAATGTGTGAGGAGATGGGAGTACAGTTTGTTAATGTGTGGAATGAGTTTGAGGGACGAAGTGAGCTGTATGGGAGCGATGGACTGCATTTGAGTGGTTATGGTGTGAGTCGCTTGGAGAGACTGCTGCTGGAAAGTGGAGAAGTGAATAGAGAGAATGAATCAGATCGAGAGGGGAGTGATGTGGAAGAGCAGGAGAGTAAGACAGGAGAGATTGAAGGAGTGGAAATGAATGGGGAAGTGAGTGGTATGAGTATAGAAAATGAGAGAATGGGTGTGCAAGAGGAGCAGAGAAACGGGGAGGCTCAGGGTGGACAGGGATACACAGCGCGAGAAAGGTGGATGCTCCAAGAGGAGGTGAGAGCATGTGTAGGCAGGAAAGTAATGGGATGATCAGGGATCAAAAGGAAACAGATGGAATTGCAAAGGGTTCTAAAATGAAGAAGCAGAAAGGGAAATGGCCCCAGTCCAGCATGGAGAGATCACATCGAGTCAGTGGGATCAGTGGAACTAGCTGTAGATCCAGAAATGAGTTGTTGTGTTTGTATACCAATGCTAGAAGTATAAGAAACAAGGCGGATGAAATGGTTGCACTAATTGCGTCTGTGCACCCAGAGATTGTCGGAATAAGTGAGACATGGTTAGATGAGGATGACATCCTGACATCCTCATCTAACCTATTGATGATAGAGAAAGAGTTATGTCCATACAAGGTAGAGATGCAAGAGGGAAATGGGGCCAGTGGTTTTGAGGCAGTATGGTGTGAGATAGAGGTGAATAGAATCAAATACTTGGTGGGATGTTGTTATAGACCTGGTAATGTGGATGGTGGTGATAGTGAAATGTATAGTCAAATAAGCCAAGCAAATAAGAAAAGGGTGATCATTATGGGTGATTTTAATTATGGCAATATAGACTGGAATGAAGAAATAGCAACTGGAAGTAAAGAAAATGAGTTTCTTGAGTTTTTGAGGGATAACTACCTCAGACAGTATGTAACAGAGGGCACAAGAAGATTAAGGGTCTTGGATTTGGTCATCTCATCGGAGGATGTAATTATCGATGAGGTATCAAATCATCCACCAATTGGTGAAAATGACCATGAGGTGATTACTTGGGTGGTTGCCAGTAGTGCAAGGACCCCTGTGAAAAAAGGGTATATGTGGAACTACAAGGGGGGGTGATTATGAAGAGCTCAGGAGACAGCTTGCAGGTGTAGCATGGAATGAGGAGTTAGCTGGAAAAGAGATCAATGCAGCTTGGGGGATTTTCAAAAAATATTTAGTGGATGCAATGTCTAAATGTATACCATGGGTGAGAAGGTTAAATAAGGTAGGTGTGAGATAGATGAATAAAGAGATTAAGCATGCAATACAGAGACAAAGGAGGCAGCATAAGAGAAGTGGAAGTAACCAATTTCATGAGGTCTACAAAGACCAGGCAAGGAGGGTGACTTGGTTGGTGAGAGTAGCTAAAGAGAGGTATGAACAGCAGTTAGCTAATGAAGCTAAAAAGAATCCTAGGGAGTTCTTTCGATATGTAGCCAGCAAAAGAAAGAATGATTATGGAAGGATGACATTGATTGGAGGAAATGGTATAAAGACAGCTGTTGCAGAATGTGTGGTGAAGATACTTAATGAGCAGTTCATAAAGATCTTTCAATCTTGTGAATGTGACTTCATGGAGAGATTAAGAGCAGTTGATGCTCTTAATCTCTCCATGACTGTAAGTGAGCAAGAGGTGTTTGGGGAGTTGAGTAAACTAGATGTAAATAAGGCTGTGGGACTTGATAATATATCACCACGTATTCTGAAGGAATGTGCCAGAGAGTTGACACCTGCCTTGACATATTTTTTTAATATGAGTCTTGCACTTGGTCAAGTCCCTAAAGAGTGGAGGGAGGGCAAGATTGTGCCACTTCATAAAGGAGGTGATCGAACTCAAGCATCAAACTATAGGCCTATCTGTGTGTCAGGTGTTGTGGTTAAGTTGTTGGAGAAGCCTGTGAGAACTAGGACCCAGAGTTGGGTTGACAACAATGGTATAATCTTTGATGGACAGCATGGATTTGCTAAAGGGAGGTCGTGTTTTAGTAATCTACTTACTTGTTACAATAAAGTGACTGCTTCCTTGGACAGAGGAGAAGGATACACAGTAATATACTTGGATTTCGCAAAAGCTTTTGATAGAGTACCTCATGAGCAGATGGGGTTGGATATTAGATTAGTGCATTGGATTGGAGACTGGCTATCTGATAGGTATCAACAAGTTGTGTATGGATGTGCAATATCCAGGAAAAGGAAAGTCACTAGTGGAGTGCCTCAGGGATCTGTTTTAGGGCCATTACTATTTAACTTGTATATTAATGATATTGGCGAAGATTTGGATGGAGATATTCAGTTGTTTGCAGATGATGCAAAGTTGGGACGAACCATAAAGAGTAGTGAAGATGTTGTGGCCTTGCAAGAAGACTTGAATAAATTGAGTGATTGGGCAAGCAAATGGGGATGTGAGTTCAATGTTGCAAAATGTAAGGTTTTAAAATTTGGAAAACAAAGATAGGATGCAGAATTTATGCTTGGTGAGAATATATTGTTGGAAGTAGAGGAAATAAGAGATCTGGGAGTGATAGTGAATAAGGATCTAAAATTTAGGGGACACATCGCCAAAATTGTGAAGACAACACAAAGACTTCTGTTGTGTTGTCTTGTTGAACTGATTCTTGTTCCATTGTATAAGGCTTTGATTAGGCCACACATGGACTATTGTGCCCAGATTTGGTCACCTGGTTTTCAGAAGGATGAAGAGATGTTGGAAAGGGTCCAAAGGCGGCTGACTAAGGTAGTTTCTGACCTCTGGAATGTCGAGTATGAGGAAAGATTGAAAAGATGTAATTTGCAGAGTCTAGTGGAGAGAAGGAAGAGGGGAGATATGATAGAGACCTACAAGTTGGTAAGGGGTTGTTATAGGATGAACGGTGGAGAAGTTCTACAGAGAATAGTGGGAGATCAGGGGAGAACCAGAGGTCATCCCTGGAAACTGTATAAAGAGGGTGTGAGTAGGGGAGTGAGAGGCAGGTTTTTTTCGTGCAGAGTTGTGAATGATTGGAATGCCTTGCCTGAGAGTGTGGTGTCTGCAAGGAGTTTGAATGTGTTTAAGACCCGGTATGATGAGATGTGTGTGAGATAAAAGGACCTCCTGGATGAGTCTTTGACTCCATGAGGTCTTGTTTAATAATAATAATAATAATAATAATAATAATTTCTATGTTTTTTTCAATAGCCTCCAGAACATTTTGCCACTTCCTGATATTTTTTTTCTATATTCTTGCCAAAATCTTTCCATGACTTTAGTTTAGCTACTTTTAGACATTGCTGAGCTCTCTTATGTAATAAAAAATAACTAACACTGGGTTTATAGGTTGTAATAATTATTTAATTAACCTACTAGTTTTGCTACTTAAGCTAGTGGCTTCATCTGGGTTAAGAATGAACACACAAATATACAACAAGCATTAAATATGAATTATTACATAACTAAACAACGAATGTGTAGAAATTGTTACACAAAAATACAAGTAAAACAGAAACACATGGTCAGTCATTGTTCAGCAGGTGTGACATTCCATTTCTCCTGCACTCACCACCACCACCACATTGAATGGGACAAGACTCCATTCCATACATAGAAGACTTCAGCACCTCTAACAAAGAGCCAAGAATGGTAATCCACTCACAAGGCACTTTCAACAGAAGCCAAGGGATGATTTTATGTGACATTTGGAAGTCACTAATTCGATCTTGCAACACGTTGGACTTTAATTTTTCTGCGAACTGTCGTTCACAATGACTGACTATATGATAGCTTCCAGGCTCCACGTGTTTCTGTTTTACTTATATTTTTGTGTAATGGTTCCTACACATTCGGTGTTTAGTTATGTAATGATTCATATTTAACACTTGTTGTATATTTGTGTGTTCATCCTTAACCCAGATGAAGCCACTAGCTTAAGTGACGAAACTAGTAGGTTTATTAAATAATTATTACATGCTATAAGCACAGTATTAGTTATTGTTTATTACATTATTTTTTTTTGTTAGAAAAAAATCAACGTACTCATTAGCTCTTATATTTTTCTCTGTATTCTTTTAGGACATCTGCCGATTTATTTGTTAGGAACTTTTGGTATGCTTTCTTCTTGTGTCCACCAAAGAATATTGTATTTTTCTATCCTTACAATTTCACCACAAACTTTCCTAGCTGAATCTCTCTATGTATTGTGGAACAGCCTTCCTCATGACGTATTCCCCAGACTGCAATCTCCAGCTTCTCAAGAAGAGTACCAACAAATAAATATGCTCTTGATCCCTGCCCAAACATGGCATTTATTTTTATTTACTTATTATTAACAAGTTGCAAGGCCTATAGCCTTGTAACTTGTTATGTGTGAGTGATCTATTAAAAAAATTTTTTTTTTTTAAATAATAAACATACACAAACATATGTCATGAAACGTGGCCAATTTCTTGAATAACATGCAATTTCAAGTAGTGATATAGAAAATATTCACATTAGTAATTGGACAGTGAGACTATAATCCTACTGAAAGTTCTAGTAGGGAAGAAGTAGCAGAATTTCATTCATTAGAAAGGACATCTGGTATAAATAAAGGAATAGCTGGTTGTAGTTGGAGGCTTAAATGACAGAGTAGAAAATCACTCCCACACGTGCACTATACTCATAATAAAATAAAAATAAAGTGTTAGGAAAATTGGAAGCAAAGCTAATGAGTACTTGCTGGATTTATGTTCAAAACATGTCCAGTGATTAGTTTGCCAACACAAAAATGCACAACAGGTTTTTTTTCTTAAATAGGCATAATATTTTCTTTTCACCTGATACTTGTTTTTAGAGATTACTTGATAGTTAACTGAAATATTGTATTTCAATTAACTATTAACTGTGTTTGAGTAAGTTTGACAGCCAGAAGTACTTATGCTAGTGGATGGTTTGTATTTGAATGGATTTGGTATTTGAAGTCTGGAAAAAGTGCTGCTGAGTGAAATGAGACGGAGGTGCAAAATCAGAGAAACTAGGGCTATCAGGGGAGAGATGATACCAGTGAGGCAACAAATGTACAAAATATGCCTTGGTTAGTACCATGTCACAAACTAGAATGGGATAGTATATAAAGATAAGGATAGCCATGGGTCTAATGGGCTGTTGTGCTTTATGAGCATTCAGAACAAGCAAGGAGAAGTTTTTGCATTGTTAGTTGGCCAAAAGTTGCAAGCATTAGTGAGACATGGCTGACAGAAGATGATACAGTGTGAACGGTATAGTATTTTCAGGGAGGATAGAGAGAAGAGAATGGGGGATCTCAAGAGGTGTGGTTGATGATCGCCTGAGATCAGTGAAAAAATGCACTTAAGGTCATCCGATGTGAAATAGAGGCCAACATGACTGAATATATAGTTGTTTGTTGTGTATAGACTAGCAGATGTGAAGGATAATGTGGATATGTATGCATTGGCAAATAAGCTCAATCAGTGGAGGTCAGGTAATTACTGTTGAAGACTTTAACTAACATAAATTGGAAGGAGGAAAGGACAAATGGGAGGATGTAAATGGAATTTATTCAGTTACTAAGGGATAATTACCTCAGACATTGTTTAATGAAAAGGACCAGGCGTTTGAGAGTGCTAGATCTAGTAATTGCATCAGCGGGTTTGTCTGTAACTAGAATGACAACATTGCTGCTAATCAGCAAAAATAATCATGTGGTCTTGACCTGAAAGGTGGTCTAAATGTGTGGAATTTGTTGAGAGGAAGTATATATGGAATTACAGAGCTAATTACTCTGATAATTATAAAGAATAAATACAACAAATTCAGGAGATTGCTTGGAGCAATACTGTGGCAAGAGTTAGATATTGATAGTGCATCTGAAGTGATAAAGGAGTATTTGAGGGAAGTAATATCAGACTTCATACGTAGAGTGAGGAGAATAAATTAAATGGGAGTTAAATGGATGAATAGCATCATTAAGCAGGAGCTACAATGAAATAAAAATTAAATAAATAATAATGATAAATAATTTTATAATGATTAAAATTTGTGGAGGGAATTCAAAGAGAAAGGTAATCAGCAGGCACAGAAAGAATAATTTTAACATGTGATAATGGTAGGGAGGTAACTGAAGCAGATGATATAGTTGAATTACTAAATCAGTTTGCAAGGATATATCATCTGGGTTGGAGATATTGCAGTAACAAGAGAGGCAAGGGCTAATGCGGAAAGAGATAGCTGAACTGGAGATGCATAGGATATTAGAGAACCTTGTTGTGAATATATGGAATTGGATGGTATCAGCTCAAGTTGGTTAGGGGGAAAATCTAGAAATGGATAGATAGGAATGGGATACTATATGGAACGAGGAATAGGTAATTTTTCTGTCTTACCTTTTTATAGTAAGGACAGCCGAGCTGGATGTGATACTGTTGACTTTGCAAAAGCTTTTGAGAGGATACAACATGGAACTCTAATAAAGAAATTGCATCAAATTGGAATGGATATGAAGTTGTATTGGAGAAGAGGGTAGTTGATGGAGATACTAGGACTGGAATTCAAAGGGCTGTGAAGTGACAAGCTGCAAAGCTCTGTACTTGGGCTGCTGCTGTTTAATTTGCACATACTAAATTAAATTTTATAAACAAACGTTTTGGGGAAAAAAAATAATAAATACACTTATTAAAAACTGGTTTAAAATTTCAGTATGTGTATATTTTTGTTCAAAACGTTTATAAAATTTAATTTGGCATTCTCAGCTAAATTGCAGATTGAAGAAAGATTGAAACCTATGTAATCATACTCCACCTAATCACTTGAAAATACAAAAATAAAAGTAATCCTTATTTCATAACCAAATTATATATATAGAAACTTTGAGTTCCGAAGAAGACCAATGACCTTACAAGAATACAACCCAAGGCATTGTAATTGCTTTACCTTACACTACTTTAAAATAAACAAGCACTGCCCAGGTCTGTATCTTCACCTTTTATTATTGCATTTTTGATTAAATGTTTTGCTGGCTTGATGGCTGTTTTGAACTGTTGGCTTTCATTCAATACAAAGCAATCTTGTGTCAGAGTTGTATTTATCATAAGTGAACTGTGGTTAGTGTGTAAAAGTAATTAGCAAAGAGAGAAGAGCATAAAAGTTTTCATTTTGGTATTGTAAAATAAACAAACCGATCCATATTTAACAGCTAATGCGGCAGTCTGGAACGTTCTTGACCTAACAATGAAAAAACGAATTTATAATTTCAAAATTATTTTTATTTTTCAACATAATCTCCCTTAAGACTAATACATTTATTCCAGTCATATTTACTAATTTAGGGACACAAAACACATGTGTTGAAATGATTATTTTACTTATTATTAATAAAATAACACTTGACGTTTCGATCCCTGTATTGATTGAGGTCATCACCAGAAAGGTACATGTGTATAGGAAACCAAGCTACATGCTCTTGCACTCTAAAGGTAAATTAAATCTACACTGTTAATTGATCTTTTTCTTAGCCTGACCTCTAGTATAAAAATAAAATAAAATTTAAAAAAAATAAATAAATAAAAAACTACAAACTCTGCTAAAGTCCTCCTGTACTAAGATTCTTCTGGATTTGTACAGTTCAAATTGTTACACTAAGATTTTCTTCTGAACTTGTATACAGTTCAAGTTGCTGTTGAATGTTAAAGGGAAAAAAAAAATGCTTCACCAAGTCTTCTTGTATTGAGATTTTTCTTTGGCTTGTTCTGGTTGCAAATGGGTCCTCCACATTCTTGGAATGGTTAGACCATCATTTTTGTTCAGATTTGGATTATGCTGGAGCATTTCATATGCTTCTCTAAATTTCCTCTAGAACCAGGTTTTGATGCGGTGTAGGGGCTTGGTACCTTTCCAATCAATTCTGTGGTGTGTTTGGAGTGCGTGTGTCAGAAAGACCGGTTTTTCCAAAATGGAGGTATTCAATCTGTCGTTTGTGTTCATCCTTCCTAATTGGGATGATTTGCCCTGTTTCCTCTGTGTATGATAGGTTACATGTACATTGTATTTTGTAAACCCCCTGGGTGGGCTAGGTGTGGAAGTGGATCTTTGGAAGAACTGAGTAGGTGTCTTAATTTTGTCAGGGGTTTAAAGATGGTTTTGATGTTGTATTTTTGTAGTGTTCTGTCTATTTTTTCGGAAATGCCTCTAACATAAGGTATGGCAATAGCATTCTTGAAATCTGTTTTGTTTTTAGTGGTATCTCTGTGGAGGATCTTGTGAATAGTTTTTTTACTGTATCCATTTTTTATAAATGTATGGTTACAGAAAATGGATACAGTAAAAAAATAGGGTGGATTGTTGGAACATCCACCCTGAATAGGGTGGATGTCCCAACAATTCATAGTGCAGATCCCTTAATTTTCCCATTGCCAAAATACCTTTGTGGGCAGGTGCATTGTCCTGATGAGAGATGATTTTTTTTCTTCTGAAAACTGGGTCTTTTCTCATGAATTTTTTCGTCTAGTCTGGTTAAAAGATCAGAATAATATTCCTCAGTTACTGTTTTACCCTTTTCAAGATAATTAATAAACAAAATGCTTTTAGCATCCTAACACACTGATGCCATGACCTTTCCTGCTGATGGAAGCGACTTTGTCTTCTTTGGCACTGAACAACCGGCTTCTGTACACTTCTTTGATTGCTGTTTGAATTCTGGTGTGTAATGGTGAATCCAAGTCTCATTCTTAGTAATAAATCAATGCACAAAATCAGTTTTATTCTTGTTATAACGCTCCAAGCACTGTTCAGAGATTTTCATGCGATTGTGTTTTTGATCTGCTGTGAGCAAGTACGACACCCTTCTTGCACAAAGCTTTTTCATTTGCAATTCTTCATGCAAAATATATCCTACACATTCTTTTGAAATGCCTATAATCTCAGCAATTTCACGCACTTTGACTCACTGGTCATCCAATACCATATTGTGCACTTGATCAATGATTTCTGGTGTTGTTTCACTTTTTGGACGTCCTTTACATGGATCATCTTCAAGGCTGGTACAGCCATGTTTAAACTCAGCAGCCCATTTCTTAATGGTTGAAAACGAAGGAGAAGAGTGCCCATAAACTTTTATGAACTTCAAATGAATTTCTTTTGACATTAAACCTTCTTTTACAAAGAATTTTATACCACACGATATTCAATTTTATCCATTACAAGGGATACAGGCAACACTTTTGCTTCAGGCAGCTGCATAAAAAACTACTTGATAGAATGACTTGCAATTTCACATGGATGCTTATGATGGATGTAGCAAGTTAGAAAACAAAAAGTGCCAATAGTGTTGCCATCTATGGTCGAGGCCGAGAACTTTTCAGACCACCCTTGTATACAGGGTGGCCGTAATTAAAGAGGAGATGTTCAGAGCCTTGTAGTGGAAATTGTATTGGACAAAATTCAACCAAACTTGGTGTAAGTACACTCTGGAACGTGGGGTATTGATTTACAAAAAAAAAAAAAAAAAAAAAAAGTAAATAATTTTGTTGCCAGGGGACATTTGGTGCTATAAGTGCTTTGTTTGAGATTAATTAGGTAGTAATGGCTAGAAGAGACACTACAAATCAATTTTCATGTTCATATAACTTGCAGATGTGGTTCAATATGTCTGTATTTCAGATGTTCTAAAAACCGAATTCTGTGATTGACATTCTCCACGTCAGAACACAACAGGCATGCATTGATTTGCCTCACTTGCTGCATTATTCTGCCTTTCAAGGTTGCCAAATCAGGAACATGTCCTTCATACACCATGCATTTCAGATGTCCAAAAGTCACAGGTTGAGATCAGGGGGAACGAGTTGGCCAAGCTGTGGGAAATTCATGGCTAATCACTCTGTTTGTTGAAGTTCTTGCGTACTGGCAATCCAATGTGAGGTGGTGCTCCATCCTGCATAAATGCGGTACAATCAAGGCATCTTTGCTGCTGCAATTGCAGAACAGCAAAGTAGCACAGCATCTCTCTATACCCTAACAGAGATCTTGCAAGTCACTGATCCTGTTGGTTGAAATTCTTCAAAAAAGTATGTACCGATAATAAACGATGTAGTGAAACCCCACCACACTGTGACTTTCGGTGAGTGTAAAGTAGTCTGATGGAATACATGAGGGTTATTTGCAGCCCAAATGCGGCAATTATAAGTTAATATTACTGTTCAATAAAAATGTGCCTCGTCATTCCACAAGATCTTCCATGATCATGCATCATCCACCTGCAATTGAGCTAACGGCAGGGCAAGCTGCAGTTGAGTTTCTGCATCACAGTGGAGCAAAGCTTGAGTATGGGAGATCTTGCAGTGGAAAAAACCTCATCATTTGACACGGGATTTTCCACACAGTTGAGTATGGCATGTCCAGTTACCGTGATATTGCGCAAGCACTTCTGGACCTTTGTGTGTTATTCATTCGGTGTTCCACGATGGCAGTTGCAACTTCATCAACTTGTTGAGGAATAATCCATTTGTGCCCTTATCCTGGTCTCAGTGTTAAAGATCTGCTATTTTCAAATCGCAAAACCATTTTTCTAAGATTTGTTATTGTCACTTGACATTTTCTCTTATCCTTCAGATGCTGGAATTCTTGAAATGCAGCAACTAGCAATGCACATTCCAGTAAGGTGAGATCCATAGCACTTCAGTCTTATCAGAATGACAAGAATTCATTTTGGTCTTCCTTATATCCACCAGCTCTTCAGCAGATGCAGTGCAAATATCATGATTCCAGTGCCAGTTGTCTGCTGGTGGCAGAATTTTGTACTTTTTTTTTTTTTGTAAATTAAAACCCCATGTTCCAGAGTGTACTTACACCAAGCTTAGTTTGATTTCATCCAATACATTTTTCGCTACAGGGCTGAACACCTCCTCTTTAATTATGACCACTCTGTATGTGTGTATATAGAAACAAGGAAAGTTTTTAAAGAGGGCAAGCTAAAGCAGCTCTACTGCCAAAGATTATATTCTTGTTAGCTCTTTGCTCTTTATTTGAAGATCTTTTAAATATATTTATAGTTATGAAATAAGCATGGATCTTTAATATCCCCTATTTCTGTTGATTAACCACCCAATTGGACACACAGAGCAAATATATCAAAAATATATACCTCTTATCCATATCATTTGTTCTATAATGGTTGTATATACATACATCTTCAAGGCCCACCTTTCCTAATTGGATTGTGGGGGCAACGGCTGCAAGAGGAACTTTCAATGGTCATGATCCTCTGCCACCAAGCTCAGGTGTTCTGGTGGGATTCCCAAACATGTCCACCCAAGATTTTGGATATAATCTATCCAGCGAGTCCTTGGCCTTCCACGTGGCCTCCCACCCTCTGGCTTGGCAAAGAGGGCCTGCTGAGGGAGAGCCTCTCTCTCTTGTGGCATTCTGACCAGGTTCCCATACCAACATAACTGTGATCTCTCAACATGGAGAAGCAGCAGTTGAGTATTGAGGGTTTCCTGAATTGCTGAGCTTCTTACTCTGTCGAGTCTTGTCAGCCCCGCAACCCTTCAAAGGAACCTCATTTCAGCCGCTTGGATTTGTGTCCGCATTCTTTCGGTCATTATCCAACTCTCATGACCATAGGTGAGGATGGGGACATAGACTATATTGAAGACAGCCAGCTTTGCCTCCTGGCTTAACTTCCACTTCAATACTATCGAACGACCAAGCTCCTGCAATATTGAGCTTGCTAAGCCAATTCAAGTATCTAGCTCTACGTCCCACTTTCCATCATTCGTGAATATGGACCCTAGGTATTTAAACTTCTCCACCTGCCTCATTGGGACTCCATTTACATGTAGAGTGCACTGGGATGGTTGTCTTGAGACCACAAATGTTTCAGTTTTGGCCACACTGATCTTCATTCCAGTGTCTGCACAAACAGCTACGAACCTATCCAGGGTCCACCGGAGGTCATCTGTGGAAGAGCTAAGCAGAACTAGGTCATCTTCAAAAAGCAATCGTCCAGTGCTACATCTTCCAATTCTGACACACTCACTGCCTCGGCTGTGCCTATCAATCCAGTCCATAAATATTATGAAAAGGAGGGGTGACAGAACACACCCTTGGCGGAGGCCAACAGAGACTGTGAAAGGTTCAGACTTTGTGCTGTTTACCCTGACACAAAACTCTGGACATTCATACAGGGACTTCATGGCAGCTAATAGTTGGCCATCCACTCCATACTCCTGTACTACATGCCAAAGTTTATCCCGAGGAACCTGGTCATATGCCTTCTCCAAGTCTACAAAACGTGTAGACATTCTTGGCATATTCCCAAGATTTCTCAAAGATTTGCCTTAAAGTGAAGATTTGGTCAGTTGTGCTTCTACCAGGACGAAAGCTACATTGTTCTTCCTGGAACTTTGACTCAACTATGCTCCTGCACCATCTTTCCAAGCACCTAGATCAAATCGGACACATAGATCAAATATATCAGAAATATATACCTCTCATCCATATCATTTGTTCTATAATGGTTGTATCGACTTTAATAGATACTTTGCATCTGTGTAATTATGGACATATATACACATCCAGGCTGAATAGTGGGTGATTAAGGATTATTTTACATTGCTGAAATGAAGACTTTTAGTCTCTTCTTTGATAAAAAAAAAAAATAATAATAATAAATAAATAAAATGTTTGCTTTTCTTAAATATAATAAAACTGTCAAATATTATTAGTAGACGGAGGGCCTTCATTTTGCATTAGTAAGATACTGAAAGGAGGAAATTATGGATCCGTCAATATTTTATAGCCAAATGTAGAAAAATGTACCAAAGCATATGAAAACTTAAGTTTTAATACATTTGGTTATAAAATACAAATGGACCATAATATTCTCCATTGTATACGGGTGTCCAAATGCTAAGAACAAACTATATTTTTACCTGTATATGAAAAAAATTTCACTACTACAGCCAAATGTGGACATAAACTTATTGCGATCATACTAATAAATTATGTTACACAAAAAATGTGTTATAAATTTCATACAAACTAAATTGTGATGTGTTTTTGGCAAAAGTTAAAGGATGTAGTTAAGGAACTAATGTACAGTGCTTGCAGAAAACTATACAGAGAAGCATTAGAGTATGGAATGTGTCCACCCCAAACTGTGGTGCAGCTCTGACAACGTCGTACCATGTTAGCATCAGATGTCCAGAGGTGACTGATTAAGGTAGTTTCTGATCTCTGGAATGTCAAATATGAGGAAAGGTTGAGAAGATGCAATCTACAGAGTTTAGTGGATAGAAGGAAGAGGGGTGATATGATAGAGACCTACGAGTTAGTAAGGGATTGTTATAGAATCAGTGTTGAAGAGGTTTTACAGAAAAATGGTGGGAGAACAAGAGTTCATCCATGGAAGGTGTGAACAAGGGAGTGAGAAGCAGGTTTGTTTGCATGCAGAGTTGTAAATGATTGAAATGTCTTCCCTGGGAGCGTGGTGTCTGCAGAGAATTTGAGTGTGTGTAAGGTGCAGTATGATGAGCTGTGTGTATGACAAAAGGACCTTCTAGATGAGTCTTTGGCTCCATGGGGGTCTTAGAATAATAATAATAATAATTCTTGAAGCAAACTGGCCCATTTATCCTTCAGAGCAAGGATAAGACCTTTGTTTTCTGGAGTGGGATTTCAAGCAGCAATGTATCTCCCTATTGTGTTGCAACTGTGTTCTATAGGGTTGAGATCTGAGGAGCTTGCTGACCCCTTGATTTGATTAATATCCTCAGTCTCCAGAATTATCACCACTGCTCATGTATGATGTGGTGTGGTATTGTCATCCATAAAAGTGAATTCTTCACCTGCAGCACTAGAACAATCAAACATAACGTTGAAGAACTTCATTGCAATAGCGTTCACCAGTCATAGTCCCTTTTTTCCAGCACTTGTAACATCCATTAAGATTAATGCCTCCTAGACCATGACCCCAGCACCACTATATCTATCCCTTTCAAGAACATTCTTGTAATGGTAAGTAGTACCACTTTCATGCTTGATCACGTTTTGTCTGGAATCAGAGGAAAGTCTAAAATGACTCTCATCAGTAAATTATCTCATCAGTACATTAGCTGATTGGCATCATGTTCAATTTGTATGGATATAATACCACTGAAAATTTGCTCTATGATGAGCTGTGGATAAAGGGATGCAGACTACAGGTCTTCAAGGGTATAGGCCTACTTGTCACAGATGTCTTGCTACAGTTTGTCGAGAAATCTGCATACCCGTGCTTGAATGGAGCAGACTTGCAAGCTGACCTGCCATGGCGTCTGTTAGGTTTTGATGTTATAATTTGTCTTTATTCTCTGTGGTAGAGTGAGGGTGACCTCTTAGCAAACATCTGGAACATATTCCATTGGTTTGAAACATCCCAGAGCCTGGATACAGTGCCCAAACTCTGTGAGAATATCAGTAATTCAGTGGCCGCCTTCAAACTTTCCAATAATTCTTCCCTTCATGAAATCATCTAGATGATGTCTTTGAGATATTACAAGACATCCAAATTTGCAACTTTATTCCTTCACGAAAAGATCTTCCTTCAACACAATTTGCTTAGCACAGCCTTTTATCCTGTTGAGTGCTACCATGTGACCCCCTTTGCATGCGATTCAAAATTTTAATGTGTACCTCCTTTCTACTCAAAATCATCAATTATACAAATTGCCACAAGTCAATTCATCTAAATTTGTGGTTCTAATCTTCAGAAATAGTGTTCATCCATAGGTTTTGGACACTAGTGTATTATCTTAGATGATTATTATTATTATTTAGGCCTCCATGTAGTCAAAAGACTCATCGTGGGAGGTCCTTCCTAAGAAACACAAAGTCTATCATACCACTCCTTAAATTCATTAACCATTCTCGCTCTCACCACTCCATCAGGCAATGCATTCCAAGGTTCAACCACCCTCTTGCTCACAGTTTCCTTTCGTAACTTCCAGGGATGGCCTCTTGTCATCACTCCTTCCTGCTGTTCAACCAAGCGAAAGAACTCCCCAGTGTCAACCCTGTAACCACCTCACCTCTCAACAGTTTAAAAGTCTCAATCATATCACCTCTCCTTCTATCCACCAAACTCTACAGTCCACATTCCCCTCAGCCGATCCTCATAACTATCATTGTATAATCCTGAAACCATCTTTGTCATCCGTCTTTATACCCTTTCCACAGTTAATTTATCCCCTTCAAATCCTGGGGATCAAATCTGAGAACAATAGTCTAAGTGTTGTCTGATCAGAGACTTATACAACGGAATGATAACCCTTTTATCTCTGCAGGTCAGTGTCCTTCTCATAATTGCAGCAATCCTCTGTGTTACCTTCACCACCTTTGCAATATGTCCCCTGAATTTCAGGTTTCTATCAATTATCAACCCCAGATCTCTTGTCTCTCCTACTTCCTCCAGTATAACTCCTCCCATAGAGTATGCAGCATCCCATCGATATTTCCCAAACCTCGAGACCTTACATGTTGCTGCATTAAACCGACAACCCCCATTCATTTGCCCATCTATCTAGCTTATTCAAATCCTCTTGCAGGGCTACCACATCTGCACTATTACTAATAACCCTTCCCAGCTTTGCATCATCCGCAAACAACTGAATATCCCCTTTCAATCCACTGGCAATGTCATTGATATAAAGGTTAAACAATATAGGTCCTAGTACTGAGCCCTGTGGGACTCTACTTGTAACCCTCTGCCTCCTTGATATTGCCCCACGATACACAACTCTCTGATACCTATCAGACAGCCAATCCTGAATCCAGTTGACCAATCTGACATCCAGACCCATGTGTTGCAACTTAAATATCAGCTTATCATGTGGCACCCTTTCAAATGCCTTCGCTAAGTCTAAGAAAATTGCAGTATATGCCTTTCCCTCATCTAATGTTCTTGTAACTTTATTATAAAAGGTTAGCATATTGCTAAAACAAGAGCGCCCTTTCACAAATCCATGTTGACTCTCACAGATAACATTGCCCAATGCTGTATATGGTCCCTCACTACTTTCTCCAAGATCTTAACAACTACTGATGACACACAGACTGGCCTATAATTAGACATTTCCAGTCTGTTACCACCCTTATGCAATGGCACTATCTTACCATCCTTCCAAACCCTGGGCACCTTTCCAGCAGCCAGACTTTCATTGAAAAGCCAGGTTAAAGGCTCTGTCAGTTCCCTAGCACATTCTCTCAAAACTCGTGGTGAAATACCATCCAGTCTCAAAGCTTTACTGACATTATATATATTTCACATTAAAGTTTCTTTGCTCTGTACTTTAAAATTTGATTTTAAAAAGATATTTTAGAAGATAAAAAGAAATTTTTCTCCATTTTTCATAGAAGCCTGCAACTGGTTTTTGAAATGAAAAAATCTTTCATTGGATATGATGTATGCTGGCATGAAAGAAATTTTTCTGAGAAATTGTACTGCAAAATAAGTTGATTCGTTAGCCTTGGAAATACTTCCTTTTATGAACAAATTAGTGTCTGGCTTGTTATTCACTGCAATCATTTCAGCAGCATAATCTACAGATTTCACCTGTTTGTCTTGTGCATCTTTTTTTAATTTAGATTATTCATTAACATTAAATAACATTAACATTGGTTGCTTTGGCAGATTTAATTTACATTTATGCATACCTTTATGCATATATTTACATACATATATGCCCGAAATGTAGGCAATGGGAAGAATTTATTGAGATAGATATTACCATAACCAACCTCGTTGCGTCAGAGATGGGAGAATCTCAACCTAGAGAAACGAGTAGTGTGATAGAGGGTGAGAATAATGAGCCAAATATGAATGAAAAAAAATAAGATGGGGAGTGTGAAAGTTTGAATGATTGTGAAGTTTTCGGAGATGAGCTTAATTGGGAGGATGAATGGCAAGCAAGAGTGACTAATATTGCAGAGAGAGAGAGAGAGAGAGAGAGAGATGAGCTGAAAGAGAAGGTGGAATGTCTCAGGAATGAGATGAGATGAGATTGGGTGAATGGAAGAGATGAATACAAGGCGAATCAGAGTAGCACTGAGAGAGAGTTATGGGAATGATAGAAGAGAAGAGAATAGAAACAGTCGGAGAGAAGGAATGAGAAGAAATTGAGGGGGTGCTGGAGAAACCAGGGAAAGAGTGATGCCAGGATGGCAGGTAAGTAGGGGAACACAGTGAGAAAGGGTTAGAGGAGAGAGAGTAAGGGATGCAGATGAGCAATCAAGGAACAGAGTGGTAAGAGCTGTGATGTATGGAGACTCAATGATCCGTGATATTATTATTATTCCTGATACCTCCAAGGAGTCCGAAGACTCATCGTGGGAGGACATCTACAACTGTCTCTACACCTAACCTCTACTACGAATCATCTCCATCAACGCCATAGAGGAGTGTTTGCCTAGAGAAACGATAGAAAGTGTGGTTATGGCAGGGTGAAAGGGTGGATGAGATTGTGATGATGGACATGAATGACTTGAGAGGCAGTGTAAATTGGGTGGTTAGAGATCTGAGATCCAGGTTGAAGTTGTACAAAAGAAAACACAGAGAGGAAAGATAGTGTTTGTGTGTTACCCAGGTATGATAGTGACAAGCTGAGCAGAAGAGCAGCAATAATGAATAGCATAATAGCCATAATATGTCAGAAGAGAGGATTGGAATATGTGGATGCTTGGTAGAGGTAATTTGAGGACAGAAAGGAACTGTTATGTTAGAGACCACTTGCATTTGAATGACAAAGGACGTAGGCATCTGGAGAGATTGCTGTTTTCTGAACGAGTCAATGTGTGTGTGTGTGTGTGTGTGTGTGTGTGTGTGTCAATATAGAGAAACTAGAATTCCCAGGGTGGATGGTAGCAGGGAAGGGGGACGACATCAGGTAATGCTGAGTCCAGTGGAGTCTGGAGCCAGCCTGACTGGCCGAGTGGTTAGCTTGTCCGCTCTCCAGTCAAGAGGCTGCGAGTTCGAATCCTGCCGTGGGCATGGATGTTTGTGATTATCTGTGGAAATACTAGTGGTGATGGTCGGCGGTAGATGGCGTTGGTGTAGTTGCAGTCAGTTGGTGGGTTGTGAGTGTAGGGTAGATGCCCTCCCTCGATGAGTCTTTGGACTCCCTGGAGGTGACTAATAATAATAATACTAATAGGTATAGAAACAGTGATATTTTTATACTTTATACTAATACCAGAAGTATAAGGAATAAAGGAGATGAATTGTTGGCGTTGATAGCATCAGCCAGGCAAAAGATTATTGGGATATCCGAGATGTGGTTCACAGAAGATGATATAATAACAGGAATAGAAGTAGCAGGGTACAGCATTTTTTGGCAGGATAGGAAGGAAAAATGCGGTGGTGGAGTACTGCTTATGATAAGTGATGACTTATGTCCTCCAAGAGTGGAGGCTTTGGAAGGCAGTGACACTAATGGTTTTGAAAGCATATGGTGTGAGGTAGAGGTGGGCAAGACAGGATATTTAGTGGGGTGTTGCTACAAGCCAAAGAGCACAGCAGTTGGGGACCATGAGATGTTTAGGCAGTTGAGCTAGGCAAGTGCAAGTAGAATGATTATTATGGGAGATTTTAACTACAGCAGTGTAAGTTGGGAAAAGGAAAATGCATGTAGTAATAAGGGAATAGAATTTTTTCTAGAATTCTTGAGGGACAAATGTCTTACACAACATGTAATAGAGGGAAAGAGAGGTTCAAGAGTTTTGGATGTGGTCATTGCATCAGAAGAGCTAATAATAACAGATATGAAATCTCCCCCCCCCCTCCAGTTGAAGAGAGTGGCCATGTGGTTTTTACTTGGAAGATGAATAGACATGCAGGACTTTCGAAGAAAAGGGAACATATGTGGAATTATAAGGCTGGTGATTATAATAGTCTTAGATATCAACTTAGGGCAGTCCCATAGAGGGCAGAATTGGAAGGCTGGGATATCATTAGCACTTGGGAAATTGTGAAGGAATATTTGTTAGCAGCAATAGTAAGCTGTATTCCATGAATGAAGAGGAGGACACAATTTGGTGTAAAGTGGATGACAAACAATATCAAATAGGAACTGCAAGTGAAAAAGAGGTTATGGAAGTGATATAAGGAGAGGGGTGGAGAGCAGATGCATGAAGAATGTAAGATTCAGGCCAGGAGAGTGACTAGTATGGTGAGGAAGGCAAAACTGGAATATGAGAAGAGATTGGCATTAAGATCCAAAGAAAATCGTAGGGAATTTTTTCGTGAAATGATTGTGGAAGAATGACATTGTGAAATAAAAATATCAATAGAGTGACTGATGCAGAGGACATAGTGGAGTTGTTCAATGAACATTTTATTGGAGTATTTCATCCTGGAGAAGTAAGTTTTTTAATACTAGAGGAATAGGGCAGGTTCAAGGTTTAGAGGTGCAAGAGGAGTGTGTGTTCCAAATATTGAGTACTCTGGATGTCAGTAAAGCTCTTTGACTGATGGTATTTCATCATGGGTTTTGAGAGAATGTGCTAAAGAACTGACAGCTCCATTGACTTGGCTTTTCATTGAAAATCTGTCTACGGGAAAGGTACCCAAGGAATGGAAGGAAGGTAAGATAGTGCCATTGCATGAGGGCAGTCGCAGACTGGAGGTATGCAATTATAGGCCAGTTTGTGTTTCATCAGTAGTTGTTAAGATCTTGGAGAAATTAGTGAGCGACCATATACAGCATTGGGCAGATGAGGGTAATGTTATCTGTGAGAGTCAACATGGATTTGTAAGGGTGCTCTTGCTTTAGTTGCCTTTTATAATAAAGTAACGAGCAGTTGATGAGGGAAAGGCATGTACTGCCTTTTTTTTTTTTTTTTTTTTGGATTTTGCAAAGGCATTTGACAGGGTGCCACATAAGCTGATATTTAAGTTGTATTACATGGGTTTAGATGTCAGGTTGGTCAACTGGATCCAGGATTGGCTGTGTGATAGGTATCAGAGAATTGTGTATAGTTGGGCAATATCAAAGATGCAGAACATTACAAGTGGGGTCCCACAGGGCTCAGTACTGGGACCTGTATTGTTTAACTTTTATATCAATGACATGCAAGATTTATGAAAGCATACCTGAAAAGGGGCTGAAAAAATAGCTGAAGGAAAACTTGAAGAACAAATTGGATTCAGACCAGATAGAGAACAGTCAAATTTTCTTTAAGACAAATGACTGTGAATCCATTGGAATATAACAGAGATCTGGATTTAAAGAAAACCTTGCTTAACACGAATTTGATATGCGCAATAATCGGTTAGCGTGATTGAGCAAAATGATATTTCCTGCTTTAAGTGACTGATTAATCAGTTAACTCAATTGTTTTTTTATGTTACATGAAAATTTTTTTTTCCAATCTGCAGTGAGTGGTGGCACTTTTCAGAGCAGCAGCCCAGACACTCGGCAGTTGACTCAAAGCTATCATCGTAAGCACACATGCAAACTCTGTTTTCTTGCTCAATCACTTTTTCTTCATTTTGCTTGTCTTTAGATACCTATATGGCTTTATTATATTCACCCTCTGATATGGAATAGAGAAAGACTGATAAAGAAAGCGGCAGTAATGAAAAGAGAAAAGTAATTATGTTAGAAGAAAAGCTGGAAGTCATTAAAAAATGTGAAATTGTTGCTAGTAATACAATAATTGTGCAAAACCTGGGATACAGTGAGTCTACAGTTTGGACTATATTAAATAAGCAAAGAATACAAAAAACAAAGAAAAGTTGCTACTGCTTTTTTAAGCATGCAGATTGTTCAAAATAGAAGCCCATTTAATGATCGAGATGAAGCTTCTTCTATCACTCTGGATTGAGGATTGTGAAAAAAAAAAAAAAAACTTCTTAGTAGAGGGAATATTCAGACAAAAGTTCACAATATTTTTACCTCATTTGAAAGAGACCAAATTTTCAAGAGGAATCTAAAAGCTTTACTGCAGGTTTACGATGGTTTGACCATTTTAAAAATCAAGCTAGACTGTACAACCTCTGTCCAAAAAAGAAACCGAACTTTTGATAGAAAATAAAACACAGGCCAATTATAATTATTCAAATCATTTATTTCAATCAATATACTCTCCCTCAGCTTCCATACGGTGTTTGGCATGGTCAATTAATTTTTTAAATGAGTTTTTTTATATTGGTTTTGGGATACTGTTGAGGATCGTGGTTACTGCCCCTTGAACATTTTCAATGGTGTCATATATCACTTTCTTTCATAGGCAAATGAAGTCAGGGTAAGAGAAGGAAGTCACTGGGTGCTAAATCAGGTGAATATGACAAGTGATCCAACACAAAAACTTGGTTTTTGCTCAAAAACTGTCTCACAATGTTCGAACAATGAGATGATGCATTATTAAGCAAAAGTGACCAGCTGCCTACATATTCATATCGTACGCGACGAATTCTCGCTATCAATCGCTTCAAAACTTCGAGATAAAATTCACCATTGACTATTTAACCAGGCAGAGTGAATTCTTTGCCCTTGGAATTGTAGAAACAAATCAGCATTGTATAAGACTATTACACTTTTTTTATATAATGTTCGTCAAGTAGCTTTATTTTATCGTCCTACATGTTTCAATTCCACACAAATCAGCATTGTCTTTACTTTTGACTTCTCCAAGCAACTTTTTTTCGGATGCCTTACGTTTTGTCACCAGTAACGATCATTTCAAGAAATTTGAGTCCTTATGAGCGATTTTAAAAGTCCTTGCAGTGTTCAATTCGATACATTTTTTGGTTGTCAGTCAACTTGTGGTGTACAAATTGCGAATTCAATTTACGAAGGCCCAAACTCTCGGTCAAAATGTTATGCACAGTTGATTTTGGAATTCCCAATTCATCTCCAATCAATCTCATGGACGATTTCGGGTTTTCTTTGATGAAATCATGCACTTTTTGGATGTTAACTTTGCTCAGTCCAGTTTTTGGATGGTCCAGCTTTTCGTCATCCTCAAGCATCTCACGACTACTTTGAAATCGTTTAAACCACTCGTAAACCTGAGTACGGGATAAGCATTCATCACTATATGCTTTTTGAAGCATTTGATGCATTTCGGGAAAACGTTTACCAAGTTCAACACAAAAGTCAATTGCAGCTCTCTGTTTGAAACTCATTTTCCGACCGTTCGTCAAAATGCACTCTTGGCACTATAACATGGCTTCTAATGAAATAAATGTCATAAACAGTTGGCACAACACTAACGAAGGTTGCCGCCTTTGACAACAAAAAGATACAACAGGTGGCGTCACTGGTTTCTTCTATTTTCAAAAGGTTCAGTTTCTTTTTGGACAGAGGGTGTATAACGTAAAATAACTGGGTGATCTACTAGTGCTTATAAAGATTCTGCAGCTAAGTTTCCTGAATAATTGCAAAGGATAATTCAAGAGGGTGATTATGACAATCAGCAAATATTCAAAGTTGATGAAATTGGTTTCTTTTGGAAGCATATGCCAACAAAAACTTTCCTAGCTAAAACCGAAGCATCTCAACCAGGATACAAAGTATCTAAATCGTCTTGCGCTTTGATTAGGAGGCAATGCAGAAGGCGACTTTAAACTCAAGCCTATGTTAGTTTATCGTGCGTAAAATGCAAGATCTAACATTATTGAAGAAATCAGCACAATTGGAAAAGAACTTGGATTTAATGAACTGTGAAAAACTGTGAATGAAGATGTGAAAAACTTGCTCGATTCTTATTCAGAACAGTTAGGGAAGAATGATCTCCTTCGACTAGAAGAACAGTGTGCATATGAAGAAGATAAGAAGTGTGAAGAAGAAGATAATGTTACGACTAAGAAATTAACTGCAAAATAACTTGAGCTAGTTTTCAACCACATTGAGCATACTAAGGAAATTTTGTTTGATGCTAATCCTGATATGGAACAAAGCTTTGAAGTCCACCGAAATCTTTACTTAATTTTTTGTAATATAGTAACTCGATCAAATGTTCATACATTAAATAAAAATTTCAGCAGTTGATTTTCATTAACTTTGATGATTTTATCCTCTAATATAGCTTATATATATATTTTTTAAATTTACACTAACTGATGAATGAATTGAAATACAATTTTATAATTTAAATAGTTTGATGAATGAATTATAATTATTCCTATTGTTTATTGTATTCGCTTAATGGGATTCCACTCTGCACGCATTAATTGATGGATTAATTAATCACGTTAAGTGAGGTTTTCCTGTATTATAGATCCGGAATAGGTATATGACAAGGTGTTCAAATACTATAATTATACATATAACCAGGACATATCGAGCAGTATATAATCTTTATTTAAGTTGTAGGTCAACATTTATAATTCAAGCTGGTACAGGAAGATGGTTTTATATAAAATCAGATGTGAGACAACAGTGCACATTATCTCCAGTCTTCATCATTCATCATCTATGGATCATATTATAAAGAAAAGTGGCATTTAGGCTTGATATCAAAATTGGAATGTTTATTTTATCTCCCCTCTTTGCTTCATGCAGAACGATGTTATGCTCTTAAATAAATTCATTGCAAGTCTGCAGGATTTCTTGACTACATTGAATAACTACTGTAATAAATTTGTTGTTAAAATTATTAGTAAAATAACATAAAAAATAGGCAGGAATATTTGAAACATTATTCCCATTGTGAATTTTGTGCTCAGGACCATCACTGCACCTGAAACCAAAAGCTCTGTCATTCAAAACAAATGGATACAACTGAAAACCTTCACCAATCTTCTTTAAAAAACATGCACACACCAATCAAACTATACATACGCTGTTTTATGCCACATTTAAGTCATTGCTAGCTATGCACTTGTACACTATCAACCACAAGCTGCCGAATGTGATCTTGCTTTGAATATCCTCAACATCTCCTCTCTTTAAGAGACAATATCTTCTAACTTAAACATCAATCTTTTTTCCTTGGTTTTAGACTTATCTAGGTAGTCTCTCTAACATTCTTACAATAAAAACAGACTTATTCTAGACCAGAAGTTTGACTCACTTGCTCAGAAGCAAAAACCAACTAAAGTAAACCTAGCAATCAACAAATGGGTTGTCAACATATTCAGATATTCTGAAACTTCAGTTCTCCTGAAAGAACATGATTTTGCTATAGTGACTGAAGGATTCCATATTTGGATTTCCTGCATAACATTAAGAGGAACCTAACCACCCTATCTTGGGCTAACTGAGACCTCTAGCATTTTCTGGCATAAACAGAAATGGTAAACAAAAAAAATCCTCCAAAAACTAGGTTTACTTTTTCACCCAAGACACTACTTCTGATCTGTTTCCATGTGTGTTGTTTAAGCTCCTCTGTAGTGGAATTCCATAACCTCTTCAACCTTCTATGGAATTCCATAGGAGGTTGAAAATGTGAATTCTATGGAAGCTATGGAATTCACATTCCATAGCCTCTTCAACCACCAAAAACTAGGTTTACTTTTTCACCCAAAACACTACTTCTGATCTGTTTCCATTGTGTTGTTTAAGCACCTCTGTAGTGCAATTGGAAGAATGACAGTACATTGTGCCCTTCGATTGGAAAAAGACCCAAGTTCGATTCTCATCGTGACAGGAGGAATCTTTATATTGGCTTTTTTCAATTGAAGGTGAGTTAGCCAATTTCATATGGAGGTAGCAGGATTTTTTCTGAAACTCAGGTTTTTTATCCTGCATACAGACAAATCGGCCTTCAGGACACATGCAGTTTACAGACAAGAAATACTAGTGGTGTGGATGATGGTGATGGATGGAAGTAGTAGAGACGAAGTGTTATAGAATGGGTGCCCCCCCCCCCTCGATGAGTCTTTGGAGACTCGTTGGAGGTGTCACAAAATAATAATAATAAATAATAGCAACTTCCCAACTGTGTCAGGCAGACTGCAGACAAGACAATACAAAAGAACAAACAGATAGATTATTATGTCTGTCCATGAATGCTAGGAGTATCAGAAACAAAGGGATAGTTTGTTGCTTTAGTCAATATGTTGCGACCTCAAATTGCATGTATTAATGAGACCTGGCTATCAGAATCGGACATACTAACTGGTATTGAGTGTCAAGGGTACAGTATTTTTAGGAAGGATATTTATTTATTTATTTATTTATCTTATGATGATACAATGGCCTTGAGGTCCTTTTTTACAGGGAAGTATGGCACCATCTTAATTCACCCTAATTTTATCCGGGCTGGGGACTGGCATAGCTGACGAATTAGGCCTATGGCTGGGTTGTGGTATTCCTGACTGTAATCCATGTGTTCACGGGACCAGTTTGCCTGTTCTGGGGGACGAAAAACCTGAGTTTCATGGGTGAAAGAATCTCCTTCCTCTGTATGAGACCAGCTAACTCACCTTTCATCGAAAGAGACCAGATAAAGGTTCCTCATCACGGATGGGAATCAAACCAGGTCTTTCTGACTAAAAGGGTTTCGTCTATACCAACTGAGCTATGGAGGCTTAGGAAGGAAAGAGAGGGGAGGAATGCATAATCACTTGGGAATTAGCTAAGTTCATGAATGTTCCATTCAGAAAAGGTTACATGCTGAACTACAAAGCAGGAAATTATGACCAACCGAGGAGATTACTGAGTTCAGTGGAATGGGATCGGTTGCTAGATGGAAAGAATATCGAAAGTGCATGGGAAGCATTTGAACAATACTTAAATGATGCAATATCAGAATGTGTCCCAAGAATTCGAAGAATAAATAGAGTAGGAGTGAAATGGATGTGTAATCTTATTAAGCAAGAGATTCGTATGAAAAGAATGATGTGGAAGGAATACCGTGTGCATAAGGATGACGTCCGCTATGAACGTTATAAGCAGCAGTCACATAGTCACAGTAGTCACAACTGTTGTACTGTAAGCAAAGTCTGGGTATGAAAAGAAATTGCCTCTGCTTGCCAAAGACAACCCACAAGAATTCTATCGATATGCTGCAAGTAAAAGAAAGAATGAATATGAAAGAATAACCCTTATAAATCCTGATGGGATGAGGGTTATAGATGCAGAAAAGATTGTTCAGTTAATAAGTGCCTATTTTGTTAAAAGCGATCAACGTGGTACGTACCATTGAGCTTACTGTTACCTCTTCACTAGATGAAGGAACATAGGTGTATGAGGATGAGGTATTAGAGCTGATGCACAAATTGAATAAGGATTCAGCAATAGGGACTGATGGGATATCAGCACGTGTGCTAAAAGAGTGTTCAGCTGAACTGGCCATTCCTTTGACCAGGCTGTTTAATATAAGTCTCAGAACAAGGAAGATTCTGCAGGAATGGAAGGAATGTATGGTAGATCCATTGCACAAAGGTGGTGCAAAGACCCATGTATCCAACTATCGACCAATTAATATCTCAGGAGTGCTGGTGAAGATTTTGGAAAAATTGGTTAAGGCTTGCATTCAGAAATGGGTAGACAGTGAATCTCTGCTTTGCAGTGAACAACATGTTTACTAAGGGAAGGTCATGTTTTAGCAACTTGCTCACATTCTATAACAATGTTTCCATTGAACTAGACTAGGGTAATGGATCCACATGATACTTTTGGATTTTGCTAAGGCTTGTGACAATACAGCATGGTAGACTATTGCATAAATTGGAGGAAATGGGTTTGGGTTATACAATATTAGCATGGATAAGAGGATGGCTGACTATCAGATATCAAAAAGTGGTATACGGGAGGTAATGTGAGTCTGCAAGATTTAAGGTAACAAGTGGCTTACCACAAGGATCAGTGCTTGATCCACTGTTATTCATCTGTTATTAATCTGTACATTAATGATATTGGGAAGGATTTGACACACAGCTATTTGCTGATGATGTGAAGATAGGTAGGGTGATCAGGAATGCTGCTGATATTCAGTACTTGCAGAATGATTTGAATAGGCTGGAATTGTGGGCATGGGAAAATGGGTGTCAGTTCAATGTCAGTAAATGTAAAGTCATTCACTTCTGTGTGATTAGCAATGTCGTATTATATTGGTGGGATTAGGCTAGAAGAAACTGATGAGGCTAGGGATCTTGGAGTGTTAATAGATAGGAAGTTGAAGGTTAGGGGCCATGTGGCAAAGATTGCAAATACAACTCAAAAGTTAATTGCAATGCTGAAAAGAACGTTCACATGTAAAGATAAGGATGTTATTTTGCCTCTTTACCAGGCCTTGATAAGACCTCACTTGCACTATTGTGCACAGGTCTGGTCTCCTGGTTTCTTTTGTGGGTCTGATATATTGGAGAGAGTACAGATGATATCAGGATTGTGGAATACTAATTATGAAGACAGATTGAGAATTTATAGACTGCAGACACTAGCAAACAGGAAAAAGAGGGGTTATATGATTGAGATTTGCAAACTTCTGAAAGGGTCGCACAGGATTTCAATTTATGGACAGTGGGGAAAGGACAAGAGGGCATCATTTGAAGCTGAGAATGAAGGCCGCTAAGAAGAGTGTGAGGGCTAGATTTTTCTCTCGGAGGGTGGTGCGTGATTGGAATGGATTGCCATTGGATGTTGTTAGTGCAATCAGTGTGAATAAATTCAAAAATAAGTATGATAGCTTGTGTGTGTGTAGTATGTGTTCTCCCTCGATGAGTCTCTGACTCACTGGCAGTCTCTCTTAATAATAATAATAATAATAAATATTAATGTTCAAATTTCCGCAGTTAAGGTAAACAGATTTTATCTATTTACTGTTCATCCTATTTTTGCAAGATTATGTAAATAAGTATCTGAATTACATATTTAGCAATACTGTGAATTTGATTAAAACTTATTTACCTCTAATTAGGCAACTAATGAAGAATTTTATGAAGAAATGCTTCATTCTCAAGAGTAAGTAAAATTATTATCTCTGTATTTCTTTTCCTTGCTGTGTTCCTAAAAAAACATTGCAAAATATGTATTTATTGTAGCTGGTAGGAGTGTTATCACTATCTATCTAGTCATGTCAGTCATCATTTATGTTTAAGATGTTTGCAAGGTTTTTATCCACTCATATATAGAGCACCATTTACTGAAACCTTAGCACATGTGGCTCTGTTTTGAATGTCAGCACTTGTTGATATATAGCCTACCAGATAAGTAATGCCATTTATATAGGATTGTCCAGAAAATACGTCGTCATCTGTGCAATTCAGGTATAGGCTTTTTGTGTCCTATTCCTGCTCTGTAGATGAAGTTGGTCTTTCCATCTTAGTCTTGGACATCCAAGGTCTCATTTTCCTGTAGGTTTATATTTATATGCCAGTTTTGGGAATCCTACTGTTATTCATCCTTTCTATGTGGTATAGCCAATTTTGCTGATATTCTTATATTTCTTGTTCGATGTTCTTTGTAGCTAATCGTTCTTTTATTTCTGTGTTTTACTTTTTATCTAATCTAGTGAGTCCCAGGAGAGGTCTTAGAAACTTCATCTGTGCTGCCTCCAATCTTTGTATGTTTCTTTGATTTATAATCCAGGTTTCACTACCAAATTTGAGAGATGGTTTAGAAGTCATATTATGTAATCTTAATTGAGTTTCTTTAGTCATTTGTTTTATAAATTTCTTTCAATTATGCCATTCATTCTATAAATTTGTAGTCTTGCTTCCAATTGTGAATCAGTATTGTATTACGAGATTATATTTCCTAAGTATTTGAATTATGTAATTTATTCTGTTATTTTATTCTTAAGCATAATTTTGACATTTTGAATGGTGTTTCCACAAATTGTCATACCTTTTGTTCTTGTTTCAGATATTTTCACTGTAAATTGTTTTGCTATTTCATTTAGTTGGTCAGTTGCAGTTTATCTTCTGAATTTGATATTAGTACTTGATCATCTGCATTTGGTTCAGTGCCATAGCATGTAAAACTGCAAGGGCTGGAGGTAGATAGTGCATGGGAAGCGGTAAAGGAGTGTTTGAAGGAGGTAATGACTGACTGTAGAGTCTGGATAGTAAATCAAGTAGAGGTTAAATGGATGAATAACATCATTAAGCTTGAGCTGCAAAAAAAGAAACAACTGTGGAGGGAATTTAAGCAGAAAGGTGACCTGCAAGCCCATGAACAGTATAAAGCACAAGCCAGAAAGGTAACGAGTGTGGTAAGAAAAGCAAAAGCGGATTATGAATGGAAATTAGCCATGCAAGCTAAAGAGAATCCCAAACAGTTTTTTCGATATGCTGCAAGTAAAAGAAAAAATGTATATGGCAGAATGATTTTGAGGAATACCGATGGTAGGGAGGTAACTGAATCAGTTGATATAGTGGAATTACTGAGCGAACACTTTGCAAGAGTATATCATCCTAATGGTGATATTGCAGGAATGAAGGAACAAATAGCTTATACAGGAATTGAGTGAATGAAATGGAGATGAATAGTATATTACAAAACCTTAATGTGAATACATCTGTGGGATTGGATAGTATACCAGCTCGGGTCTTACGTGAAGCAGCTAAAGAATTGTCAGTGTCTTTGACCATTTTGTTTAATTTGAGTCTTGGGTCTGGGTTAGTCCCAAGGGAGTGAAAAGAGGGGAAAATAGATACACTGCATAAAGGAGGTTCCAAGATTGCTGTTGCAAATTACCGGCCAATCAGCATATCAGGAGTCGTTGTCAAGGTTTTGGAGAAAGTAATCAAGAGAAAAATACAGGAATGGATAGATGAAATTGGGATACTATATGGGGAACAACATCGTTTTGTGAAGGGTAGATCATGCCTCACTAACCTACTTACGTTTTATAACATAGTGACGACTCAACTGGATAAAGGTAATGGGTATACAGTGATACTGCTGGACCTTGCTAAAGCCTTCTTTGACAGGATACCACATGGAATTCTAATCAGTAAACTGCAGCATATTGGGATGGATATAGGGTTGGTGAGATGGATAGGAGGGTGGTTAATGGAGAGTTATCAGAGAGTAGTTTATTGAGGGGTAGAGTCCAAAAGACGATCTGTGACTAGTGGTGTGCCACAAGGATCTGTTCTTGGACCATTACTTTTCAATTTGTTCATTAATGATATAAGAAAGGATCTGAGAGGAAGTGTTCACTTGTTTGCTGATGATGCAAAGTTGGGTAGAACAATAGTGAGTGCACAGGATGTCAAAATTTTGCAAGATTATTTGGATAGTCTGGAGAACTGGGCTAAGGAGAATGGATGTCAATTTAATGTGGCAAAGTGTAAGGTTATGCATTTTGGGGTGAAAATATTAGCAACAGTATATCACACTGGTGGAACCGTACTCCAGGAGATTGATGAGGCCAGGGATTTGGGAGTGTTGGTTGATAGGGAGTTGAAGTTTAGGGGGCACATTGCAAAAGTGGCTAAATCAGCTCATCAAATCACTTGGTTACTGAAGAATACTTTGACAAGCAGAAACAAGCAAGTTATTGTTGCTCTTTATCCAGCCTTGATAAGACCCCATCTTGACTACTGTGCCTAGATCTGGGCACCAGAGTTTCTTCTTGATGGGAAGGAGGTGGAGATGATCCAGAGGCGAGTGACCAAGATGATAGCAGGTCTATGGAATGAACCTTATGAGAACAGGTGGAAGATTTGTGGGTTGCAGAAATTGGTCGATAGGTAGAAAAGGAGTGATATGATTGAGACATTCAAATTACTGAAGGGTTTCTATAAGATTAATTCAGAGGATATTTTTCAGAACAGGACTAGGGGCCATCCATGGAAACTGGGCAAGAGTGTGGTTAGCAAGGGTGATAGAACTAGGTTTTTTACTTGGAGAGTGGTGAATGAGTGGAATAAGTTGCCAGAGTCTGTTGTGGGTGCCATGACTGTGAATGAGTTTAAGGGAAAGTATGATAGATACTGTGTGGATGTTGAGTAGTTGTTTAGAGCCTCCCTCGATGAGTCTAAGGACTCCTTGGAGTTGCCCATAATAATAATTAAAGGACCTCCCAGATGAGTCTTTGACTTCATGAGGTCTTGGGGTAGTAATAATAATAAAGTATTGTATTTAGCTGTTTATTATTTGTTAATTTAATTCAATCTTGGACAGTTGTTTTATATTCTTTTAGGATTCTATTTATATAAATGTTGAATAGGATTGGGGATAAACTGCAACCTCTTGTCTTACTCCTTTATTTAAAGTTATAGGTTCTGATAATGTCCCATCTGCAAATTTGATACAAATTTTTGTTTCTCTTTATAGACTTTTTATTGCCTTAATTAATTTAGGAGGTATTTTATCATCTTGTAATATTTTCCAGAGTAGATTTCAGTATTTCAGAATAGCTCTGCAAGAGGATTGGAATAAACTAGATAGATGGGCAAATGAATGGGGTTGTCAGTTTAATGCAGCAACATGTAAGGTCCTGAGGTTCTGGAAACATCGATGGGACACTGCATACTCTATGGGAGGAGTTATACTGGAGGAAGTAGGGGAGACAAGAGATCTGGGGTTGATGATTGATAGAAACCTGAAATTAGGGGACATATTGCAAAGGTGGTGAAGGTAAAATTTCAGGACTGTACAATGTTACTTATGAGTATCGGCTGAGGGAATGCGGACTGCAGAGTTTGGTGGATAGAAGAAGGAGAGGTGATATGATTTAGACTTTTAAAGTGTTGAGAGGTAGTTACAGGGTTTAACAGTGGGAAGGAGTGATGACAAGAGGTCATCCCTGGAAGTTACAAAAGTAAATAAACTGTGAGCAAGAGGGTGAGGAGTGGTTTCTTTGCATGGAGGGTGGTTGAACCATGGAATGCATTGCCTGATGGAGTGGTGAGAGCAAGAACGGTCATTGAATTTAAGGAGTGGTATGATAGACTTTGTGTTTCTTAGGGGTGACCTCCCCTCTATGAGTCTTGATAGACTTTGTGTTGCTTAGGAAGGTCCTCCCACGATGAGTCTTTTGACTCCATGGAGGCATGCATAATAAATAATAGATTTCTGTTCAAGTTATCATATGCCTTTTTGTAGTCAATAAATGGAAGAAAAGTGGGCAGATTAAATTCTTTTCTTTTTCTATGATCTGTTGCATTATGAAATTGGAATCTGGGCATCCTCTCCCTCTACTAAAACCACACTGTTCTTCTTCTAAATAATTTTCTGTATGTTTAATTAGTCTGTAATTTTCAAATTGGCTTTGGGACCTTTTTTTTTTTTGTAAATATTTATTACTACTCCACTTTTCCATTCTTTTGGGATCTTTTGATATTTCCAGATATTATTGAAGATTTTAAGTAGGTTTTCTTTTAAGCTGTTGTCTGCATATTTAAACAGCTCATCACATCCAGGCCTGGGCTTTTTCTATTTCTTGAGTTTTTTATTTTTCTAATTCTTCCATTACTATTTCTTCTGTACTTTCCTCTATATTGGTATCTTCAATTTTGTGATTTTTATTATTGTTTTGTATTTCTTGTTTTTCATTCCACAATATTTTATTGTGTTCTATCCAATCCTCTTTGGAAATTAGATTTTTTCTTAATTGGTCATTTTCTGCTGTTTATAGTTGTCTGAAAATTTTAAAACCTATTCTGTGTGGTCCAGTGTTATCCCGCTCTAATGATTTAACATATTTACTCCAATCCCTCTGCATATACTTATGGAAAGATTTCTGATTGATGGGAGTGTAACTAATCATACTTACCGGGTGTGAAATTTAAGGATGTAAGTGAGAGCATTAGAGTGCAAAAACAGAGGGTGAAAGAAATAACAATTGTGGCTGGTACGAATGAATTGAAAGGTGATAAATTTTTTATGAGAGAGGACTTGAAAGTATTGTTAAAGGTAGCGAAAGAAAAGAGTGACAGAGTTAGAATGGTGAGTCTGTTACCGCGGTATGACAGAGAGGAGTTTAGAAGGAGGGCCATAATCGCAAATGATATTATGCGGACGGTGTGGTGTGGAATTTGTGGACGTGTGGAATGAGTTTGATGGGCGAAAGGACTTATACAAGATGGATGGCCTGCATTTGAATGGACTTGGTGTGCGGAGACTGGAAAAAGTGTTGCTGAATGAAGTGAAAATGGATGTGCAGAACCAGGGAAACTAGAACTACCAAGGAGGGGGGGAAAGTGGATATCCAGACATCAGTGAGACAGTTGAGTGTAAAAATGTATATAATGTACCTGAGCCAGCAATAAGGACAAAAAATGGGAATGGGATATTTAGAATAACGCATCAAGATAGGGGTGGGACAAAGGGAACACTGCAATTCATGTATACTAATGCCAGGAGTATTAGAAACAAGAAGGAAGAATTTTTGGCCTTGATTGGCTCTTCCTGGCCACAGGTTATTGGCATTAGTGAAACATGGCTGACGGAAGATGATATAGTTAGTGGGATAGAATGTGTAGGTTATAGTATGTTTAGGAGGGACAGAGAGAATAAAATTGGGGGAGGGGTGTTATTGATGATAGCTGATGAACTGCAGCCAAGGAGAATTGAAGTATTGCAGGATAGTGAAAGGAGCTCATTTGAGGCTATTTGGTGTGAGATTGATACTGGCAGAATAAAATATACAGTTGGGTGCTGCTATAGACCAGGTGATGGAATAGATGGTGGAGATGGTGTGATAAACAAATTGATGAAATGAGTGGAAGGAGGGTAATTATTATGGGGGATTTCAACTATGGTAACATTGATTGGAAGGAGGAGAGGACACATGTGAGGAAGGAAATGGATTTTATTCAATTATTAAGGGATAACTATCTGAAACAGCATGTAATTGAAAATACTAGGGGTGTGAGAGTGCTTGACCTGGTAATAGTATCTGAGAATTTGACTGTAATGAATATGACCATGTTGCCACCTATTGGTGAGAGTGATCATAAGGTCTTGACCTGGGAGGTGGCTAAAGGTGTGAAATTTGTGATTAAGACAGGGTATATGTGGAATTACCATGCTGGCAAGTATGACAAGCTTAGGAGATTGCTTGGATCAGTGCCATGGCATGTACAACTGCAAGGGCTGGACGTCGATAGAGCATGGGAAGTGATCAAAGAGCATTTACAGGAGGTTATGGCTGATTGTATACCTAAGGTCCGAATAGTGAAACAAGGAGGGGTTAAATGGATGAATAACACCATTAAGCTTGAGCTGCAAAAAAAGAAACAACTATGGAGGGAATTTAAAGAAAGGGGTGACCTGCAGGCACACGAACGGTATAAAGTACAGGCCAGAAGGGTAACGAGTGTGGTAAAAACAGCAAAAGCCGATTATGGAAGGAAACTAGCTATGCAAGCAAAAGAGAATCCCAAACAGTTCTTTTAATATGCTGCAAGCAAGAAAAAAACTGTACATGGCAAAATGATTTTAAGGAATGACGACGGTAAAGAGTTCACTGAACCAGTCGATATAGTGGAGTTACTGAGCGCGCACTTTGCAAAAGTATATCATCCAGGTGGTGACGTTGAAAAAATGAAGGAACCATTAGTTTATATGGGAATTGTGATGAATGAAGTGGAGGTGAATAGTCTATTACAGAACCTTAATGTGAATACATCTGTGGGATTGGATGGTATACCGGCACGGGTCTTGCATGAAGCGGCTAATGAATTATCAGTGCCCTTGACCATGTTGTTTAATCTGAGTCTCAGATCTGGCTTAGTCCCGAAGGCGTGGAAAGAGGAGAAAATAGTTTCACTGCATAAAGGAGGATCCAAGACTATGGTTGCAAATTACCGACCGATCAGCATATCAGGAGTCGTTGTCAAGATCTTGGAGAAAGTAGTCAAGGGAAAAATACAGGAATGGATTGATGAAAATGAGATACTGTACAGAGGACAGCATGGCTTTGTGAAGGGTAGATCATGCCTCAGTAACTTGCTCAAGTTTTATAACAAGGTGACCGCTGAACTGGATAAGGGAAATGGGTTTACAGTGATACTGCTGGACCTGGCAAAGGCATTTGACAGGATACCACATGGAATTCTAATCCGTAAACTACAACATATGGGAATGGATATAGGGTTGGTGAGATGGATAACTGGGTGGTTGATGGAGAGATATCAAAGAGTAGTTTATTCAGGAGTAGAGTCCAAAAAACGGCCTGTGACTAGTGGTGTGCCACAGGGTTCTGTTCTTGGACCACTGCTGTTTAATCTGTTCATTAACGATATAGGGAAGGGTCTAAGTGGGACAGTTCATTTGTTCGCTGATGATGCAAAGTTGGGTAGGGCGATAGTGAATGCAGAAGATGTCAAAGTCTTGCAAGATGACTTAGATAGATTGGAGTTCTGGACTAAGGAGAATGGATGTCAATTTAATGTGACAAAATGTAAGGTTATGCATTTCGGAGTGAAAAGATTAGCAGCAGTATACCACATTTGTGGAACTGTACTCCAAGAGATTGATGAGGCCAGGGACTTGGGAGTGTTGGTGGATAGGGAGATGAAGTTTAGGGGGCACATTGCGAAAGTAGCTAAATCAGCTCATCAACTCACTTGGTTGTTGAAAAATACCTTGACGAGCAGAGAAAAACAAGTTATTGTACCTCTGTACCGAGCCCTGATAAGACCTCATCTCGACTACTGTGCCCAGATTTGGTCACCTCGGTTCCTTCTTGATGGGGAGGAGGTTGAGAGGATCCAGAGGCGAGTGACTAAGATGATAGCAGGTCTATAGAATGAACCATATGAGAACAGGTTGAAGATTTGTGGGTTGCAGAAACTAGTTGATAGGCAGAAAAGGGGAGATATGATTGAGACATTCAAATTGCTAAAAGAATTCTATAGGATTAATTCAGATCAGGACTGGTGGTGGGAGAACTAGGGGACACCCATGGAAGCTGGGCAAGAGCGTGGTTAGCCAGGATGTTAGAGCTGGGTTCTTTACTTTTAGAGTGGTAAATGAGTGGAATAAGCTGCCAGAGTCTGTTGTGGGTGCTATGACAGTGAGCGAGTTCAAGGCAAGGTATGATAGATCTGTGAGAATGTTGAACAGCTGTGTGAACATGATGTTTAAGGCCTCCCTCGATGAGTCTAAGGACTCCTGGAGTAGCCCGTGGTAATAATAATAATAATAATAATTGGGAGATGCTCTTCCCCAGTGGAGTACTGAGTGGTTTTGATGGCATGTTGTTGATATGAAGCAATTTAATGATGTGGAGAAGCATTTTTAAAATCCTTTGTATCAGTGAAGTTAGTGGCGTTCTATAGAATTGAAACTCATTGAGCCTTGGAGGTTTTGAAAGTAAACAGCAATATACATTCTTATCAATGTTTCAAACGTATTTTTGAAATGCAAAATCAACGATTGTCATATCAAATCTGTTTATTTGCCATTGTTATGGAAGGGGAGACTTAAAATTCATGAAATATTTTAAGGTTGTACAAGTTATAAAAGTTTGAAAACTTCTGATACGCATCAATATGTATATATAGTCCTTAAGTAAATATTAGTCAGCTTTTAGAATCAAAGGTGGTGGAAGATGGTTTGATCTAAAATCATTTGTGAGACAATTCTGCTATCACCTGTATGGATCACTGAAGGGAATTAGCATTAAACTGGATATGATGATTGGGAATATTCGATACAGCTGATTGCTTTATGATGCTATATTCTTAAATAATCCATTATCAGTCTTGAGGACTATTAAATTAAATAACTGCTTTTGCAAGTTTTGTGTGCAAATCATCAAGAAAAAGAAAAACTTTGAAAATAGTAGAAACATAAACTAACTGCATTCTCAATGGAAAATAAGTAAAATTCACCTGTTTAAGTACAATGTTTAATGAAGATTTCAAATAAATAAACAAGTGGTATGATGAAGTTGATTGAATAAATTCATATGCAATAATAGAAAGTTAAACACTAGAGATTAAGGTGGTATTTAAGCCACTTTTAACTTATGGGGCCTAAATTTTGGTTTAGAAATAAACGAGCTGAAATAAAACTTGTAGTTTTATTTCTGAAGAAAATGACAGGAATGCATAAACGGCATAATCATAAATGAAAATGTTAGAAAGGAACTGAACATTCGTTCTTCTCACACATTCTTGAATGTTAATTTAAAGTGGTATGGTCACTTAAACAAAATAGAAGAGGAAAGTTTACTAAAAAAAAGATGTTTAATGCCAGGATGGCAGGAAGACACAGAAGTATCAAGATCTAGGTGGATTGATGTAGTTCAAAGTGCCTTAGAAGACGAAAATGTTAGATTTGACCATATTGGAGATTTGAAAAATAACACATTAATGTGTAAGAAAATTATTGATAGGAAATTCTTGTACTGTCATAGCATCATATAAATCCCATTATCTTAGGACGTATTTGATTTCATGTTCATTGACAAGCAATATTCTGTTTGCTAATGATGCAAAGTTTGTGGGGGTTAGAGTAGTGCAGATGTTGAGTCCATTTAGGAAGATTTAAATAGACTTGTAGCTTGGAAAAATCAGTAGAGTTTCAATTTAGTGTCATTGTACTTAAGGAAGTTTTAGTAATTTGGGATCTGCGATATGGTCAACAGAGGTCTGAAGTTCAGAGATCCCATTACTACTATTATAAGGAGCACACTAAAAATAGTGATAAGGGGGTCGTGATACCACCTTACAAAACTTTGTTCATGTCACACATGGACTGATGATACAGACTTGATCTGTTTTCTATTGCAGTGTGTATGCTGTAGATATTCTGAGACAAGTGACTAAGGTATTATCAAATAGGATGCAAAAATATTGAGTTTAGGGAAAAGTTAGGAAAAAGTAAATTAGTTTCTTGAATAAATTATTATTATTATTATTATTACGTGACACCTCTAGGGAGTCCAAAGACTCATCGAGGGAGGGCACCTACTCTGCAACTCTCTGTCTCCACCAACTACAATGATCTTCAACTACCATTATCATCTACCACCATCACTAGTATTTTCACCGACAATCACAAACATCAATGCCCACTGCAGGATTCGAACCTGCAGTGTTTTGGCTGGAGAGTGAATATACTAACCACTCGTCCAACCAGGCCAGCAAAAAATATTTTTAATTTGGCATAGCTGAATACATCCAAACTATGATCATTTCAAAATTCATTATTATCATGTGACACCTCCAGGGAGTCCAAAGACTCATCAAGGGAGGGCACCTATTCTATAACTCTGTCTTCACCACTCACAATCCACCAACTACAGCATACTGAAACTACCATCATCTACATATGGAAAAGAAATGTATAGTCATTTAAGTTTGTGAGGGGATTTGGGGAGAGTAATACAGTGAGAATTATAATGTAAGGTGAAAGGCCCTGCCTGAAAGTTGCATAAAACTATGGTGAAGAGGAAAGTGAGGAGTAGTACATTTCTTATGTGGAGAGTGATTCATGAATGAAATGCATTGACAAAGGGCTTAAGACTCAGCATTATTGACACACTGCTCTCTGTGTGAGACTACTCTATTGAATCTCTCTCCATGGAGGTTTGTTTTAATAATAACTAATGTACATTATAGTGAAAATCAGAACAGACATCTTCTTCTTCTTCTACGCGTTATTCCCGCTTCCTATGCAGGGTCCGCATGTTACTTAGATGCGACTTCTTGTTAGTACTACTCCCAACCAACCCGTCGCCTGGTCTGCCGCTGGGGGAGGGGATATATTTTTGACTGTAGAGGTGTATGTTCACGGGGCCGGTTTGCCTGCTTGCGGGATGAAAAACACCAGATAAACTGGCAGAAAAACCCTACTGACCGCGCCCAAGACCAGCTAACTTGGCTATGCCTGCAGAAGATCCTCAAATTCCTCACGTCTACAATGGAAATCGAACCTGGGACACTCCTTCCCCAGGCATATGGTTGCGAAGCACAAAGCCACTCGGCTAACCGCGTGGTCAAATCAGAACAGACATACTATTAATATTTAACAAAATTGTACATAGAAAATTGAGATGCAATTTCAGCTTCTCTTAATGTTCTACTTTTTCTGTAAAATGAGGTCAAAGAATACTGAAATATCTAGCATCTTTATATTTGCCTGTTCATTTATAGTCTGTTCTAACTATTAGCTAGTATATTCTGTGATAGCAAACTTTTGATTTAAAAACTATTAATTCTTTTAGAGATCCTACATCCCCTGTTTACATAAACAGCAAAAAAGGACAAGAAAAACTTCGAAGAGAAGAGGGAAGGAGAGTTCGCCGAGAACAAAAGGAAAAAGAAAGGAAGGAAAAAGAGCTTGAAAAATTTCGGAAAAAATTTGGTGTAAGTTTTACAAAATACGTTATCTATTATATAAGTTTTCATTACTGTATTTAGTTTTATTTCATTTTATTTAGTGTACTTAATGTTTTGTTTTGCTTGTAATTGTTTATACTTTTCTTATTTATTTATACTCCCTAATACTTATTTAGCATTTATTTTTGAAACTAATTTGAATAATTAACGATTACGCTAGTAGTCCCTCGGTAGTAACAAATGATGGCGGATTCAGCTGCAGTCACAAATGGCATGTCGCCAAGTCCTCCGCCATTTAGGCACTCTATTATAAGCAATATAATAAGGGAGTTTGTGGCATGCAGTATTTGCAGTATGTATGCATCTCAGAAATTGGATATCTGGCTTGTGAGAGAGGATGGGGTGCGTGTGTGTTTAAAGTGCAGGCAGTGGGAGGAAATAAATGCAGCAGATATCTCAATAACCAACCTTTGCTCCAAGGAAGACGAGTAGTGTGATAGGAGAGAATGAAGAAAAAAATGTTATTATATTATGGAGGGAGGTCACTACCCAGACCGGTTTCAGCCTTTTTTGAGGCTTCATCAGTGAGTAGCTAGACCTAATACCAAAGTGTATAGCGAAAGGCTGAAACCGGTCTGGGTAGTGACCTCCCTCCATAATGTAATAACAGCATACATTTCCTAGGAAATGTGTGTTTACATTATGGAAAATACCTAAGAATAGCGATCTGAACTTCCCCCACCTTTGCAACGAGTCATCCGGTATTGTACTACGTACTAGGATCACTTGCATTGGCTAACGCTAGTGTCGCCGATACTTTATAGTTTACTATATTCGGCAAGAAACTCTCTGATTCCAATCTTTGAGTTTCTTATTCGGTTTTAAAACTATGTGGGATTTAATATCCCCTTAATTTAAGGAATATAAGCATAAAAAGATAAAGTAGTAGAGAATAATAATGATATAATAGAGAAGATATATTATAATATACATTAATAGAATAATATTACAAAGGCATAGCAGCAGTAGAGAAGCGATTACAACTTTATACAGTACATTGCCATATTGAACTAGTAACCTTATCCTTTGGCGTACACTATCAATCTTTATATATATTTTTAAAAAGAATCGAATGACTTAAACCAACAGAAATGGAAAAAAACAGTTTATTAGTACTACACAACTAGTTTCAGCTTTTTAACAGCCTTCATGAGGTGAAATTAACCTCATGTAGGCTGTTAAAAGAAATAACCATTAAACATGGAGGGAAAAAACTGTAAACATCACGGAAAGTAAATGTATATATTTAACGTTAAAATGTTGAAGTCAGCGTGTTCAAAGCTGTTCCCTCATTGGCTACATTGTTAGACGTGAGCGTGCATATAGCATCTCGTGAGCGCCAGTATTTGATCACAGCAGAATGACAGTCTGAAAGGTTGTTTAGATGTACTGGGTTGAGGATGATTTCCTTAGATTCTATAGTCTTCCTTTCCAATTCGTCATGGCAATGGAAAATGTTGTTAGATTTGTCTCAAAGGATTGTATGGCTATGGTTTTCTTCATCAGAATTGGCCGAAAACAAAACATGGCTAGATAAAGTACTGGCATGTTTCTCTTGTAAGCAATGTCTCTCTTGTGTTCCTCAATGCATAACTCGATTGACTTATCTCTTTGGCCAAAGTAAAGAATGTCACAGTCACACCAGATCTGATAAACACCATAATATTTAAGATTATGATGACTAGGTTTTGGATGGCTTACTAGAGAACGGATTTTTGGAAGAGGAGTAAATAAAGTTCTTATGTTGTATTTTTTAAGAACTTTGGCTAATTTGGGAGAAACAGAGCTTATGTATAGTATAGAGATATTGCCTTTTACATTATTCGTCTCTTCATTATAGCGACCAGGAGGATTAAATAGGAATTTTTTAGTAATCTTTTGAGAATATCCATTTAGTCGAAAAGTAGATCTAAGAAAATTGATTTCTTTATGAAGTTCAATCGGTCATCAAGAAGAGAGCGAGCTCTATGTCCCAAAGTAGAAATTATTCAAAATTTCTGAGGAGGATAATGATGGAATTGATTTTGGAGATATCTGTTGGTGTGGGTAGGTTTCCTGTAAATCGAGATTTTTAGTTTTTCTGAAGAATGGATCAGTTTAATGTCTAAAAAAGGAAAGGAACCATTAGCTTCATACTCAGCCGTAAATTTAATATTTGGGTGTTGACCATTTAGATGTTCAAGGAATTTCAGGAGAGATTCACGGCCATGGCTCCAAATTAGGAAAATGTCATCAACATATCGTTTCCAAATTCTTGGTTTTAAGGGATAGGAAGAGATAGCTTTAACTTCCAAATCTTCAAGATAAATGTTGGCAAGTACAGTATATAAAGGATTACCTATAGCAAGACCACAATTTTGTTTATAGATGGTATCCTGAAATTTAAAGTATCCTGACTTGATGCAATGAATAAGTAAGGCTAAGATCTTTTAAGATAATTTATCCTTGAGTAGTACCAGAACTTCGTCTGTAGGAACATTTGTAAACAAGGAGACTATGTCAAAGCCAGCCATGATTTCATCTTCCTTGACAATAATATCTCCAGAAAACCAGACAAGTCAATAAAATCAGGACAATAGGAAAATTTTTACAATGGAACTGTCGTGGAATCTGCTAAAATATTGACGATATCAAGATGATGTTGTTGCAGAAACACAAACCTTTCTGTTTCTGTCTACAGGAAACTTACTTAAGACCCAATGAGGACCATACCTTAGGAATTTCACTGTTGTATGCAAGGATAGAACTGGAGGTGGTCCTGCTCATGGAGGAGTAGCTATCCTATTGGGTAGTCATATTCCTTTCCATCAGGTCCAACTTAAACTTCTCTGGAAGCAGTAGCGATTTGCTTCTCCATGGGATTTCTTATTACGGTATGTTCAATTTATTTATCACCAAGTGCTGAGTAAAATGAAATTGATCTTGATAACCTTATCTCACAACTGCCTGAACCCATACTTTTGATAGGTGACTTTAATGGTTACAATACTCTATGGGGTAGTGCCAACACTAATAGACGACGTTGAATCATTGAAAGAATTCTTGATAATAATAACCTCTCCCTTTTAAATAATAAACTCGATGCTTTCTTCTATATGCCTACCTGCTCATATTCTGCAATTGATCTTACAATCTGCTTCCCTTCCATTCTTCCACTGCTCACGTGGGATGTTGAAGAGAACATACATGGAAGTGATCACTAGAACAGCTTTCCTGTTCTAGTGATCTGCATGTTCTAGTATATTGTCCAGGCAGCAACAGCCTCCATCCCCAAAACATCATCTTGGTTTCCACTCTATCCAAAGCCTCGGTGGAATCCAGAATGCCAGTCAGCCAAAAAAGATCAAACACAGAGCATGGGATATATATCAAGCATGCTCGAAGCCTGCCTTTTTAGTATATTTAGTGGGGCTATGTTGGAAAGCACTGGTAGCCATGGCAAGCAGGGCCGCATTTATACTTTTGGAGGCCGAGGCGCAACATCATTATGAGGTCCTCAAAAATAAGCATCTTTTTAGTTTATTGAAAATAAATGTCAACATTTCCATAATAACTCATTTTAATAACACACTACAACATGGGTATACATATATTTGCATTTTAAAAAAGTATAAAAATAAATCAGTTCAAATTTAAATAAAAAAATTAATAACTAATTTTTTTTTCTGGCTTTGGTTCTAGCAAATATATCTATAATGTCATCATAATTGATCATGTCCATTACATCTGATTCAATGCATAATAACGACAGGTCACTTTTTTTTTTTTGCTGCAAGTTGCTTCTTAAATAATTTTTTATTCATTTCAACACTGAAAATGAGCGTTCATCACTTGCATTTGAAATAGGCATCGTCAAAAATATTTTTTAAATTGTTTCTTCTACATTCGGAAAAGTAGACTTTAACCCGTTTATAAATTTGTACATATTTTTAATTGAAGAATTCTCTTCCTTTATCATTATTAAAAATTGCATAACTTCATCAGTAAATTTTTCTGGATCAATATCAGTCCCATAAGTTTGTAAAATTTTAACAATACTAGTCTTGATCTCTATCTTCCTTCAAAAAAAAAAGTCAAACATATCTAATATGTCGAAATAGCTTTTTGTTCTTTCATTAATTTCCAAAATTAGCTTATTGCAAATGACATTAAAAGTGTTCACAGCAAAATTTTCTTTCCCTTGTAATATAATCTCATTGTTAGATTGTGAAACTTTGTCACTCCTTTTTTTTTTCGTTTTTTAACTCTTTCCTTTTCATCTTTAAATTTTGTCTCATCTGTTAATAAATTTGCTTCTTCATTTACAGCAGCAAAACTATTTCTTATATCTAAAATAAAACCAACTAAAGAGTGTAACAAATTATTAGCTAAAAACAAGTCCATATCGGGATCTTGTAGAGATTTACTAGTAGAATTTATTCGTTGTAAAATTTTGTCCCACATAACTGTTAAAATTGCTGTTTCTAGTTTGTCAAAATGTTCAGATGATGATGAGCTCTCTAATTTAGAAATAGGTTTTTCATGACGAGAAATGGATAATTCAAGTAATGCGTCTTTAATTTGTTTATATTCACGTTTCAAAGCCAATATAGCTTCAGTTCTTATGGACCACCTCGTTTCACTTAGTCTTTTAACTGTTAAAAATTTTTTTTCTAATTGTTCAAGGAGTATACCCTATCTTCTTGTTGAAGATGAAAAGTAATTATATACATTTTGAATAAAACAAAAATATTGCACTGCTTCTGGACAAGATTCTGCGGTATAGTTGCCAATTAAATTTAAGGAATGACGAGAGCACAGTATATAATGTGCAGAGGGACTACGTTTTTTCAGCCTAGCTTGTAAACCTGTATAGATACCTTTTGTATTGGCAGTGTTATCATAGCTTTGCCCTCTGCACATTTTTATATCCAATGATAATTCTTCTAATTTTGTTAATACTACCTCTTTTAAATATAAGGAATTATGTTGTGTAATTCTGATGAACCTGATAAATGTTTCTCTAATGTCAGAATTTGCGGCAACATACCTAAATATCATAGCTAGTTGGTCATTGTAGGCAATGTCTGGCATTGAATCGAGTATTATTGTAAAATAGGCAGCTTCCTTAATATCTGATATTAATATTTCTCTTGTTTTTTTAGCTATTAACGCTATGAATTCATCACAAGTATGGTAAGAAAGATAATTTGATCTGCTAGAACCACAGTTGGCATACATTTTCATGTGATGTTTTAAAAAATCATCAAATTCACTTAAATAATGTAAACACGATAAATAATTTCCACAAGAATCAGAAAAAATATCATTTGTATTTCCTCTAAATGTTAGCTCTAGTTTACTCAGTAATTTAATGGTAGCTATTATTCTTTTTAAAACCTCTCTGAAATAATTTTCTTCAGATTGTATTTGTTTGATCAATTCAGAATTAATTCGACTATTTACAGAACTTGATTTTTTTTTGCGATATGTGCACATCACTCGTATATGCTCAGTAGAATGCTTGTGATCACATAAGGTTCGTGTTATATTTCTCCAGTTATTAAAACTCTTCATTAAGCAATTATTTGACTTAGAAAACAATTTACTAACAAAGCAGTAAATTGCTTTGCTGGTTTCTGAAAAAATTAGCCACTCTCGTTTCTCCTTTGTTCCATTCGCCTTTTTACAGTAAAAATGTGATATATTTACATTTCTGACTTATATTCTATTGCGTTCTGTGTATTTTTTTTTTTTTTTAATTTTCGATTTTGCCAACATTCTGGGGGATATTTATTAAAATATGCTCAATAAACTGTTCATTAATAGTAAGTGCCCATACTGCTATATCGGTAGGATAAGAGATAGCTTGCTTGCTGGTAAGTACAGACTCCGATTGAAAATTTTCTTCAGAATCCACTTGATTTGTTTCATTTACTTCTTTCTCTCCTTCTGTTTTCCACATCATTTTGATGTTCTTCATTTTCACTTTCACCTCCTCCTGATAATGATGCTAATGTTTCGTTTTTCATTCCGAGAACTGTGAAGTACAACTTCAGTTCTACAAAATTCTTCATTTTCAGAATGCAAGAAAGACACAATTGCCCCCTTTTGACTATTTGGTTGTTTTTCGTTCTCTCTAAGCGTTTTCTTTTACTAGCTCCGGATTCAAATTTTCTTGCCATCATTATGTGTATTAATCTATCAAAAGCGAAATAAATATTTATTAAATTCAAAATAAACATATAAATAAAATAAACAATTACGTTAAAAGCTTAAAAAATACAAAAGAAACAATAGTATCTTGGTTTTGTTAAAATAAACGAGTAACAGTAAAATAAGAATAATATATTCTTACCGACTGCGACAACTGCTTTACAAGTACTAGCCAAATAACGGTGACAAACTATCAGTTTAATTACCGTATTTTGGAATTTCCTTTACTGTTTTATGATATTTGACCCTTTTTGGTGCACAATTTATTTGTGTCTCTTCCCAAAAATATAAACGAATTTCACATGTATACAATAAATATTAAAAAAATCTTGGTAATATTAAACTAGCAACCTTTTAAGTCATTTTATATAAATAAATGACTAACTTATATCGATGGATTATAAATAATTATGCAACTTCTACAATACTTTATATTTAATATTAAATTTTCTAAATAGTTTAAAATCTTTTAATGTAATTTTAAATATATATATTATTTACACTTTTAAATATTTCATGTAATTGAATCATAATTAATTTAAAGAAAGGTGTAATTAAAATCTTTCGGTGAACGATTTCAATTGCAGTGTTGATTATTGATTTTGAGAACGTTAATTTTGTTTGACAAGCATCATAGTTGCTACAAAAATTCTGAATACCGAAAAAATATTAAAAGGTATGGTAATAATTTAGTATAAGGCTGAAAGGTTTTTTTAAATAATTTAAATGTAATCAAATTAAGCTTGCTAATCAAGGTAAAAATTTGAATTTCATGAACTGTAAAGTTCGGATATTCTAACTAAAAATAAAAATTTTGAATTTACGGTAATAAAAATTATAGCAAAAATCATCATATTTATGGAATTACAACATTTATTTATTACAAGATTTATTCAACTCCAGCTTTGATTTTTTTAAGTTGCAGTAATAAGCATAATAATTCCAGCTTTAGTTAAAATGTAGAGGCAATAAATAGTAACGATAACTTGCTATGCTTGCTAACATTTTTTTTTTTACTCAACATTTTACCCTAAAATGACTAAAATCTTGATGCACAAAAAATGAACTGAAAAATCAATTTAATTTATAAATAATAATAAACTTGAAATGTAAATACTCTATTTATGTGATATAGAAACTGCTCATACCCAACTAATTAATACAAATAGCAGCAGCACACATGAAACCTCTGTTGTCTGGAAAGTGTTTCATAATGATCGCAAAAACTTTCTTTAACTCAGAAACTTATTTACTCTGTTTACAATTTCCTCCTTGTTACTCTTAATCTAAATCTTAATTGTCCAACTAAAACACATCATAAGAGGGATTGTACAAAGGTATATAACTTACAAAAGCTCTGAATCGCACATTCGGTCAAAGGTCTTGCACAAAAAGTTCTAAGGCAATTCTCTCATCTCGGATCTTGAGCTTCCTTCAGGAAATCTGGTTTCAGAAATATCTCTTCTGGAAAATAGCAGACTGTGAACTACACCCTCGGGTACTGATATACAGCTCCTGCAAAAAGTTATTCTCCCATGACGAAAAGAAAAACTTCCGAGAGAAGGTGCTTCGGGTAATTTGTCTCACCTTTTCTCCTCTGCTTGGGCTTGCCAAAAATGCCTGGATGACTGCCTCCTTTTTCTGCCGTCTCCACTAACTCGAATTGTTGCCAATTGTCAACCGGGATTCCTCTCTGGCCTGGAAGCTTTTCTCCGGCGATTGGAACGTCTCCTTTCGGCAACTCAAAGCCTTCTCTTAAGACTGGAACTGGGAGGCTCCTCTCTGGCAACATCTGGAAATGGGAAGCCCTCTCTCTCTCTAGCGACTTCTGGATCTGGGAAGACCCTATATGCTTGGCTCTGTCCCCTTTTATTATGCCTTCTCTGAGACATCGCACGAAGTTTCTAACCCCCGAAGAATTCGGCATGATTCATTCATCTTAAGTTTCAAGTTCAGCCCACTCTTTGTTCTCATCTGTGCCTTCTTTTGATTGTAAGTTGCTGACCATTGGAAAGTTGTTTGAACCTTTCTGACTGACTTCGGAGGTGTTTACGTGCAGAGCTTGTAAGCCTTTTTCATACACACAAAATTTAATAAACAACCTTTCTAATGCTGCCATGTATGTAGATCTATTACATACAGCTCTGGCGAAAAACATTGCCTTTGTTTTTAACACTCTAACATATTCTTATTAAAGAAGTATATACAGTTAATTTCCAAAGAGCTATTTACAAAAAATATCTAATACAAAATATACAGAAACAAACAAAGTTATTTTTTTACAACATTCGTATGGGACTTGACCTAAGTAAAAAATCGATGTAATGTGCTTTGGAATATTTAAGCTCCAATCGAGTTTTTACAATATTGATAAGAACAATGGCCTAAAAGTCCAGGTAGTCCAGCGAAAACCATCTGTGACAAAATGAAACTAGTTTATTTATTTAAAAACACAAAAAATACAAATTTATTAATTATATCTTTATAGAGTTCATAATTAAAAGAACTAATAATAATAATAGATTTCTACAGATGTGTCTCATCTTGTTTTGGTATTATCAAAATTATCAAGTTATTTTGAAGCATTATGAATTTTGCTATTTTATTATTATGCCACTAATATTTCTTCAAATGCGGCACTTTTTACAGCAAAACTGGCTAAGTTATTTTGAATATATCTCTGTTCTCAAATATACTCAAAATCCCTTTGACCTAATAAAAAGGCAGAATGCTGATGAAACTTCATCAGCATTCTATCTGTTAAAATGCAATTACCCCCCTCTCCCCCACCGTTGATGGATTATTGTAATTATGTGCACTGTACTTCTTGGATTGACCCTTTTTTACTCCACAATTTACTTATTGTGTCTCTTCCCAAATAAAAACGAATTTCACATGTGCGAAAAAAAATAATCAAAATGTTTGTTTGCTTTGGAAATATGTCAAATATTTATATTTTTTAAATAACATTTATTGAAATAAACATGACATTTGCTTCCTTTCCTTGCAAAATAAGATTATATGGGTCGCACATTTCAATTTTAGAAACGATTTTTTCATTTTTTTTATTTTTTTTTATGAACAACAAATGGTGTTAAACTGCATTACTCGGGGTTTCCGATTGTGAGTCTTTTTAATTTATATCCAATGTTATTTTTTTGGAGATTCTACGCCTTTGTCTTTTGCTTAAAACTGCAACAGTACAATTACTATGGAAAAATAACGAATTCAAAAAAAAAAAAGCGGGAAGCCTCACAAAATTTTTCAGCAGCTTCTAGTTTTTATATTATGAATGTAATATTTAAAAATAAGTGTTTTATTTTGCAACTATGACTACATTTTTTTTTATTGTTCGTTGTGAGGAGTAAGGTTTTAAAATGAGGTCCCCCTAGAGAGTAAGGCCCCCATCTTGCGCCTCATGGTAAATGCGGCCCTGTCCATATGCCTACCAACTCATATTCTGCAATTGATCTTACAATCTGTTCCCCTTCCATTCTTCCACTGCTCATGTGGGACATTGAAGAGAACATATATGGAAGTGATCACTTTCCTGTTCTTTGTACAATGTCTTCACAGGAACCACGTTCACCTATATGGAAAATGGACCAGGTTGACTGGAACACTTTCTCTCATCTTGCAAAATTTAATGCTGATGTCCTCAGTCAGACACCTATCAATGAAGCTGTAAAATATATAACAGGATGCATTGTCCAGGCAGCAACAACCTCCATCCCAAAAACATTATCTCGATTTCCAGTCTATCCAAAGCCTTGGTGGAACCCAGAATGCCAGGCAGCCAAAAAAGATTAACACAGAACATGGAACATATTTCGTAGATACCCCACCACATCAAATTTAATAACTTTCGAGCGTGCTCAAGCCAAAGCACATTTTGTAAGATGTCAGAATCAAAAACAATCATGGATCCAATTTACTACATCAATTAATCAAATGACCAGTCCAAAGATTGTATGGGATAAAATCCGGAAAATGAAAGGCAGATATGGTACACATTAATAATAAATTTAGTTTAATATTTGATCCAAGTGTGAGCAAACAAAGTTTGTGCCTGAAATTATCTTCAGGACTGGGGTAAGATAGTACAACATTGGGCAGCTCTTTGCAAAGGTGGACCTAGCTAACATCACTCCTATCTCAGTATCTCCCATAATGCAAACACATCCCCTTGCGGATATGTGTAATGTTATGCATTAAGGGAAGGGAGCTCTTTGCAAAGGTGGACCTAGCTAACATCACTCCTATCTCAGTATCTCCCATAATGCAAACACATCCCCTTGCAGATATGTGTAATGTTATGCATTAAGGGAAGGGAGATACTGAGATAGGAGTGATGTTAGCTTGGTCCACCTTTGCAACGAGTTGCCCGGTGTTGTTACTACCTTACCCCAGTCCTGAAGATACTTTCTGGCGCAAACGTTGTTTGCTCACACTTGGATAAAGGATTAAACTAAATTTATTATAGTCTAACCAAGTGAAAAATAAACTTTCAACATCTTTCTCTAAATCCAGAGTAATTTAATAAAAAGGTGGCACACCTTTTGGCAACTCCTATAGGTAAAGATGTCCTCGCTATTGCTTCTGCCTGGTATCTCCACTTCTGGACCTGGCTCCCACTGAAGAGACCTCAATAAAGGTCAAAACAAGTCTGAGTAGTAGCCCTTCCCTTAATGCATAACATTATACATATCTGCCAGGAGATGTGTTTTGTATTATGGGAGATACTGAGATAGGAGTGATGTTAGCTTGCTCCACCTTTGCAACGAGTTGCCCGGTGTTGTACTGCCTTACCCCAGTCCTGAAGATACTTTCAGGCACAAACTTTGTTTGCTCACACTTGGATAAAGGAATAAACTAAATTTATTATAGTCTAACCAAGTGAAAAATGAACTTTCAATAGTACTCATTGTTTGTCCACCTTAGACTATAATGGAAGTGTTCTTGCTGATCCCAAAACTATTGCAGGTACTTTGGGAGAAAGTTTTGCTAAAATCTCAGCAGTAGCTTCATATTCTCTGGAATTTTTAATACTGAAAGAGCAGCGAGAGAGACAAAGTCATAATTTTTCTACCAACATTCTTCAGCCATATAATCAGCCATTTCTCAAGGAGGAACTAAAAAGAGCTCTCTACAATCTCACCCTAGTGCAGTAGGACCTGATAGCATCCATTATGAAATGATAAAACCAAGAATACTTGCAGAGGAAGAGTTTCCAAATTCTTGGCATAAGTCAATTGTCGTGGCTATCCCAAAACCAGGAAAAGATCCAACACAAGCAAATAATTATTGACCCATTGCTCTGACCAGCTGTCTCTGTAAGATACTAGAAAAAATGGTTAATGGCAGACTTCTCTGGTGTTTAGAGAGCAAAAGTCTTCTCTCCAATATGCAATGTGGTTTCCGTAGACATCGATCAAATTTAGACCATTTAGTTTGGTTAGAAACTTGTATAAGAGATGCATTTCTGAACTGAGAATATCTTGTCTCGGTTTTTTTTGAAATGGATAAAGCTTATGACACAGCCTGGAGATATGGCATATTTAAAGACTTCTATAACCTAGATCTCAGAGGACACCTCCCTATATTTATTATAAACTTTCTGTCCAGGCCAACTTTCCAAGTCAAAGTGGGAAGTACACTATCTCGACCATATCTTCAAGAACAAGAATTTACCTGCAATTGTTCCCCAAGGCTCTGTCTTAAGTGTAACCCTTTTTGCTATTAAAATTAACCCAATCATTGAACAGCTTCCTCCCACTGTAAACAATGCTGTATATGTTGATGACTTCACAATCTACTGTCACTCACGTAACATGAGGGTAATTGAAAGACAACTTCAGCAAGCAATTCATCAACCATTTGTTAAGGAGGAACTAAAAAGAGCTCTCCTACAATCTCACCCTAGTGCAGTAAGACCTGATGGCATCCCTTATGAAATGATAAAACATCTACCATCATCTTCTATGGATTTTCTTCTCTTATTATACAATATAATACTTGCAGAGGAAGAGTTTCCAAATTCTTGGCATAAATCAATTGTCCTCATTGCTATCCCAAAACCAGAAAAAGGTCCAACACAAGCAAATAATTATCGTCCCATGGCAATACATATTACCATGGGCCTTGATCTTGTATATTTGATCACCTTGCTGTAATTTTGTTAATATGTAAATACCATAATGCTAAACTTAAATTTTATGCATCAATGCTGTATAATAATTCCTTTCTGACTCTTTAAGTATTAGTATAATAATGTTTGTTGTAATCTTACTAGATGTAGACACTGCTTTCTTTGATTTGTTTTGTATATACATGTGTTAACCTATAGTTATCTATTTATGTACTGCTGAAACCTCTGCAGTAATTTTGTTTATATGTAGATACTGCATCACTTAACATACATTTTTGGTATGCATCTTATTTACTACTTTATTTTTCGAATAATCATGTAGTGCTGTAGGACAGCTTATCTATTAGTATACTTTCTGTAATTCTGTTTATATGTATTCTAAATTCTGTTTCTACTGCATTGCTAAATCTAATTTTCATCCATGCATATTGTATAATAATCCCTTTTTGCCTATTTTTGTACTGCTATAAAGGCATCTATTATACTTTTATGTAGATACCGCATTCCTTGGCTTAGTATTTCATATATTATGTATTAACTTGAATTGTTAACTATTTTTGCACTACTGTAATAACCTCTGACTTTGTGTGTTGCTGTGCCCTCTGCAGCAGTTCTATTTACCTAGAGATGCTGCTTTGTGAAACTAGATTCTTGTACAGACATATTGTTTACAATTTTCTGTAAATGCTAATGTTGTAACCTTTAGTATGGTACAGTATGACCTTTGTAGTTTTTGTGCCAAATAAACTATAAAACAAACAAACTCAATCCACCAACTACACCAACACCAACTGCTGTCCACCACCACCACAAGTATTTTCACAGACAATCACAAACATACATACCCATGGCAAGATTCTAACCCACAGCCTTTTTTGGCTGGAAAGCAGATACGCTAACCACTCGCCAACCAGACCGGAATATACGAGGATGGTCTGAAAGTTCTCGGCCTAACAATGAAAACACAAATTTATAATTTCAAAATTAAATTATTTTTCAACATAATCTTCCTTAAGACTAATACATTTATTCCAGCAATGCTCCAGCACCATTATCCTGTCCTTGTATTGGTTCTCAGTAAGATCTGCAAAATACCCCTCTACAGCTGTAGTCACCTCTTGATTTGAAGAAAAACACAGACCAGCAAGGAAGTTGTTTATATTTGAGAAGAGGTAGAAGTATAAACAAAATGCCTTTAGCATCCCAAAACACCGATGCCATGATCTTTCCTGCTGACTGATGGAACCGACTTTGTCTTCTTTGGCACTAAACAACCAGCTTCTGTCCACTGTTTTGACTGCTGTTTGGATTCTGGTCTGTAATGGTGAATCCAAATCTAATCCAGAGTAATAATTCAACACACAAAATTAGTTTTATTCTTGTTAAAATGCTCCACGCACTGTTCAGAGATTTTCATGCAAGTGCGTTTTTGATCTGCTGTGAACAGATCAAAAATCTTGTGCAAAGCTTTTTCATTTGCAATTCTTCATACAAAATATATCCAACACATTCTTTTGAAATGCCTATAGTCTCAGCAGTTTTGTACACTTTGACTCACTGGTCATCCAGTACCATATCGTGCACTTGATCAATGATTTTTGGACGTCCTTCACATGGATCATCTTCAAGGCTGGTATAGCCATGTTTAACCTCGGCAGCCCATTTCTTAATTGTCAAAAATGAAAGCGAAGAGTGTCCATAAACTTTTATGAACTTGGAATGAATTTCTTTTGGCATTAAACCTTTTTTTACAAAGAATTTTATAACCGCATGATACTCAATTTTATCCATTTCAAGGGATACAGACAACACTTTTGCTTCAGACAGCTGTATAAAACAAACTACTTGATAGAATGACTTGCAATTTCACGTGGATGCTTACGACAGATGTACCAACTTGGGGGGGAAAAATCGTTTCGATAGTGTTGCCATCTATGGTTGAGGCCGAAAACTTTTCAGATCACCCTCATATGTGATGAATAAGAATGAAGATAATGTGCATTCTTGTCTTACCCTGATTTCACATCAAACCATCTTCCTATGTTTCCTTCATTTCTAACTGCTAGCGGACAACTTAAATATAGACTCTGTATTATTGCTCTGTATAGTGTTCCATTTATTTTCCATGTAATTGTGTTTTGAAAAGCTTTTCTCTGGACACCTTGTCATGTGCCTTTTCCAGACTTATAAAACTGAAGTACAGATCCGTGTCGTATTCCTGTGATTTTAAAAGTATTTTTCTTAAAGTGAAAATCTGGTCTTGACAACCTCTATTTGGCCTGAACCCAGCTTCTTGTTCTCCATGTTTCTTTTCCACAATCTTTCTCAACCTCTTTTCAAGTATGCTTGCATACATTTTAACTGGAACACTTAGTAGAGAAATTCCTCTGTAATTCTCACTTGCTTTTTATTAAGTACAAAAAGATGTTGGAAGTTTTTCCCACTTGGTTAGACCATAATAAAAAGTTTAATTCTTTATCCAAGTGTAAGCAAACAAAGTTTGCACCTGAAGTATCTTCAGAACTGAGGCAACTCGTGGTAAAAGTGGACCAAGCTATCATCTCTCTTTGTCTTAGTATCTTCCATAATGCAAAACACATCTCCTTGCAGACATGGCATTATCTTCTATAATGCTATGCATTAAGGGAAGGGCCACTACCCAGACTGGTTTCGACCTTAATTGAGGTCTCATCAGTGGGAGCCAGACCCAGAGGCAGAAGCAATGGAGAAGTCATAGTTACCTATACGAGTTGCCAAAAGGTGTCTCCCCTTATTATTAAATTACTCTGGATTTAGAGAAAGATGTTGGAAGTTTTTTCCCCACTTGGTTAGGCTATAATAAATTTAGTTTAATCCTTTATCCAAGTAAGCAAACAAAGTTTGCGCCTGAAGTATCTTCAGGACTGAGGCAACTCGTGGTAAAGGTGGACCAACCTCTCATCACTCCTTGTCTTAGTATCTCCCATAATCTGGGTCTGGCTCTCACTGACGAGACCTCAGTAATGGTCAAAACCGGTCTGGTAGTGGCCCTTCCCTTAATGCATAGCATTATACATGTCTGCAAGGAGATGTGCTTTGCATTATGGGAGATACTAAGACAAGGAGTGATGAGAGCTTGTCCACGTTTACCATGAGTTGCCTCAGTCCTGAAGATACTTCAGGTGCAAACTTTTTTTGCTTACACTTGGATAAAGGATTAAACTAAATTTCTTATAGTCTAACCAACTGGGAACAAACTGCCAACATCTTTCTCTAAATCCAGAGTAATTTAATAATAAGGTGAGACACCTTTTGGAAACCCATATAGGTAAATTTGACTTCTCCATTGCTTCTGCCTTAGTATCACCACCTCTGGGTCTGGCTCCCACTGATGAGATCTCAATAAAGGTCGAAACCGGTTGGAAGATTGGGTGATGAATGGCAATGCTATAGTCCATGAAGTTAACTGAGGCGTGACTGTTGCTGTTACCCCTCATATGATGAGATATGAACAAACGAGCAGCTCTGCTCGGTGGCAGGGTGAACCTGCCACAGTGTAGAGCCAACCGGTTTTGAGAGTTCTTCTCAGTGGCAGGGTGAGCCTGTTACTGAGGGGAACAATGCTGAGTTTTTGGAGTTTAATCTGTACTTGAACATCCAATAAAGGTCGAAACTGGTCTGATATTGGCCCTTCCCTTAATGCATAGACATTATACATGTCTGCAAGGAGATGTGCTTTGCATTATGGGAGATACTAAGACAAGGAGTGATGAGAGCTTGGTCCATCTTTACCATGCGTTGTCTCAGTCCTGAAGATACTTCAGGTGCAAATTTTGTTTGCTTATACTTGGATAAAGGATTAAACTAAATTTATTATTAAGTACAGAACTATCTCACTAATATGCAAAGGCTTGATATATTATACTATCCTTCACTATTAACTACACAATTCCTCCTTGGCAAGTAGTTAAAGATGCATATAAAAATTTTCCAACATCACAAAATTTAACTCAGTAGTTTAGTCCACCTTTCCTGCTCTCCTTCTTTGCTTGCCTACTCTTTCTTCTCAGTGTTCTCATTACCTAGTGACTTCTGTGCTAAGTAACTAACATGCATGTCCAGTATCAAGATTCAGAGCAAAACTCAACTGACAGCATGGCTACTATTACTACATCACTTGCACATTGTGATAGTGTATACGAACATTGCTACTGTATAAACAACATTCATACCTCCATCCAATACAAAAACTAGGTCATCAGCAACATAGATCCCTAACAGATTGCTCCAGTGAGCAGGCAGTGCTGGAGAAAGAATATGATATTATTAGCCATGTGTTTATAAAAAAAAATGGCTAAAAAAAAATAAAAACAGTTCACAAGATCCTCCACAATAATACCATTGAAAGCAAAAAAGATTACAAGAATCCCATACCATACATTAGGGGAATATCAGAAAAAATAGATGGGTGAGCTGAGTATGTTACATAAATACAACATTAAGGCAACCTTCAAACCTCCTGCAAAATTAAAAAGTATACTCAGCACATCCAAAGATCCCCTTCCCTACCTTGCCCATCTAGAGATTTACAAAAAAAATTTGGTGCACCTGTAAACTCCCCTGCATATGGAGGAAACAGGGTCCCAATAAGAAAAGGCAAACATAAAATCCACATTCAATTCTTCCACTGCTTTTGGAGTTTCGTTGTTATATAGTGTGTTATTTTTTGGTTACCGAGAAGGCGAGGTCACAGTCGGCAGCATTTGTGGTGGAAGAGAAGATAAGTTTTCGCTATCTAGTATAGTAAAATATAGCGTTTATATTTATATGTATATATATATATTTAGTGTTTCTATATATGTATATATATATATATATATATATTTAGTGTTTCTATATATGTATATATATATACAGGGTGTTCGGGATAAATTTGACAGTTTCGTAAGGAAAAAGAAAATCTTCTTTGTATCTATTAAATTTAATGAATTGACAAAAAAACATTACAGGCAGAGTTAATTACAATACTATCAACAAGATTTACTCAAAATAACCACCATTAGCATCGATCACAGCTTCAATTCTGCTTCGGAACCTCGAACAAGCTGATGCTACAGTCTCCCTGGGAAGGGCCGCAAAAACTGTTTTAATTTTATCCATTAACTGGGCTTTTGTATTACTGGAAGTGCGATTGGTGTCTTTTTCAACTGCGCCCCATACAAAATAATCCATGGGGTTAAGGTCTGCGGAGTTTGGAGGCCAAACATTTGGACTGGTGAAGTCGTAGAAATTTTCAGACAACCATTTTTGACTTTTCCCAGAGGTGTGGCAAGGGGCCGAATCCTGCTGCCATACATACGGCCTACCATTGGCTACCCTTGTTATCCAGGGCTTGACTACAGTTAGCAACTCCACGAACAAAGCCCGAATTCCAATGCCAGGGTTCTTCAACACCTGTTCCTGCAGATTTGCGAGGAATTCTGCTGTACGAACGCAATCAGATCGTCTGCTAGGGATCTTTCTTCTTGCTACATCCTCGTAGTCACCATTGCAAGTCTCTAGTTCATTCCTGATTGTTTTTACTGTATTCAGGGAGCATTGGGCAGCAGTCGTAATATCCTTATTTTGATGGCGGGCACGAATCATCATGATACAAGTTATTCTCTTCCATGATTCAGGTGGGTTCCAGCTATCCATCCTTTCTGACATCTTGTATATGAATGAAGAAGGGTCCAAACTTTTAAATGAAGAGAAGTGTGTGTTAATACATGTAACTTACGGAAAAATATAATTAATTATAAATATGTCAAATTTATCCCGAACACCCTGTATATATATATATATATATATATATGATACAGGTGTTTATATAGCGTTTATATATATATTTTGTGATTAGTTTAGTGGTTACTTGGCAGTAAGGAATGATGGCGGACACAGCTGCAATCACAAATGGCGTGTCACCAAATCCTCCGCATTTAAGAACTGTGTTATACGTAACATAATAAAGTATGTTACGTATTAATCTGTGGCATGTATGCTTCCTGGGAGTTGGATATGTGGCAGATGAGATAAGAGGGAGTGCATATATGTGCAAAATGCAGGCAGTGGGAGCAAAGCAATGAATTAGATATTTCGATAACCGACCTAGTTGCTTAAGGGATGGGAAATGAATGTCAGGAAATGAGTAGTGATAGGGGAGAATGACGAGCAAAATATGAATGACAAAATAAGAGTTGGGAGCATGGAAGGCTTGAATGACTGTGAAGTTTTTGGAGATGGTTTTGATTGAGTTAATGAATGGCGAGTGAGAGTGACTAACTTGCAGAGGGATTGATGAGCTGAAAGAGGAGGTGGAATGTATGGGGGATTTCAACTAGGAGAATGAAAGAGATGAATGTAAGGCGAATCAGAGTAGGAGTGTGAGAAAGTTTTGGAAATGATAGAAGAGATGAGAATAGAAGCAGTAGGTGAGAGGGAATGAGAGAGAGGTATGCGAATGCTAAAAGAGGAGAGAATAGAAACAGTAGAAGAGAGGGAGTGAGAGAGAGTTATGGGAATGATAGAGGAGGGGAGAATGGAAACAGTCAGAGAGAGGAAATGCGAAGGAGTGCTGGAACCAGGGATAGAGTAATGCAAGGACAGCAGGTGAGTAGGGAACACAGAGAGAAAGGGTTAGAGGGGAGAGAGAGAGAGAGTGAAGGATGCAGGTGAGCAATCAAGGAACAGAATGGTTAGAGGTGTGATGTATGGAGACTCAATGATCTAAGGTGTGCAAGATAGGATGCCAGCAGTGTGTTTACCTGGAGGGATGTTAGAAAATGTGGCTATGGCAATTAAGAGGGGTGAAAGGATAGATGAAATGATTGTGATGGTGGACAGGAATGACTTGAGAGGCAATGTAAATCAGGCGGCGAGAGATCTGAGATTCTTGCTTGAGGTTGTGCAAAAGAAAACACAGAGAGGAAAGATTGTGTGTTTGTGTTGCCCAGGTATGATAGTGATGAGTTGAGCAGAAGAGCAGTAATACTGAATAGCATAACAGCCAGAATGTGTCAGAAGAGAGGATTGGAATATGTGGATGCTTGGAAGGAATTTGAGAACAGAGGGGAACTGTATGCAAGAGACCATTTGCATTTAAATGAGGAAGGACGAAGGCATTTGGAGAGATTGCTGTTTTCTGAATGAGTCAATGTGTCAATGCAGGGGAATTAGAATTCCTAGGGTGGATGATAGCAGGGGTGGCCTCTTGTGGGAATGGGCGCTTGGAGGAAGGGGGATGACATCAGGTAATGCTGAGTCCAGTGGGGTTGAGAGGGACAATGATAGGTATAGAAGCAGTGACGTTTTTATGCTCCATACCAGTGTTTCCCAACCTTTTTGATGTTGTGGACCCCCTGTAGCAAATGTCAATTCACTACGGCCCTCATAAAATCCAAAATGGAAATTTTTTATATTTTGCATATCATAAAGAAGAAGTAATAAATTACAATTTTACAACGCTAAATGTGTCATTTATGACAGTGCGATACTGTTATAAATGGAGATATTCGGAAGAATATGAACATATATTAATTAGGCCAGGTGTGAGCAACATTATAAGATAAAGTTTAATGAAAATAAACTATCCCGCAGACCACAGTTTGGGAAACACTGCTCTATACTAATGCCAGGAGTATCCTAAATAAAGGAGATGAATTGGCGGCGCTGATAGCATCAGCCTGGCCAAAGATTATTGGGATCTCTGAGATGTGATTGACGGAGGATGATATAATAACAAGAATTGAAGTGGCAGGTACAGCATTTTTCGGCAGGATAGGAAATGAAAATGTGATGGTGGAGTACTGCGTATGATAAGTGATGACTTATGTCCTCTAAGAGTGGAGGCTTAGGAAGGCAGGGACACTAATGATTTTGAAAGCATATGGTGTAAGGTACAAGTGGCCAAGACAGGATATTTAGTGAGGTGTTGCTATAAACCAGGCAGCACAGAGGGTGGGGAGCAGGAGATGTTTAGGCAGTTAAGCTTAGCAAGTGCAAGAAGAATAATTGTTACGTAGATTTTAACTACAGCAGTATAAGCTGGGAAGAGGAAAATGCATGTAATAAGAAGAGGATGGAATTTCTAGAATTCTTGAGGGACAAATGTCTGAGGCAACATGTAATAGAGGGAACAAGAGGTTTAAGAGTTTTGGATTTTGTCAAAGCATCAGAAGAGCTGATAATAAGTGAGATGACGTCTTTCCCACCAGTTGGAGAGAGTGACAATGTGGTTTTGACTTGGAAGATGAATAGACATGCAAGTGTCAAAGAAAAGGGAACGTATCTGGAATTATAAGGCAGGTTATTATAATAGTGTTAGGTATCAACTAGGGGCAGTTCCATGGAGGGCAGAATTGGAAGGCCAGGATATCATTAGTGCTTAGGAAATTGTGAAAGGATATTTGTTAGCAGCAATAGTAAGCTGTATTCCACGAGTGAAGAAGCAGACACAATTTGATGTAAAATGGATGACAAACATGATGATAGCTGATGAACTACAGCCAAGGAGAATTGAAGTTGAACTGCAGGATAGTGAAGAGAGCACATTTGAGGATATTTGGTGTGAGATTGAGACTAGTGGAATAAATATACAGTTGGGTGCTGCTATAGACCAGATGATGGAATAGATGGTGGAGATAGTATGCATAGAAAAATAGATGCAATGAGTGGAAGGGGTAATTATTATGGGGGATTTCAACTATGGTAACATTGATTGGAAGGAGGAGAGGACACATGGGAGGAAGGTATTGGATTTTATGCAGCTATTAAGGGATAACTATTTGAGACAGCATGTAATGGAATACACTAGGGGTTCGGGAGTGCTTGACCTAGTAATTGCATCTGAGAATTTGACTGTGATGAATATGACCATGTTGCCACCAATTCATGAGAGTGATCATAGTGTCTTGACCTGGGAGGTGGCTAAATGTGTGGAATTTTCAATTAAGAAAGGTTATATGTGAAATTACCAGGCTGGTAAGTATGACAAACTTAGGAGATTGCTTGGTTCAGTGCCATGGCATGTACAACTGCAAGGATGATAGTGCATGGGAAGCAGTAAAGGAGCATTTGAAGGAGGTAATGGCTGACTGTATACCAAGAGTCTGAATAGTAAATCAGGTATATGGTATATCAAGTATAAATGGATGAATAACACCATTAAGCTTGAGCTGCAAAAAAAGAAACAACTGTGGAGGGAATTTAAGGAGAAAGGTGACCTGCAGCCCCATGAACAGTATAAAGCACAGGCCAGAAAGGTAACGAATGTGGTAAGAAAAGCAAAAGCAGATTATGGAAGGAAATTAGCCATGCAAGCTAAAGAGAATCCCAAACAGTTTTTTTGATATGCTGCAAGTAAAAGAAAAAATGTTTACATCAGAATGATTTTAAGGAATGCCAATGGTAGGGAGGTAACTGAATCAGTTGATATAGTGGAATTACTGAGCGAACACTTTGCAAGAGTATATCATCCAGGTGGTGATATTGCAGGAATGAAGGAACCAATAGCTTATACGGGAATTGAGGTGAATGAAATGGAGGTGAATAGTATATTACAAAACCTTAATGTGAATACATCTGTGGGATTGGATGGTATACCAGCTCGAGACTTATGTGAAACGGCTAAATAATTGTCAGTGCCCTTGACCATTTTGTTTAATTTGAGTCTCGAGTCTGGGTTAGTCCCGAGGGGGTGGAAAGAGGGGAAAATGGTTCCACTGCATAAAGGAGGTTCCAAGACTGCTGTTGCTAATTACCGACCAATCAGCACATCAGGAGTCGTTGTCAAGGTTTTGGAGAAAGCAGTCAAGAAAAAATACAGGAATGGATAGATGAAAATGGGATACTGTATGGGGGGACAGCATGGTTTTGGGAAGGGTAGATTATGCCTCATTAACTTGCTTACGTTTTATAACACAGTGACTGCTGCACTGGATAAAGGTAATGGGTATACAGTGATACTGCTGGATCTTGCTAAGGCCTTTGACAGGATACCACATGGAATTCTAATCAGTAAACTGCAGCATATGAGGATGAATATAGGGTTGGTGAGATAGATAGGAGGGTGGTTGATGGAGAGATATCAGAGAGTAGTTTATTCAGGGTAGAGTCCAAAAGACGACCTGTGACTGAGTGGTGAATGAGTGGAATAAGTTGCCAGAGTCTGTTGTTTGGTGCCATGACTGTGAATGAGTTCAATGTAAAGTATGATAGATACTGTGTGGATGTTGAGTAGTTGTTTGGAGCCTCCCTCAATGAGTCTAAGGACTCCTTGGAGTTGCCTGTAATAATAATAACATTATCAAACAGGAACTGCGTGTGAAAAAGATATTATGGAAGAGATATAAGTTGAGAGGTGGAGGGCAAATACACGAAGAATATAAGATTCAGGCTAGGAGAGTGACCAGTATGGTGAGGAAGGCAAAAATGAAATATGAGAAGAGATTGGCACTAAGATCCAGAGAAAATCCAGGTAATTTTTTAGCTATGTGGCCAGCAGAAGGAGAAATGATTGTGGAAGAATGAAATTGCAGGATAAAAACGGGAATAGAGTGACTGATGGAGGACATATACTCCAATAAAGTGTTCATTGAACAACTCAACTGTTGTTCAATGAGCACTTTATTGGAATATTTCATCCTGGAGAAGAAGGTTTTAATACTAGATGGATAGGGGAGGTTTAGAGGTGCAAGAGGAGAGTGTGTTCCAAATAATGAGTACTCTGGATACCAGTAAAGCTGTGGGACTGGTTGGTATTTCACCACGGATTTTGAGAGAATGTGCTAAAGAACTGACAGCTCCATTGACCTGGCTCTTACCCAAGGAAGATAGGAGTGATGTTAGCTTGCTCCACCTTTGCAATGAGTTTCCGGTGTTGTACCACCTTACCTGAGTCCTGAAGATACTTTCAGGTGCAAACTTTGTTTGCTCACACTTGGATAAAGGATTAAACTAAATTTATTATAAGCTTCTTGTATATATTGGCCAGCTAAAACTAAAGTTTTTATTCAAACATGGTAGTTGTCTCCATAATTTTCAAAATGCGAATGGTAGGAAGGTAACATAGTGCCGTTGCACAAGGGTGGTAGCAGACTGGAAGTATCTAATTATAAGCCAGTTTGTGTGTCATCAGTAGTTGTTAATATCTTGGAGAAATTAGTTAGGGACTATATACAGCATTCAGCAGATGAGGGTAATGTTATCTGTGAGAATCAACATGGATTTGTGAAGGGGCCCTCTTGTTTTAGCAATATACTAGCCTTTTTATGATAAAGTTACAAGAGCGTTAGATGAGGGAAAGGCATATACTGCCATTTTCTTGGATTTAGTGAAGGCATTTGACAGGGTGCCACATGATAACCTGATATTTAAGTTGCAACACATGGGTCTGGATGTCAGATTGGTCAACTGGATTCAGGATTGGCTGTCTGATAGGTATCAGAGAGTTGTGTATGGTGGGGCAATATCAAGGAGGCAGAAAGTTACAAGTGGTGTTCCACAGGTAAGTACACAAGTAAGCTGAGACCTGTATTGTTCAACCTTTATATCAATGACATTGTCAATGGATTGCAAGGGGATATTCAGTTTTTTGCAGATGATGTGAAGCTGGGAAGGGTTATCAGTAATAGTGCAGATGTGGCAGCCCTGCAAGAGGATTTGAATAAACGAAAGATGGGCAAATGAATGGGGATGTCAGTTTAATGCAGCAAAATGTAAAGTCTTGCAGTTTGGGAAACATCGATGGAAAGATGCATACTCGATTGCAGGAGCTATACTGGAGGAAGTAGGGGAGACAAAAGATCTAGGGGTGATGATTGATAGAAAACTGAAATTCACAGAGCATATTGCAAAGATGGTGAATATAACCCAGAGGATTGCTTCAATACTTCAAAGGATGCTGACCTGCAGAGATAAAAGAGTTATCATTCCATTGTATGGGGACCTTGATCAGACCACACTTAGACTATTGTTCTCAAATTTGGTCACCAAGATTTTAAGGGGATAAATTAACTGTGGTAAGGGTACAGAGGCAGATAACAAAGATAGTTTCAGGACTGTTCAATATCACTTACAAGGATCAACTGAGGGAATGTGGACTGCAGAGTTTGGTGGATAGAAGAAGGAGAGGTGATATGATCGAGACTTTTAAATTGTTGAGGGGCAGTTACAGGGTAGAGACATTGGGGAGTTCTTTTGCTTGTTCGAACACCAGGTTGGACTAATGACAAGGGGGCATCCCTGGAAGTTACGAAAGGAGGCTCTGAGCAAGAGGATGAGGAGTAATCTCTTTTGCATGGAGAGTGGTTGAACTGTGGAATGCATTGCCTGAGAGAGTGATTAGAGCAGGAATGGTGAGTGGGTTCAAGGAGTTCTATAATAAACTTTGTATTTCCTAACATGACCTCCCATGATGAGTCTTTTGACTCCATGGAGGCCTGGATGATGATAATAATAATGAAATGGGCCTGTCATTCCATACACTTCAAAAATGTCACATAATCAACTGGAAAGCCACCAAGTCCCTACACCATACCAAATCCTAGTTTGAAAGAAAGTTCAAGGAAGCTTATGAAATGCTGAAACATTATCCAAGTCTAAACAAGAATGATGGATTAGTAATTCCAAAAATCTGGAGGACCCACTTGCAACATATATAGCATCCAGAACATGATGGCAGAACCCCAATACAAGGAAACCTTAATATAAGAGGACTGTAGAGATATCTTTAATGTAGTGCCACTATAAAATTTATTTTTATTTATTTAGATTTTTTTTTGACATCTGTATATTATTATACTTCTATGTATCAAAAAATTTATCTTATTTTGTTAATTTATATTTATGTATAATTTTTTTTTCCCATTAGAGGTCAGGCTAGGATAAATGATTAACAAAGCAATTAGATTTATCTTACTTTTGTGTATTGTCATTTAGCTTGTGTCCTGTACATATGTGTGTTTTTCTGATAATGACTTTCATACAGAAGTTGAAACGTTCAGTGTTATTTTCTTAATTATAAGTAAAGTAATTACTCCGTGTATTTTGTCTCTATAAATTCTTCACAATGAGTGCTGACCACCATGTAATCTTAAAGAATCATCATCAAATTCCTGCCATGTACCCTCAAGGGATGTACAGGATATGATAGTACTACATGAAAAATTTACATCATTACTTAACTTCCTATCTACAGTTTTCCTCCAAATCAGTCTGTTACTTGTCAATACTCCAACATTATCAAATCTTATATTTCTATCATCTAAGGCACTTTGTACCATATCAATCCACCTATACCTTGGTCTTCCTCTGTGTTGTTTTCCTGCCAACCTGGCAGAGAACACTTGTTTTGCTAAACTTTCCTCACCCATTCTGTTTAAGTGACCATACCACCTGAGATTAGCTCTGCTAATGCATTCCTGGATGCTGACAATGTCAAGTTTGTTCCTAATATCCTCATTTTTAATATGACATTGCCATTGATGCCATCTGTTCACTCTCCTAATCTTTCTCGGGACTCTCATATCTGCAGTCTCTAGTCTTTAGTCAAGTGTTTTACTTCTAACTGGTCGTTTGGTAGAGCCTCTGCTACTATTCGCTCAGTTAAGTAAGTTTGAGCACGGTTAGTAGTTGGAAGGGAACCAATCATTCGATGCTGTTGGCACACCCTCCCTCGATGAGTCTTTGGACTCCCTGAAGGTGTCAAATAATAATAAATAATAATAATAACCCGGCTCTCAGATCCATAAGTTAAAACTGGTTTGAACACTGTCTTGTATACAGCTAATTTAGTGTTCCGACTAATTGCCCTCTTATTCCATATGAAATTATTCAATTGACTTCCTACCATACCAGCTTTGTTGATTCTGTTGTCTATTTCTATATTTAATTTACCATCTTCACTAAGAATCGTGCCTAAGTAGCTGAAATGTTTTACTTGTTCCACAGGTTCTCCATTCACAACACAGTTGCATTTTCGATGATTCTGCCTATTTTCATTGTCTTTGTCTTTTTATTGCTGACCATCATACCATATCTATTACAACAGCTATTCAATTTAGTCAGAGAATCTTGCAGACTTGTAGCGGATTTTTAGAAGTATAACATCATCCGCATAAAGCAAAGAGCTGACATTAACATTTCCAATTTTGATATCAGGTTTAATACCACATTCCTTCATAATGTGATCCATATAGATGATGAATAACAGATGGATAATGTACATCTTTGTCTCACACCAGATTTAGCATTAAACCATCTTCCTGTACTTCCTTCAATTCTAACTGCTGACTTTCAACTCAAATAAAGACTAAGTATTGCTTGATATAATGAACCCACTGACACCATATAACTGTAGCGTATTGAAAACTTCTCTCTTGGCACCTTGTCATATGACTTTTCCAAATCTACAAAACTTAAATACAGATCTTTGTTAAATTCCCATGATTTCTCCACTATCTGTCATAAAGTGAAGATCTGATCCTGACAGTCTCTATTTGACCTGAATCAAGCTTGTTCTTCACCAAGCTTTTCTTCCACAATTCTTCTCAACTGTTTCTCAAGTATACTTGCATATATCTTACCAGGAACACTCAGTAGGGATATACCTCTGCAATTCTCACATTCAGTTTTATTTCCCTTTTTATATATGGGTACTATGAGAGCTCTACTCCAATCATCGGGAATTCGTCCCTCTGTTCAGGCTTTCTGAACTATGCAGTGCAGCCACTGTAAGACTTTTATACCTCTATACTTGAGCATTTCTGATCTAATATCATCTACTCCAACTGCCTTTCCACATTTCAGACTTTTGATGGCTTTTTCTACTTCAAGTATGGATATGTATTCCTGATTGCATGCCTGTTGAGTGTTTTTTATCAATGTGCTGTCATCACTGCTAGTTTCATTTAGCAATTTTTCGAAGTAATTACTCCATACTTCAAGGATATCTTTTTCTCCAGTTTTCATGTCACCTTCAATCATCTCTAATTCCTTTTACAGCACTCTTTCCTCCATTCCTAAGCTTCTTCAACAACCTCCAGAATATTTTGCCACCTTCTTGATATTTATTTTCTATATTCTTGCCAAAGTCCTCCCATGACTTTTGTTTAGCTAGTTTTACACACTGTTTAGCTTTCTTACATTCGTCTTTGTATTCTCTAAGAGCACGAGCGGACTTATTTGCCAGGAACTTTTGATATGCTTTCTTCTTTTCCTTCACTGCCTCTTTAACTTTCTGTTGCCACTGAATCTCCAAGGTTTGGTTGCTATTCTCAAACTCTTTCATTTTTTCTTCAATAATCTTTGTGTATTTTAGTCTACAGTTCACATCTGAGAGATGTTCAACTTTTATTTGCTTTAAAACTTTCTTACATGTTATTCTTTTCAATATGAAATTCAATTTTATCATCCTCAAGACTAAATAGTGATCACTTCCAATTTCAGATCCTCTGTACACTCTGGTGTCCTGCACCAGGGTGAAAACATCACTATCAACAATAACATGGTCAATGAGACTTTTTTTATTCCTTGCCTCTTCTCTCCATGTGAATTTGTGCACATTTTTATGTTGGAACATGGTATTAGTAATAACCAATCCATGTCCTGAGCAGAAATCCAACAAGTATTTGACATTATTATTAGCTTTGCTCTTTTCTCCAAATTTTCCGAAAATATTTTTGTATGTCTGACAATCATTTCCTACTCTGCTATTTAAATCCCCAACAAGGACCAACTTTTTCTTTTTCATTGTGTCAGTGTTGCTTTTTCTAAACCCTCAAAAAATTCCTCCACTTCTACTTTAGTAATCTTAAAGATTTCAGTAATAATTATTATCCAATTTCTCCTGGGGCCTGTCACTTCTCACTCCTGGAAGCTTGTCTCAGGAAGTTATTTAATTCAGTGTTTCAATGTTTATATGCTTAAATATCAAAAGTCATAGTGTAATTTTAGAATTTAGTTTATATCTTTTCTTAGTTAACAGGTCAAGAAGAAGTGATAGATTGTGGCATAGTGAAAACTGATAGTCGAGGCGGACGCTTAGATCTTCCAGTGAGGAAAGGAGAAGTAGTTTACATTTTGAGAATGGAAAATAATCCTTCTGGAAAGTGGTTAGCAAAAAATGAGATGGGTCGATGTAAGTGTATGCTGATCATTATTATTATTATTTATTTAGCTTTATTTATAATTTTGTTTTGAATAAATATGTAAATAAACTGTACATTTTTGTTTTGAATAAATATATAAATAAACTGTGCCTTCTATCTGCATTTTTCTTCTTCTCTTAATCTCCCCATGGTTGAGGACTTTGTGATAGTAGTCTTCTCTGTCTTCTGTCATTCTAATTGCATTCTCCAATCTTAAATCCATTAAGAGCCATTAATCTAGCCATCTCTCCTGGGGCCTGCCTCCTCTTCTCACTCCTGGAAGTTTGTCCCATGAAGTTTTTCATTGTTCTCTCCCTTTCTTTTTGAGATGTGTGCAAAATATCTGAGGAATTTTCTCTCCACCATGTTGCAGAGACTCATTTCACGATTCATTTTATCTCTGATTCTCAGGTTGGTTTTTTCCTCTGTCTAAGGAAGTTAAAGGATCCTTCTCTAGCTTTCAAAAGCATTGATCTTTTTCTTAATTGAATTGTTCAGTGTCTAAGACTCTGAGCCATAAAAAAAACCACAGAGAAGATCAAGTATCTGAGTAGCCTGATCTTTGTATTGATATGTTTATATTCTTCCAAATCTTGGTGAGCTGAGTCATTGCATATTTTCCCAATGTAATCCATATTCTTACTTCCTCCATATGATTCCCATTGCCAAAGAGCACTGATCCCAGATTGATAAACTGATCAATTTTATCTATATTAGTAAGCAGTCCTGAAGTATTTCCATTATGATTCCTATCTGGGATCATCAGCTTTGTTCTACTGACATAAATCTTGAGTCCATATGTTAAACTGTATCTTTCTATTCTTCCAATGAGTTCATTCATGTCCTTTTCATTTTCTGTTATTAGTACTATGTCATCAACATATCTTAAGTTATTGATCCTTGAGCTGCCTTTCCAAAATGCTCTGTTTCAATCATTTAGAGAATTCTTGATTTCCTCACCATAGAGATTGAAGAGTCCAGGAGATAGTATACAAAACCAGACTTGTAATGTGTTATCAATTCTTACTACAGTTTGCTGTTGAAGGCTTTAGTTTAGTCAATAAAACATAAGTAGGCTAAGTAAGCTTGTTACAATGCTGCTGCATCATTTGCAGTCTGCAGAAATAGAAGTCTTTCCCTTGTTGCACAAATCCTCAGCTGCAGATATGACTTCATCATCTGTGGTAAATTTTGTTCCTTTAAATTTGGGAATAGAAAATTGTCAGATGGGACCAGGTCTGGCAAATAGAGTGGGTGAGGCAGACATTGAAAGCCAAGTTTTGAATTGTCTGTTAGATTTCATGAGCATTATGAGCAGGTGCGTTGTCCTGCAAAAGCAACACATCTCTGCTCAGTTTCCCATGGCATTTTTCCTCCAGTACCTCCCTCAATTCCTTCAGAGCTTTTGAATAAACTGCTTCTGTATAACATTTTCATCTTTTTTTGAGGTACTTGGTAAGGATTACACCATCCATATCCCAAAAGACAATAGCAAGAACCTTCCCTGCTGACTTTTGGGTTTGGCCATAGAGAACCTTTGTGTCTTCACTCCATTGACTGTTGTTTGATCTCTGGGTCATAATGATGAAGCCATGTTTTATCGACAGTCACAATACAAGCCAAAAAAATTGCAACTGATTTCTCAAAATGACTCAAATCCCTTCAGATGACAACATACGTTCTCTCTTTTGGTCGGCATTCAAACAGTTGAGGATCCACTTTGCCGAGAGCATTTGCATGTCCAGATGTTGGTGAATAATGACCCCAACTCATTCCTTTACTATCCCCAGAGTCTTTGCAATGTTTTTGGCTGGTATACATCTATCATCGAGGATCATAGCATGCACTGCACCACTGTTTTCAGGTGGGATCTCTGTGGAAGGTCTTCCTGACCTGGAGACATCTGTTGTCTCAGGATGCCCAGATTTAAACTTGGCCACCCATCGGACAACTGTTGGATGTGCTGGGGCACAATCTCCTAAAGTCTCACACAAAGGTGAAGCTCAGTTGTGAACTTTTCTTGCAGCATGAAAAACTTGATGATGGCCCACACCTCTGTGTCTTTGAATTTCTTCAAACCTCTCTGACATGTCTTCTTATATATCTTAAAAGAAAGAGAACAAATTATTACAATTTGACAAAACATGGGAATTAACAGGTTTTAAGATATGTTGTTTCTTGTGGTTATATCAGTTGCTTTAATATCATTTTTGTTCTAGGTGTTTATCAGAACTTTTAAGACCCCCCCCTCTCATATTTGATTTCTAAATCTGTCTCCAGGGGACTTCCAGGTTTAAAGTCTTTCCTTATGTTGTTTGAGAATTATGTTCATGATTTACATAGTTAATTCTCAATGCAAAAATCTATTAGTTTTTTACTCTCTGATTTCTAACACCAAGTCCATACCTCCCCTACACTCTTCCAATGTCATTACTACAGCCAACCTTGGCATATCAGTCTCCTTAATGTATTAAGTATTACAGTATCCTTGTTGGTATTCCTCCAAAGGCTCTGTTTAATTCATTGTAGAAGATTTTAATCGTATTCTCGTTAGTTATGGCTATGAGAGCATAAATCTGAAAACGTGATTAGTAGAGGTTTTGCATTAATCCTCAGATCAGAATTATCTTGCTGATAAAGTTGACACCAAGCACAGCTTTTGCTGCATTGCTATCAGCCATCAGAACTATTCCAATGGTCAGATTCTTGCAAACCAGAGAAGTAGATGGTATTATTCATCTTGGTCACAAAATGTCCTGGCCATCTCCAGTTTGTTTCAGCAACACCTAAAATGTTTAATCCTTCCTGTCTATGGGAGACTGCAAACATCCCAGATTCCTATTCTTAATATTTTCCTAAGAGAGATTAACTTGATTCTTGATTTGGTGGTTAGTTCAGAAATGAATCAGTTTGAATAATGCCATATTTTTGAAAAGGAATGTTGTGCATTGTCAATCAAGTCATTGATTGACAATGCACAACATTCCTTTTCTCTCTCTACACAATGGTACCACCTTAGCATGGCAGGCTGGTGGCTGTCCCAACATATCTGGAAAACATTATACATCTTATATTTGGTTTCTCATGGGAAAATAGTAGGGCAGTTTCCCTTTATCATCTCTACTGCAGATTCATGACTAACAAAGTTGATCATTTTAACCCTGTCCATGTGTGTCCATTCTAGAAGCTATTCCTCTCAACTATGGTTCTGCCTTCCATAGGTACTGATAGACTTGCTGTCATCTTACAGGGCTAGAGACTTTTTTTTTTTAATGAGAGTCCACAACTTGTCATGTCACAGTGCAATTATAATATTTGAGGTATTTTATAGGGATTTTGTTGTCACACAAACACTCCACCTCACTTCACCCTGGTAGCACTACTACCAATTGTCTCCACTGCTGCTTATTAAGCTAGTGAATCAGTGTTATTCACAGATATCCACTGTATCTAATGGATTTTTCCCAATCTGCAACCTTAAAGGTACACCTGGTTACATACAGCTCTGTCCTGGGATATTTGCATTGGAAAAATTTAAATAATTTATGCATAAATAAATAACTTGACAGAATCACTTAAGGGTCAAAGATGGATAATTGAGAGGACATATCCATCTAGCCTTCTAAGAAATGGGGAGAACCAACAGGAACTTAATGTCCACTCCTCACCATCTTGTGCACCCTGTTAGGTATCTACCTGTGTACTGAACAAACGAGGATTGACTGGCAATTTGGGATTTAGCCAAAGATTTGTATTTTTATTGGCTTTTATTGTTATTATTGTTACGTAACACCTCCAGGGAGTCCAGAGACTCATCGAGGGAGGGCACCTATTCTACAACTCTCCTACTCCACCAACTGCAACTATCTCATCTATACCAACCATTTACCACCAACCACCACCACTAATACTTTCACAGACATTCACAAACATCCATTCTAACCTTATTTGAACAGCCTCTTTCCTCTACCTTGACAGCATCCCAGAATTCCCTTATAGAAAAATAAAATAACAGTCTGCTTTTTATAGATACTCGAATCGCATGTCTGCCCATTGGCACCCTTTCTTTCTCCATTTACAGAAAATCCACCTACACAGGTATATACATATATGAACTTCATATATGTTATATATCTCCCTTCTCAACAATATGGTATTATTAAAACTATTGTCAACACGGCCTCCAACTTCTGGTTCACCCAGGCTTCCCTTACATCTGAACATGACTTTGTTTGCCTAACCTTCCTGTCCAGTGGTAACAACCAAAAAGATCTGCAAATTATCTGTCCCTCACATCCCTCTCAACATACAGACTGCAGTAATGCCATTACTATTCCTGGGACATCAAAAAAAAATAAAATAAAAAAATAGCCAGAACTTTAAAGAAATATAATCTCTACACTGCTTTTAAGCTTTATTTGAAGCTTGCTTCCCTTCTCTGCTTTCTTAAGTATCCACTCCCTACCATCTCTGTTCAAGGCATTTACAAGGTTCCTCATTCTTGCAGCTTATCATATTATGCTCAAACTAGATGGTCTGCTGACATCTTCCTAGATGAGGGGGGGGGGGGAAATACATCTGCCTACACAACTGTGGTCAGTCAAATCTAGCTGACTATTCCTTGGATACCTTGCCCAGGACCAGATGGAAGAAAACTATTAAGCTTCATTATAAAAACTACAAACTTGTAAGACTCTTTAGAATCAACAGCAGATTTTTTTTTATAAAAAAAAGCCTAATCTAAACAAATATGATTGTATTAAACTTCCCAAGATGTTGGAAACTGTTTTTTTTTGGCCTCCCTCCCTGTTAATAGCTAAGTCCAGCCAACAGCCCTCCACTTTAGACTTTATATGGTCTAATTTCATCATGTGTATTATTAAAATTATAATAAAACCCTCCCCCCCCCCCACACACACACCTATTGTTTTGTGTGTTATTACAATTTTAATATTGTATTTCTGAAGATGTCTCTGTGACAGAGATGACATATTGAAACGATTAAACTATCTGATTATATGCATTCAGGAATAATGTTCCTGAAGTTCTGATGTCCAAAGTATGAGACAACAATCAAAGGGAATTTTGTGAACTCCTGAGAGGAAAAGCAGAGATGGTTTATCCTTGGTAGAAGGCATTAATGAGTACAGTTCATTGACAGGAAAGAAAAAGTAGTCACAAGGTTGTATTTTTTTGCATAATTTTTGAAATGTGTTCCCAGATTCCAGTAATGTAGGATTTTGTGACACTCTTTAAGCCATTCTGCCCTAATTCTTTTAATAATGTCTTGTTCCTGTTTTAAGTCATCAGGGTTGGAGCAAATAAATTCAGCAAATCATCTCCCCCCACCCCACCCCCAAGAAAGGCATCATTAGAATTACTCAGTGATTGTGTAATTATTCTGAAAAAATTGTTAAATCACTGTGATACAACAGTGTTAGAAAATATTAAAGTGAATGGCAATCACAAGCACTTATCAAAACTTGAAGTTAAAGAAGCCATCTTAAATCTGAATGTGGAAATGCAGCTGGAGTGTAGATGGTATCAATTGGCTGGTGGGCTTGCCCTCGGTGGTCAACATTGTTGCAGTAAGTCTTCTTTCATATAGTCCAGAGATTGGAGTGAAGGCTTACTTATTTGCCAATCTGGATATTGGCACCTCAGCGATCTTTTGCATTCCACAGCTGAATGCAGTCAACTTGCCAGATAACAGGCATCCATGGTGGGGTGGGTGGAAAGCTCTTGCACTGAATTCTCTTTCTTATGGGAATGAATCTTTCATGCTCAAGTTTATTGGGGATTTCTCCTCCCCCTCCTTCAACAAGCCATGACTCATTACAGAAACCATATGCTCATCAACCAACAGTAAAAATAATAATAATAATAATAAAAAAAGAAGCAAAAAACATTGAATATCTAAGATAGTTAGATAAAGTAAGATAGTTCCATTGCATAAAGGTGGTTCCAAGATGTAGCAAATTACAGACCAATTAGTATCACTGGAGTGGTGGTTAAAGTATTGGGAAAGTTGATTAAAATAAAATTCAGAAATGGGTGGGAAATTGGGCAGGATAGATAGGAATATGATACTCTATTGGGACCATGGCTTTGTGAAAGGGAATTCCTGCCTCAATAATTTATTCACATTTTATAATAAGATGACACTGGAATTGGATAAAGGAAATGACTACACTATGTTACTGCTGGACTTTGCAAATGCATTTGACAGAATACCACATGGAAAATTATTACATAAGTTAGAGCAAACGGGAATGAATATGAGGTAGGTGGCATGGATAGGGATGGTGGCTAATAGACAACCATCAGAGGGTGGTGTATAGTGGAGTGGAATCAAGGTGACTAGTGGTTTACCCCAGAGCTCTGTACTAGGATCACTACTGTTTAATTTCTACATTAATGATATGGCAGATTTCAGGAGGGATATTCAGTTGTTTGCTGATGATGCAAAATGGGGAGGGCAATAGTTCTTAAAGGTGATATAGATATCCAGCAGGATGATTTAAATAAATTAGCAGTGTGGACAAAGGAAAATGGTTGTCAATTTAGTGCTGTAAAATATAAGGTAATGCACTTTGGGATGAAAGGATTGCATACTCCATATCACATTGATGATACTAGATTACAGGGAATTGATGAGGCTAGTGATCTGGGGGTGATGGTGGATAGAGATTTGAAATTCAGAGGATGTATTGCAAGAGTTAGCAAAATAGCTCAGAGGATTACTTGGACGTTGAAGAGCACATTGACAAGTAAAGTTAGGGAGGTTATTATCCCTCTTTATAAGGCTATGATTCAGTTATATATTGACTACTGTGCAGAAATTTTGTTACCTGCATTTCTGGCAGACTGGGAGGTGGTGGAGAGATTCAGAGACAAGTGACCAACCTCGTGACAGGTCTGTGGAATGCTCCCTATGAGAATAGATTGAAGATGCGTAGGTTTCAGAGTTTAGCTGACAGGTGGAGGGGAGAGAACATTATTATTGTTATTATTATTAAGAGAGACCTCCAGGGAGTCAGAGACTCATCGAGGGAGGCCACATACTACACACAACTATCATACTTATTCTTGAATTCATTCACATTGCTTGCATTCACAACATCCAATGGCAATCCATTCCAATCACGTACCACCCTCTGAGAAAAAAATCTAGCCCTCACACCCTTCTTGGCAGCTTTCATTTTCAGCTTCCAAGGATGCCCTCTCGTCCTTTCCCCACCCTCCATAAATTGAAAAATTTCATCAATTGAAATCCTGTATGACCCTTTCAGAAGTTTGTAAGTCTCAATCATATCACCCCTCTTTCTCCTGTTTGCTAGTGTCTGCAGTCTACAAATTCTCAATCTGTCTTCATAATCAGTATTTTCCACAATCCTGATATCATTTTTAACACTCTCCTTTGTATACTCTCTCTCTTTCTCCAATATATCAGAATCACAAAGGAAACCAGAAGACCAGACCTGTGCACAGTAGTCCAAGTGAGGTCTTATCAAGGCCTTGTAAAGAGATAAAATAACATCCTCATCTTTACATGTGAATGTTCGTTTCAGCATTGCAGGATCTGATGAGGCTAGGCAAGATCCTTAGTCTCATCAGTTTCTTCTAACCTAATCCCACCAATATAATATGACATTAGATATCTAATCATGCCGAAGTGAATGACTTTACATTTACTGACATTGAATTGACACCCATTTTCCCATGCCCACAATTCCAGCCTATTCAAATCATTCTGCAAGGACTGCATATCAGCAGCATTCCTGATTAACCTGCCTATCTTTGCATCATCAGCAAATAACTGTATGTCGCTTGTCAAATCCTTCCCAATATCATTATTGTACAGATTGAATAACAATGGACCAAGCACTGATCCTTGTGGTACACCCCTTGTTACCTTAAACCTTGCAGATTCAGATCTCCCATATACCACTTTTTGATATCTATCAATCAGCCATCTTCTTATCCATGCTAATATTGTATAATCCAAACCCATTTTCTCCAATTTATGCAGCAGTCTGCTATGCTATAATCTGTCAAAAGCCTTAGCAAAATCCAAACATATCATGGTGTATCCATTCCCCTTGTCTAGTTCAATGGTAACATTGTTATAGAATGTGAGCAAGTTGCTAAAACACGACCTTCCCTTAGGAAACCCATGTTGTTCATTGCAAAGTAGATATTCACTGTCAACCCATTTCTGAATGCGGGCCCTGACCAATTGTTCCAAAATCTTCACCACCACTCCTGAGATACTAATTGGTCGATAGTTGGATACATCAGTCTTTGCACCATCCTTGTGCAATGGAATTACTATATACATTCCTTCCATTCCTGCGGAATCTTCTCTGTTCTGAGACTCATATTAAACATCCTGGTCAAAGAAATGGTAGAAACATGATAGAAACTTATTAGTTTCTAAAGGAATTCTATAAGATTGACACAAAAGAAATTTTTCAATACATGGGGAGTAGGAAGAAAACAAGGGATGACACTTTGAAGTTTTCCTACAGTGTGTTTAGTAAGGGCATGTGGTCACTAGGTTCTTTACTTGGAGAATGGTGAATGAGTGGAATGGATTGCCAGAGGTGGTTTTGATCACCCTTACAGTGGATACGTTTAAGATGTATGATAAGTGTTGTGTTAATAGATAGTGTGAGTCTCCCACAATGAGTGTTTTGACTCCATGGAAAACCCATATAAATAATAATAATATTATTCTGCAAATATACCATATTTTCTTATTATACATTTGACAGATGAACATCCAATTGAGAAAATATCACCCTTCATCTAGTAATGTTTGGAAAGGATGGCAGAATCACCAAAATCGATGGGGGGGGGACATTCTAGTCATGTAAGCATGCATGCTCATGAGCTCAGTTGCATTTGTAGCATGAACTTGTTTTGTGCATTTCTACAAAGAATATATACATATTTACTTGCCTTTTTAAACATATTTGTTATACCTTAATATGTCAGACTAGAGGGGCTAACTATTCTATAAAAGCTTCTGGAATTGCCCTCTTAGTTTGACACATATATATGCCACTAGTTTTACACTCTTTATGCCAATTTTTTTGTCTTTAAAAATTGAAATAATGACATTTCTCTTTACAAATCTCTTCTCAGATCAGCATCTGACACTAGCTTCAGGTTGTCCATGGATAACTGCCTTAGATAACTGCTATATATGAAATGAATAGGAAATGAAATGGTTGCATTGATTGAGTTTGTTCATCCAAAAATTGTTGGAACAAGTGAGACATGGATGAGAATGACATCCTCACAGGAATAGAGATGGAAGAGTGTGATATATTTTGTGCAAATAGAAAGAATAAAAAGGGAGGTGGAGTGATATTAATGATAGAAAAAGAGTTGTGTACATACAAGATAGAAATGCAAGTAGGAAATAGTAGTAATGGTTTTGATGTAGTATGGTATGAGATAGAGGTGAATAGAATGAAATACTTTGTTGGATGTTGCTATAGACCTGGTAATGTGGAGAGTATTGACCAGGAAATGTATAAGCAAATGGGAAAAGGATGATCATTATGGATGATTTTAATTATGGCATTATAGACTGGGATGATGAGATAGCAACCAGAAATAAAGAAAATTAGTTTCTTGAGTTTATGAGGGACAACTACCTCAAGCAGTATGTAACAGACAGAGAGCACATGAGAATTGAGGGTTTTGTATTTGATCATTTCATTAGAGGAGGTTATTATAAAAGGTCAAATCTCCCTCCAGTTGGTGAGAGTGACCATTAAGTGATTACCTGGGTAGTTCTCAACCATGGGAGGACTTCTATGAGGAAAGAGTACATGTGATACTACAAGGGTAGTGATTATGAAAGGCTCAGGAGATGGTTTGCAACTGTAGCATGGAATGAGGAGTGAGGAGTTAGGTGGAAAGGAAATCAAAGTTGTTTGGTGATATTCAAGAACTATCTAGTAGAAGTAATGCCTAAATAAGGCAGGTACAAAATGGATGAATGAAGAGATTAAGCATGCAGTACAGAGAAAAAAGGCATTATGGAGACAGCATAAGAGAAGTGGTAATAATCAATTCTATGAGGAATACAAAGAACATGCAAGGAGGATGACTCAGTTGGTAAGGGTAGCAAAAGTTCAGTTTGAGCAGCAGTTACCTAATGAACCAAAAATATCCCAGGGAGTTCTTTTGATATGTAGCCAGCAAAAAAAAAAAAAAATGACTATGTAAAAATGTGCATTGATTAGAGAAAATGGTATAAGAACGACTTCTGTGGAGGATATAGTTGAGATATTTAATGAGCACTTCGTATAAAGGTCTTGCATCCTTGTGAATGTGACATCACAGAGAGTTTGAGAGCAGTGGATCATGAGGAGGAAAGACTGACTGTGAGTGAGGAAGAGGTATATGGGGAATTAAACCAACCCGATATTTATAAGGCTGTGGAACCAGGGAGTTGACATGTTTGTTAAATATGAGTCTTACATTAGGTCAAGTTCCAAAGGAGTGGAAGGAAGGCAAGATTGTACTGCTTCATAAAGGAAGTCACAAAATTCAAGCATCAAAATTATAAAATTATAGGCCTATCTGTGTGTCAGTTGTTGGAGAGGTTAAAGGAAGTTAAAGTTTTGGAGAGACTGGCGAGAATCAGGATCCAGAATTGGATTGATAACAATGGTATTATCTTTGATGCACAGCACAGATTTGCTAGCAGCAGCAGCAGCATAGGACATGGGAGATGGATACACAGTAGTATACTTAGACTTTATAAAGGATTTTGATAGATTATCGAATGATAAGTTGATAGTCAAACTAGATCAGATGGGGTTGGATACTATCCTGTTGCATTGGATTGGAGACTGTCTAGGTATCAACAAATTTTGTATAGGGGGAGCAATATCCCAGAAGAGGAAAGTCACTAGTGGTGTGCCTCAGGGGTACATTTTAGGGTCGTTGCTATTTAACTTGTATGTTAATGATATTGGAGAAGATTTGAATAGGGTTTTACAGTTATTTGCAGATGATGCAAAGTTGGGATGAACTATGAGGAGTACAGCAGTTGTGACCTTAAAAGAAGACGTAAACAGACTGAGTGAATGGACATGGGAGTGAGGATGCCAGTTCAATGTTGCAACATGCAAGGTTTTAAAATTTGGAAAACAAAGATGGGATGTAAAATTTACTCGGTGGGAATATACTGCAATCCTTCAATTAATGTGCCTAATGCATTCTTTAAAACAGGCGCATTAATCAAAAATGCACTAATTGAATATAATAACCTATGGGAAAATGTATAATTCGTTCCTCAAATTTCTTTTTTGAATCCTTGATTTTTTTATAAAAGAATTAGGGTACATCTCACGGCCTAGTTAAAGGAAAACTGTAAAGCTGAAAGACAACAAAACATATTCAGAATATAAATTTATTATTCTACTTAACAAAGAATTGAGCTAACGTAGTTCGGCAGGCATTCTGTTTCTTTTTTTCATACAACTGACTGTATGGCCCTATTGCCTCTTCTGCAAATTTTACCGCTTCTCTCTTCATCAGGGTCAGCCTCTAAGCATTGCTGCTTAAAAACTTCAATTGTATGAAAAATATTTTCAAATTGTTTCTGTGAAATCTCTTTTGGCTGACTGTCAGTGGTTAAATTTTTTTCATATTCTTCAGGATCTTCTCGCTGTGCATCTAAATTTAGCAGGATGGAATCCCTTAATTTCTCAGAATGAGATTTAATTAACTTGAAATCATTTGTGGAAGAATGTCCAAACAGCTTGCATACTACTAGCAGTAATTTCATTCGACTTTGCGACTTTATAACCAGGCTGAGATTTCTCTGATTTGGCCAGAAAAGTCTTCCAAAAAAGGCCGGTTTCATCGACATTAAATATTTGTTGGTCACAGTAGTCCCTTTTCTTCTCTGGATAATTTGCAGCCACCTCCTTATCTGCACTTGCAGCTTCAGCTGTGATTAGAACATTATGTAGACTATTTCTCTTTTTGAAATGCTCAAACCACCCAGCACTAGCATGGAATTCTTTTTCTTTTCCACATTTGATAGCCCTTTCTTTCAAGGTTCCAAAGAGACTTAATAAGATCAGTGCTTAGTGGGATCCATTTTCAGTTACAATCTTCGATCCATGTATAGAAAGAAGTCTCTGTAATTTAATCATTATAATACTTTGATTTCAAGTGCATGCATGATGAACTTGAAGCAGCCTTACCTTTCTCTTTGTATTCAGCAGCTTTGCTTAAAATTGCTCTTATAGTTGATTCACCCATTTTGTGTTCTTGTCCTATCTTTGCTCTGGACTTGCCTTGTTCATTGTTCTTTATTATTTCAAGTTTTTTTCCTTCGAATGAAATTACTTTTCAAATCATTTTCATGCTTCCACTTTTTTTCTTCACTAATTCTTTTCTTCATGATGAAAGGTTGGGAAAATACTTTAAAATAAAAAAGTAAGGAAAACAGTTACAAAGGATGCACGAGATATGATCAACAAAATGCTATGTAGTTAGCAGACAACATAAATTTTGGCAGTAAATTTGGAACATTGAGTACATGGAAATAGTGTAGTATGCCATTAAAAAATAACTTTGTAAAATATTTTAAACTGGTAACTAAATTATTTTATTCCAGTGAGTGATTTTTTAAAATCTGTAACATTTATTTTTAAGATGTATATAGGTGCACTAATCAAATTTGGGTATACAAAAAAAAAAATGACGCACTAATCGGGGGTGCATTAATCGAGGGATTGTTGTATTGTTGGAGCTGGAGGAAATAAGAGATCTTGGGGTGATGGTGGATAAGGATATAAAATTTAGAGGACATATTGTCAAAATTGCGTACACAGTAGTCCATATGTGGTCCAATCAGAGCCTTATACAATGGAACCAGAATCTCATTATTTCTATAAGTCAGTGTCCTCTGCATCATTCCCAGAATTCATTATTGTCCTCACAATTTTGACAATATGTACTGCATCATCATCATCTCAATCTTTCTTCATATTCAACATTCCAGAGATCATAAACTATTTTGGTCAATCGCCTCTGGTCAACTAGTTTTCAAAAGAATGAAGAAATGTTGGAAAGGGTCCAGAGGCGATTGACCAAAATAGTTTATGATCTCTGGAATGTTGAATATGAAGAAAGATTGAGATGATGATGATGATGCAGTTTGCAGTCTAGTGGATAGGAGGAAGAGGGGTAATATGATTGAGATGTATAAGTTTGTAAGGGGTTGTAATAGGATTAACATTATTATATGGGCACCTTCATGGAGTCCGAAGACTCATCACAGGAGACCCAATCTCACACAAATCTATCATGCCTCTCCTTCAACCCATTTACAGACAAAGCACTCACAACTGACTCTGGCAGCTCATTCTCCAAGCAAAAAATCTAATCCTCAAACCCCTACTAATCACATCTTTATTCAGCTTCTAGGGATGACCTCTTGTTCTGGTCCCTCTAGCTAAGTGCTGAAACATTTCCCCTGCAGCTATTCTATAAAACCCTTTAAACAACTTAAATGTTTTTATCATATCCCCTCTTTTTCTCTTAGCAACCAACTTCTACAATCCACACACCTTCAGTCTGTCCTCATAAGGAATATTCCACAAGCCTGAATATTCCTGAATCCTCTTCACTGCCTCCCCATCCCCAAGAAACCCAGGGCACCAGACTTGAGTGCATTAATCCAGGTGGGGCATCAAAGCCTTATACGAGGGTGGGCTGAAAAGTTCTCAACCTTGACCATAGATGGCAACACTATCAGCAAGAGATTTTTTTCCCTAAGTTCGTACATCTGTCATAAGCATTCATGTAAAATTGCAAGTCATGCTATCAAGTAGTTTGTTTTATACAGCTGTCTGAAGAACAAGTGTTGTCAGTATCCCTTGAAATCGATAAAATTGAGTATCGTGCTGTTATAAAATTCTTTGTAAAAGAAGGTTTAATGCCAAAAGAAATTCATTCCAAGTTCATAAAAGTTTATGGGCACTGTTCTTCATTTTCTACAATTAAGAAATGGGCTGCCGAGTTTAAATGGCCATACCAGCCTTGAAGATGATCCACATGAAGTACATCCAAAAATGTAACAACACCAGAAATCATTGATCAAGTGCACAATATGGTATTGGATGACTGGTGAGTCAAAGTGTGTGAAATTGCTGAGACTATATGCATTTCAAAAGAACGTGCAGGATATATTTTGCATGAAGAATTACAAACGATAAAGCTTTGCACAAGGTGGATGCCGCACTTGCTCACAGCAGATCAAAAACGCACTCGCATGAAAATCTCTGAACGGTGGTTGGAGCATTTTAACAAGAATAAAACTGATTTTGTGTGTCGATTTATTACTATGGATTAGCCTTGGATTCACCATTACACACCAGAATCCAAACAGCAATCAAAACAGTGGACAGAAGCTGGTTGTTCAGCACCAAAGAAGACAAAGTTGGTTCCATCAGCAGGAAAGGTCATGGCATCAGTGTGTTGGATGCTAAAAGCATTTTGTTTATTAATTATCTTGAAAAGGGCAAAACAATAACCGGGGAATATTATTCCGATCTTTTAACCAGACTAGATGAAAAAATTTTTGAGAAAAGACCCAGTGTGCAGAAGAAAAAAAATCATCTTTCATCAGAACATGCACCTGCCCAGAAAGGTGCTTTGGCAATGGGAAAATTAAGAGATCTACACTATGAATTATTGGAACATCCACCCTATTCCCCAGATTTGGCTCCCTCTGATTTCTATTTCTTCCCAAAACTAAAACTCTTCCTCACTGGTCAGCGTTTTTCTTTGAATCAAGAGGTGATTGCAGTGTAGAGAGGTATTTTTCAGATCTTACTGAGAACCACTACAGGGATGGAATGATTGAACTGGAGCATTGCTGGAATAAATGTATTAGTCTCATCATCATCATCATCATCAAATTCCTGCCATGTACCCTCAAGGGTGTACAGGATATGACAGTACTACATGAAAAAATTACATCATTACTAACTTCCTATCTACAATTTTCCTCCAAATCAGTCTGTTACTTGTCAAGACTCCAACATTATCAGATCTTATATTTCTATCATCTAAGGCACTTTGTACCGTATCAATCCACCTATATCTTGGTCTTCCTCTGGGTCATTTTCCTGCCAACCTGGCAGAGAACACTTGTTTTGCTAATCTTTCCTCTCCCATTCTATTTAAGTGACCATACCACCTGAGATTAGCTCTGCTAACGCATTCCTGGATGCTGACAATGTCAAGTTCTTTCCTAATATCCTCATTTTTAATATGATATTGCCATTGATGCCATCTGTTCACGCCTCTAATCTTTCTCAGGACTCTCATATCTGTGGTTTCTAGTCTTTGGTCAAGTGTTTTACTTCTGACCCAGCTCTCAGATCCATAAGTTAAAACTGGTTTGAACACTGTCTTGTATACAGCTAATTTAGTGTTCCGACTAATTTCTTTCTTATTCCATATGAATTTATTCAGTTGACTTCCCACCATACCAGCTTTGCTGATTTTTTTGCCTCTTTCTATATTTAATTTACCACCTTCAGTAAAAATCGTGCCTAAAGTAGCTGAAATGTTTTACTTGTTCCACAGGTTCTCCATTCACAACACAGTTGACATTTTCAATGATTCTGCCTATTTTCATTGTCTATCTCTTTTTATTGCTGACCGTCATACCATATCTATTACAGCAGCTATTCAATTTAGTCAGAGGATCTCTCAGACTTGTAGCAGATTTATTTAGAAGTATAACATCATCCGCATAAAGCAAAGAGCTGACATTAACATCTCCAATTTTGATATCAGGTTTAATACCACATTCCTTCATAATGTGATCCATATAGATAATGAATAACAGAGGGGATAATGTACATCCTTGTCTCACACCAGATTTAACATTAAACCATCTTCCTGTACTTCCTTCAATTCTAACTGCTGACTTACAACTCAAATAAAGACTAAGTATTGCTTGATATAATGCCCCATTGACACCATATAACTGCAGCGTATTGAATAGCTGCTCTCTTGGCACCTTGTCATATGCCTTTTCCAAATTGACAAAACTTAAATACAGATCTTTGTTGTATTCCCATGCTTTCTCGACTATTTGTCGTAAAGTGAAGATCTGATCTTGACAGCCTCTATTTGGCCTGAATCCAGCTTGTTCTTCACCAAGCTTTTCTTCCACAATTCTTCTCAACCGTTTCTCAAGTATACTTGCATAGATCTTGCCAGGAACACTCAGTAGGGAAATACCTCTGTAATTCTCACATTCAGTTTTATTTCCCTTTTTATATATGGGCACTATGAGAGCTCTACTCCAATCATCGGGAATTCGTCCCTCTGTCCAGGCTTTCTGAACTCTGCAGTGCAGCCACTGTAAGACTTTTATACCACCATACTTCAGCATTTCTGGTCGAATATCATCTACTCCTGCTGCCTTTCCACATTTCAAGCCTTTGATGACTTTTTCTACTTCAGGATATGTATTCTGGATATGTATTCAGATGTCAGGATATGTATTCCTGACTGCATGCCTGGTCGGTGTTTTTTATCACTGTGCTGTCATCACTGCTTGTTTCATTTAGCAGTTTTCAAAGTAATTACTCCATACGTCAAGGATATCTTTTTCTCCTGTTTTCATGTCACCTTTATCATCTCTAATTCCTTTTACAGCACTCTTTCCTCCATTCCTAAGCTTCTTCAACAACCTCCAGAATATTTTGCCACCTTCTTGATATTTATTTTCTATATTCTTGCCAAAGTCCTCCCATGACTTTTGTTTAGCTAGTTTTACACACTGTTTAGCTTTCTTACATTTGTCTCTGTATTCTGTAAGAGTAAAAGCTGACTTATTTGCCAGGAACTTTTGATATGCTTTCTTCTTTTCCTTCACTGTCTCTTTAACTTCCTGTGTCCACCAGGGAGTTCTGATTTTTTTTATCCTTGCACACAATCTCACCACATGCCTCTCTGGCAGAATCAATCAATGTTTTCTTCAGAGTTTGCCACTGAATCTCCAAGGTTTGATTCCTGTTCTGAAACTCTTTCATTTTCTTTTCAATAATCTTTCTGTATTTTAGTCTACAGTTCACATCTGAGAGCTGCTCAACTTTTATTCGCTTTAAAACTTTCTTACATGTTATTCTTTTCAATATGAAATTCAATTTTATCCTGCTCAAGACTAAATAGTGATCACTTCCAATTTCAAATCCTCTGTACACTGTGGTGTCCTGCACCAGGGAGAAAACATCACTATCAACAATAACATAGTCAATGAGACTTTTCTTATTCCTAGCCTCTTCTCTCCATGTGAATTTGTGCACATTTTTATGTTGGAACATGGTGTTAGTAATAACCAGTCCATGTCCTGAGCAGAAATCCAACAGATATTTGCCATTATTATTAGCTTTGCTCTTTTCTCCAAATTTTCCCAAAATATTTTTGTATGTCTCACAATCATTTCCTACTCTGCTATTTAGATCCCCAACAAGGACCAACTTTTCCTTTTTCATTGTCAGTTGCTTTTTCTAAAGCCTCAAAAAATTCCTCCACTTCTACCTTCGTAGAACCTTCTGTGGGACCATAGGCACAAATAAGTCTCATTGTCCAGTTCCCCATTCTGATATTTGCCCACATTACTCTACTCGAGACTGACTGCCATTCAAGAAGATTAGCCTCGTATTTTGTGTTGAATACTATGGCTACTCCTTCTTTTCCTTGATTGTCATTGCCTGAATATAACATTTTGTATTTATTGCTCAGAAAGATCTCACCAGTTTTGGTCTTTTTTGTTTCAGTCACCCCTATTATGTCGATCTAGTACTTCTCTAATTCCTCAGCTAGCTCCATTTCTTTGCCATTCAAGCTTCTTATGTTGATAGTACCAATCTTTAACTTTGTTGATGTTGAGTTGGGGTTTGTTTTCAGATTTGTTCCAGTAGCTGACTTTTCGCTGTTCGCCCTGGTTCCCTGTCGAAAACAACGGGGGCCTTGTTTAACCGGGCGACGCCCCAGCCGGCATGAAATTTTGTCATGTTGTACCGTCATTTTTTATTTTGGTTTAACCAATAAGAATACAATTTGGTCATCTAAATCCCAAATTGCCAGCCCATCCTCGTTCGTTCAGTATCAAAGTAGATACCCAACAGGGTGCACCACGAGAAGGTGAGGATTGGACATTAGGTCAGAAGCCCTGGTCGGTTCTCCGCATTCCTTTAAAGGCTATGTGGAGGTCTCCTCTCAGTTATACAGCTTTGACCCTTAAGCACCCCATGTATTAGTCTTAAGGGAGAAAATGTTGAAAAATAAAAAATAATGTTAAAATTATAAATTCATTTTTTCATTGTTAGGCAGAGAACTTGTCAGATCACCCTCCTAAAAAAAGAATAACAACTTCTTATCTCTACTTATTGATGTGTTCTTCAATAACTAAGTAATCTTATAGGCTTCCTTAGCAATATGTGCTCTAAACTTTAACTCTCTGTCTACCACCACAACCCCTAAATCTCTAATCTTCATCTACTATACTCCATGAAGTAGATGAAGTATAGTGCCATCAATGTGATACATGGCTTGTAATCTGTTTATCCCAGAATGCATAACTTTACATTTCTTGGCATTGAACTGACATCCATTAACTTTTGTTCATACTGAAAGCCTATTTAAACCGTCTTGCAAGCTCTCCATATTGCCTTGCTTAACTATTACTCTGCCTAATTTCACGTCATCAGCAAACTACTGAATATTTCCTTTCAGGTTATTTCCTGTATCATTTATCTACAAATTAAACAGCAATGGGCCTAGCGCTGAACTTTGCAGCACACATTAGTTGCCTGTTTTCACCTTCATTCTGCTCCTCCATATACCACATTTTGTTATCTGTCAAGCAGTCACCCTCTTATCCAGTACCATATCCATTCCCATTTGTTCTAATTTGTGTAACAGAGTTCCATGTGGTATTCTATTTTGCCTTTGCAAAATCCAGCAAAATCATCGTGTAGCCATTTCTTTTATCCAACTTAGTTGTTACTCTATTATAAAAATTTTTAATTTTAATGTTTGATAATTAACAGTCATAATGTGTGTCATCTGTATAGTCTTACTAACATCTGGTTTGCTTTTTTTTTTTTTTTTCACATTGAGTATCTGATTATAAAAAAAAAAACCTGAAACAATATTTTGCTTAAGTCGCAAATGACAAATCTTATTCAGCCCACCAATTTTTATAACTTGTAATTTGTTGGACTCATCAAGACTCATATGGTTTTGTCTTTAATTTTGAAATGAAGCTTTTTGAAATAATAAAACTTATCTTTGGATTAGGGTAAATGTATTTTATTGTTATATAATATTGTTGTTATAATTTGATAGTTATTTTTATTTTATTATTATTTTTTTTTTTTTTTTAGTGGGCTATGTGGAACTTACAAACATGGAGGTAGATGCAGACTCTGTTAAATCTGTAAGACAGCAAATGCTTGCTATTTGTCTTTCAGTTTGCTTTTGTGTTGTGCAGTCTCCTAACATGTGTGCATGCATGCATTAAGGGCAAAAAAAAAAAAATTAAATATTTCATTAACATAATATCATTGTTTATGTATAGCTATTTCAGTCAGCCATGCTGGTTAACAATTAGAATTGAATTAATTATGGAATATAGCAAACCTTACACTGACTCAGTTGTCAGTGTGGGTTTGCTATAAGGAGTGTCTACTCTATTTTATTTACTAATATTGAAATTCAGATTTATCTAATACAGAAATGTCAAAACATTTCTTGTCACATTGCAAATTTACTTGAAATTTTTCTTTGTTGATGAGAGAATTAAGACAGGATTCCTGTTATTTTACAGAGATAGTGAAGGTGTTGAATGTATAAGAAGTAAAATAAATCTCTGATCCAATAATCTGGATAGTAGTAAAATTATTTTCACAGCAATACTATATAAGTTTTGTGATTGGCAAAACAACAAATGAACAAGAATAATTCTTTGGATTCATTGTTATAGGAATCTGTCTACATAGATGGCCTCTCTATTAGCCAGCTGCCAAAATGTACTTCATGTCTTAAGGAAGAAAAGATGTTTAAAGTTTATCTGGGAATTGTTTAAAGATGAGCATGATGAGGGCAGTTGACTTCCTATATACTATTAATATTTTGTTTAAAACATAATACAAACTTTTGGTAGAAGTTTAAGCTCTTATAAAGTGAAAATAAATATATTCACTTTCTATCAATCACCACTAAATTACATAATATTATTTTGGTGGAACTTCCTTCAAAAAAAAAAAAAAAAACTCTTAGTATTGAAACCTGCATGGCTTTATTTAAGAACAAACATTGCAGTCATAGGCATACTGAATATTCTAAGAAATGTTGAGGAAAAGTAATATATTTATATTTATTTTTTTTTTTTTTTCTTTTCTGGCCACTGCTGATCTATTTTTAGAAAAGTGTATTTCTTATTTTGAAAAATTATGTTACTTAATTTTAAGGGATATTATTACTTAATAGTAGAAGTTTGTAGAAGTTTTGTTTTGTTATTTAGAAAGCTTAGAAGGATGCTTTAATTTAATTGTGTTCTAAGATTAATTTTAAGTCTTCATGGAATTTACATGATTTATCAAGATAGATTCTTTCATCAAACTGATTTTGACTAACATCTGAATGTTATCAGAAGTAAGGGAGAGTGAAGCAAGATCTTTCCAAGAAATAACACATGATTGTGTTCTGATAGATCCACTCGAGTTCAGAAAGCTTCACAATCTATAATTATAGATTGTGAAGCTGGAATCATTTGAGCACAAGTTTTCATGAATAAGAAGAGGAATAGAGTGTACTGTAATTAGCAAAAAAACTGTGGAGAAGTTTTAAGGCAAATGAGAGATGTCATTGATGTATAGGGAAAAAGCATGGAATCTGAGGTGTCCCAGTATTGACAATCAAAGGAGACTCTCAATCTGATCACAAATGGCAGAAAAGAGACCATAAAATGATGTTAGCTTGGCAGGAAGACCACAGCGCTAGATTCAGTCAGATGCCATGGAAATATTGAGTAACAATGTGAGTTTCTCCTAACTTTTCCATAACTTGTCCAAAGATGGATAAAGTTAGCCAGGAGATTTGCTTTGGAACAAAAGTGGCAGAATCCATATTAATGATTATTAATTATTTGATAGCTTTCCAGGTAGTAAAGAAGTTGGACATTCTCCTAATGATCTTCTCCATTACTTTCAAGAGTATTGATTTGAGGGCAGTGGAACAATAGTTTCATGACTGATTTTTGTCACCCTTTTATTGGATAGTCTGAAGAAAGGCATGCTTCCATGCTGTTTGATAGATGTCAAATGAGTGTGATAACAATCAGAAGATCTGCAGTGGTTGAACCATGGAATGCATTGCCTGATAGAGTGGTGAGAGCGAGAACAGTCGATGCATTTAAGGAGTGGTATGATAGACTTTATGTTTCCTGAAAGGGACCTCCCTCGATGAGTCTTGATAGACTTGTGTTTCTTAGAAAGGACCTCCCACGATGAGTCTTTTGACTCCATGGAGGCCTGAATAATAAAGAATTGGCCATATTTCTAGATGTGTATAAAGGCTTATGTATTAGCAGTTCATCTTAGATTTGATATGGTTTAAATACAATAATAAGGAAATATGGAAATTATTTATTTAGTTGCTGATATTTCACTGGTTTTATACACATCTTCAGAGCTCTGTATGTAAACAGACATTAATAGTGGGAGTGATATAAAACTGTCACAAACAACACAAAGAATAATTAGATGACACCAATAAGAACTTTGAGCTGTCTGTTAAAGTACTGACAAGGTGTTTGTGCTCTGAAGATGTGGGATATAAAACCACTGAATATCAGCAGTTGAGTAAATAAATCTATTATTTTCTTATCATTGTCTGTTATGAATTAAACTTTAAAAAATTTAACTTGGTCATATTTTTATTTCCTTTATATTTTTTTTCAATTTTTGAGTTGAAAATCTATCTTCAGATTTGAGATTTTTGAAGTTTTCAGTGTAATTAGCTTGTTGATAAGATATTGAAAAAATAATATAATATAAATATTTTAATATATATTTTTTGTAATAAAAGATAGTCATCCTGAAAATTTCTTTTTAAAGACATGTTTAGGATTGATTACAGTTATGGAACAAATTTAGCAGAAAAAAGAAATTTGTAGCCTGGTAAGCTAATTTTTCACAAACTTCCAGCAAAGTTAACAGGGAAAAATGTTTTTTTGGATAACATTATTCAGTAATGTTTATTTATCAAATTCCTGATATGTATGCTCAAAGGATGTAATGACTGCTATGATAGTACTATTTTGGTTCTTCTTCTTTCTTCCATCATCTATATGGATGATGATGAGGCTGAATGAACTCTTTCCACTTCTGTCTGTCCCTGGGGGGTCTGAACAATTCTGTCAAGTTTGGTGTCGCTTGTTGTGATTTGGTTTTCAGGTCCTCTTTTATTTTGTCTATCCATCTAATTCTGGGCTGCTTGTTGGATCTTTTACCTTTCATCATTGTATGCAGGGCTTTAGTTGGTAATCTTTCTGTTCCCATTCTGGTCACATGGTCAAACCATCGCAGTCTTCTTTTCTTGGATTTTGTCTGTTGTTATTTCTTGTTTTAGTCGTTTCCTTATGTCTTCATTTCTTAGTCTATCCAGCAGAGATACTCCGAGTAATCTTCTTAGCCAACCCATTTCAATAGTTAATAATTTTTTCTCTTCAGCTTTTTTGAAATTCCAGCATTCACTTCCATAGAGAAGGATTGGGAGGACCATTGTCTCGTAGATTCTTACTTTTGTTACTTGTTTGATGTCTCTTGACTTCCATATTTTATTTAGTTGTCCTAAAGTTTGGGATGCTTGGCTAATTCATCTGTTTATATCTTTTGTAATTTCGCCATTGTACTCAGTTACTCCTCTGAGGTAGGTGAAGTTTTCTACCTGCTCTAGCTTGTTACTATCAATTTCACTTTTCAGATTGGTGTTTCTTTTTCCTATTTGCATAATTTTTGTTTTGTCTATATTTAGGTTTAATCCAAATTTCATACATTCTTCCTTTATTTTATCAGAAATTCGTTGGAGCTCTTCTTCCGTGCTTGCAAGTAATGCAATGTCGTCTGCAAATTTTAAGTTTGTTATATTTTTCCCATATATTTTGATTCTGGAGTCTTCTTTGTTTAAGGCCTTACTGTTTGCTTCTTCCAGTGTAAGATAAAATCTGCACTTTCAAATTTCTCGTATAGATTCTTTATTATTCTTGTAGTTTTGTTGAGAATTCCAAATTCTTTCATAATTTCCCATAGTTCTCTTCTACGGATTGAATCAAATGCCTGACGAAAGTCTATGAAATTTATATATCAACTTTGGTTGTACTCTAGCATCTTTTCTATTAGCCGTCTTAAGGTGAATAATTAATCAATTGTGCTTGTTCTTCTCCTAATGCTAGTTCTATGTATGGCTTAATTTGTTTTTGGAGTACTTTCGTAAAAACTTTACTTGGAATACTGAGGAGGCTAATGCCTCTGTAATTATTGCGTTCTGTTTTATCTCCTCCTTTTTTGTATATAGAAGTTATAACTGATTTGGTCCAAATAGTAGGTATTGCTTCATTTTTGTAGATCCTTTCAAATAATGTTTTTAATGGTTCCGGAAGTTGTTTCTTTCCTGCTTTTAAGAATTCTGCATGTATCTGATCAATACCTACTGCTTTCCTAGTTTTAAGTTTACCTATGCTGTGTGCTATTGTTTCTTCTTCCATTTCAGTGACTGGAATAACAACATTCTGAGAGCTGTTTTTATTATATAAGTCTGTAAAGTATTCTTCCCATCTAGCCATTCTTTTTTGTTTTACTTTCAATTAGTTGTCCCTCTTTGTTTTTGATCATTGTAATTTTTGTTGTCCATGTCTTACTAATTTGATCTATTTGTTTATATAATCCATGGAGGTTGTTTGCTTTTGATAGCTTCTCTGCCATTTTGCATTTTTCTTCTAACCAGTTATATAATAAATTTAGTTTAATCCTTTATCCCAGTGAGAGCAAACAAAGTTTGCACCTGAAAATATCTTCAGGACTGAATATAGTGTTGTACTATCTTACCTTGGTAAGTAGTACAACACCAGGCAACTCGTAGCAAAGGTGGAGCAAGCTACCAACACTCCTATCCCAGTATCTCCCATAATGCAAAACTGCAAAACACATCTCCTTGTGGATATGTATACTGTTATGCATTAAGGGATTGGCCACTACCCCGACTAGTTTCAACCTTTATTGAGGTCTCTTCAGTCGGAGCCAGGCCCAGAGTTGGAGATACCAGGCAGAAGCAGTAGCAAAGTCATCTTTATCTATAGGAGTTGCAAAAGGTTTGCCATCTTTTTTTTTTATTAAATTACTTTTCAACTTCTAACCAGTTATTCTTGTCTCTTTTAACTAGTTTTCTAATTTCTTTAGTTAATCTATTATATTCATTTCTGTTATAGTTCTGTTTTAATTGCATGCTTTTCCTTTGGTCACTTAACAACAAAATCCTTATAAACTAAAAATGAACATAAAAATTAGCATAAAAGCATTAAAAATAGTTTTATATATATATATATATCATTATCTAGGGTGAATCAAAATAGAATAAAACCATAAAGGAACATATTATTATTCTGTGACACCTCCAAGGAGCCCAAAGACTCATCAAGGGAGGACACCTACTCTACAACTCTTCATCTCCATCATCCATTCATCTCCTTGGAGTCTGAAGACCCTTTGCTGGAGGCACACATTTATAATTGTCATACCTCTCCTTAAACTCAATCATTGATAATATATATAGCAACTTATTCCACACTCACATAACTTTAAGGGAGGATCCCTTTGTTCTCTCTCTTCTTGTCATGTGCTGAAATATTTCTTCTGCTTCAATCATGTAAAACAAACTCCTTTAATAACTTATTTCTATCATACCTCCTATTTTTTGCCTATGGGCCAAGTCTCATACCCCACATCATCATAGGAAAATTCCATAGGCCTGTCACTCATGTTACATGCTTCTGGATCCTATCAAAGAATCCCAGGTAACGAAATTTGTCTACAGTATTCTAGATGTGGTCACGTCTAAGCTGTATTGGAGTTAATATCTTCTTTATCCTTATGTGTCCTTATGTTTTGTTGCATACAAGCATGATTCATTGAGATGCTTGCCCTTGTAACTTCAACTCTGTCTACTCTAATTTCACTTCAAATCCCTAGCCTTATCAACTTTTTTCTAGTCTTTTCATCATTAAGTGCGCATAACCTTAGGGATGAAAATTTGTCACATTGGCTTGGTAGTCTTCATCCTGCATGATCTCTGTATCACTTCTGTTAGCTATTTTGCTTCCAGTTAAGCATCATCAGCTATTAATGTATATTTCTCCTTGGATCATTCCCATTATTATCAGTGTTCCAAGTTCAGAGTTGTATTGTATTCCACTAATCACATGCCTATGTCTTGATCTTGCTTCACCCTCCTCCATGATGTTTGTTTTTCATTACCCTTTTTATCTGTCACCAGCTACATGTCCATCCTCATTTGATATAGTTGATGTAATAATTTTTCATGCGGTATCTGGTGAAATGCCTTTGCAAAACTCAGCATTATCATGATGCAGCCATTACTTGTATCTTAGGTATATCACTTTAGTCCTTCTGCTGTGTAAATAGGCAAAAAAAAAATGTAGCTTGATGGGTTGAAAACAAACAAATAATGCTGTCAGACTTGAAAGTAAGAAAAAGTGCTGCAGCCTGTGTCTGTTGGAAACATACCCTCGCTTGTTAGCTGTTCTTGGTGCAGTAACCTAGAATCCTAATTATAGTTCTCTTAGTCTATACACAGCACTGATTTTTCAACTGGAAAAGTAGTTAGAGACATAGATTAAAGGAGTTCCAGTAGACTAGAAGCAGAATCAGCGAGTCCTTGTATCTTAGCTAGAGCATTATGAGGTGTTACCCAAAAGTTCAAAGAATTAGAATAGTGCATGCAAACCAGTTGTAGTACAACCTTCTGTCATTATAAGGGGCAAGCAGTGCCCTTTGTGAATCAGTATGCAAGCTGAGAGGCTGCCTTCTTGGGGTACATTCTGTTTGCTTTAATCCCCAAAAAAAAAAAAAAAAAAAAATTGCTGTAGAAATCCACCAAATGTATAAGGGAGTATTTGGTGGATTTCTGTCAATACTGTCAGACTTGAAAGAAAGATAATACTATGAACCAAAACAACGCTTTTTTTTTTTTAGTACAAACACTTCAAAGATGGATAACTGCTGACAAGCATAGCGCCAGAAAACATCGTAAAAGTGTGTGAGGTTATCCTTACAGATTGTGGGTGGACTATCTATGTTTGTGAGGTCACAGGACTGTTGTATAGGACTGTTCACTGCATTTTGTCAGACATTTTGAACGAGACCCATTATTTGACAGTTTCTGGGTTCCAAAAACATGACACTCATTTCCCATCCTCCCATATTCACCTGATCTCGCCCCCTGCAACTTTTTCCTGTTCCCCAAGATGAAATTCTGGCTGAAAGAGCATCATTTAGATATGATTTAGGAAATCCAGGCAGAATCACAGGAGGTGCTTAACACAGTCACACTTCCAGAGATGCATGGAATTCTTATTATTATATGACATCTCCAGGGAGTCCAAAGACTCATCGAGGGAGAGTGTGCCAACAGCATTGAACGATTGATCTCCTTTCAACTACTAACCACACTCAAACTTGCTTAACTTGGAATCATGGAGAAACCACTGTCGCTGTGTTCATGCCCAAGCAGTCTACTTCAAAGTAGAAGAAGGAAACTAGGAGGTAGGGTAAGTAAAGTTTTTTAATGGTCAAATTCCCTGAACTTTGGGTAGCACCTCATATTATTATAATCACGAAATCTGTTTGGTATCAGGAATGATCTAGGAGGTCCTCACTGTCAAACCCAGCACTTGAGCTGTGTCCTGTTAACTTTTTCTGTACTTGTTACACTTGTGAGGCAACAGTGCATTCTACTCATTCACCACTCTAAGCAAAAAACACACATGTATAGTTTCCAGGGATGGCCCCTCTCGTTCTGCCTTCCTCTTCCCAACTTTATTTAACATTCTCTAATCCTCAAGAATTAAGCATTTGCCTGTTCTGAATTTGCTGGCCTTGCAATTGCTCTTCTCTTTTTCCCTTTGGTCTGTATGTCTTGTAGTAGTCAGTATCTTTCCATCGTATAATAAATGCCATTTCTATTTCTCTGTATATTTCTTTATTATTATTATCTGAGACCTCCAGGGATTCAAGGACTCATCAAGGGAGGCTATACATCACTCAAACCAGCTGTCATACCTACCCTTAAACTCATTCACACTAGATGCACTCACCACTACCTCCAAAGGCAAACTATTCCATTCACTCACTGCTCTGTGAGAGAAAAACCTAGCTCTTATCCCTTTCTTGGCTGCGAACAAACGTAACTTCCATGGATGTCCCTGTGTTCTCTCCTCACCTTCCTTATAACAAAAAATTTCATCAGCTGATATCCTATAACACCCATTCAGAAGTTTATAGAACTATCATATCACCCCTCTTTCTCCTGTTAACCCGAGTCTGTAATTTTGCATACTCACAATCTATCCTCATAATCTTATTTCCAATATAATCTTTGTAACTCTTCTTTACACCCTTTCTACAGTTTCTTTATGGAACCTGGGAGACCAAATATGCATACAGTAGTTTTTTTTTTTTTTTTTTTTAAATATATATATCTATCTGTCTATCAGTCATTCATTTATCCAAGGCAGGAGTTTATATTCCAATCCCATATTCTCCAGTTTATGCAACAGCCTTTCGTGTGGTATCCTATTAAATGCCTTAGCAAAATCCAACATTATAGTCTATCCATTCCCTTGATCCAACTTGACCATAATTATGATTTATTATTATGAAATATTAGCAAATTGCTAAAACATGACCTTCCTTTAGTGAACCCATGCTGTTCCTTGTAGAGTATAGTTTGTCTATCTACCCATTTCTGTATGCAACTATGTTTGTTTTCACATGTTTGTATAACTTGAGTCTCATCTCAGGAATGATACCATAGGAATGCAAAGAATGTATGATGGTTCCATTGTGCAAAAACTGACTGTGTCTAACTACCAACTTCTCTAAAATCTTCACTACCATACCAGAGATACTGATAAGTCGGTAGTTAAACGCATCAGCTTTTGTACAATGGAACCATCATACATTCTTTCCATTCCTGACATTTATTTATTTAGCATATGTACAGGTCTCAAGATATTGCATACACATTACATAAAGGCAGCATATAAAAACAATTGTAAAAATTATATTAAAAGGGGTACAATAGGTTAAAATAATTAAAATTAAGAATCAGAGATTAATCCTTAAATCCCGGATCCGCTCTAGGGATTTAGGGGTCAATTTAAAAAAGTCCTCTTTAGTGTCTAACAATGAGTAGATAGGGCACTCAAGAACAGTGTGGTTAATAGTGTCTGAATCCTGCTTCCACATTCAAGTTTGGGGTATCGGACCATTTCCATTTATGCAGGAGATGTTTACATCTCTTGTGTCCTGTTCTTACCTGATTTAAAGTGGTCCATACATGTCTAGGGAGATTGAAGCCCTCCAGACGAGATGTTAGATTTGAAATAGGAATTTGAAGATTGGAGATATGTTGAAGCCAAATACTCTCTCTGTAACTCGCACAGATCGAAAGTTCTGGTCGTTCATTTGTATTGCACTTCTCCAGGCACGGCACCTGGATTTCAGTCTTTGTGAGGTATGGAAGGAAATGTCTTGGTGGATGGGCAAGGAATTGTTTTCAATTATTTTTGTCCATAATTTGCTTAAGGCTTGGATCCTGCGAAGGGAGAGAGAGAGGGGCTATATTGCTGGGAGTTGGGAGCCAATAGCCAGGAGTAGATCTTAGAGCACCAGAGATTATCCTCATAGTTTGATTCACCTGGACATCGATAGGAGAAGAATGTGCGCTGTTCAACCACACGGGAGTGAAATACTCTGCTGTAGAATAGACCAAAAACAGTGTGGTAGTGTGCAGCGTGTTGGCATCATCACCCCAAGAAGTACCAGCAAGTTCATGCATCATATTATTACGAGGTTTTAATTTTTCAGTGATATTTCCTAGATGATATTTAAATGTCAAACTTCTGTCTAGAGTAACTCCTAAGTATTTTGGATGATTGTTAAATTTCACCAGTTTATTTCTGAAGTAAACTTTTGGGATATAGTTAGCTTGGATATTACTTAAATGAAAGGATGCAGCTTCAGTTTTGTTCAGGTTGGGTTGTAGTCGCCATCGTCTAAAGTATTTATCAAGTACTGCCAGATCTTCAGTTAAGATATTTTCAGCTTTTTGAAATGTGGAATGTTGAATTGCAATAGCAATATCATCAGCGTACATGAATTTCCTCGATGTTGTCACTGGGATATTACTAATATATAACTTAAAAAGCAATGGGATGAGAACTGATCCCCTGAGGTAGGCCCTCTCTCCACACTGTGTCATAGGCAGCAGCGAGGTCTACAAATACCGCTGTGTTTTCGATTGTTTTTCAAAGACGTTTTCTATGAAGGTTGTCAAGACCAGTACTTGATCACAACAGCTTCTTTCTGGTTTGAAGCCAGCCTGTTCCTGAGGAGTTCTATTGTGTATACTTGGAGAGATTCTATTATATATCATTCTTTCCAGGAGTTTCAGACAGATGCTTAGCAAGGCGATAGGTTGGTAGTTGGAATCAATTGTGGGATCTTGCCAGGTTTTAAGACAGCAATGATTTTAGATCTTTTAAAAATTAATGGGAGCATGCCAAATTCCAAAATATTATTATACATAGCAGTAAGCCATTTAATAGTTTTTGGACCGCAGTTCTTGATGAATTCAGGGTAGATGTTATCGAGTCCAGTTGCCTTCCTAGTCCTCAGTGAGTTAATTGCCTGGATAAGTTCCTGGGAAGTAAAAGCCTGAGATAGTGATGATGATGCAGGATCTTTTTTAAGGTTTTTTAGTTTTTGTTTCACCTTTCTCATGGCTACTATATCTTGAGAATATTTAGTCATTGAAACCAAATGTTTTATGATGTATGGCAAGCAGTTTACCAGAAATTCCTGAGATGAGACTCAAGTTATAGAAACATGTGAAAGGCCTAGCCAATTCTGAATATTCTTTAGCATACATGCTGATATTTCATTCATCCCTATTGCTAAATTCTTATCCAGGTTATGCAACAGCTCTTCCACTTCATTCTCATGCACCCCTATCTTTTCATCCAATGTAGTAGTAGTAGGTAGCACTATGCACCATGTTACATACACCTAGTTGATATACCTTAGCAAAGTGAACACTCATTAATTGAACAATCTCATTAGCTAAAGTACTATCTGCATTCAGTAAAGTTATTCTTTCACATTCATTCTTTCTTTCTTTTGCTTTTGACATAATGATAAAATTCTTTTGGATTGCATTTAGCTTGTATGGCCAATTTCTTTTCATACGCCGTTTTAGCTTTCCACACACAATACTGTTACTTTTCTGGCCTGCGCTTTATATATTTCATAACTCCTCTCACTCTTATTCTCATGATATTCTTTCCAATCATCTTCATCTTATGGATCTCTTGCTTAATAAAATTGGACATCCATTTCACTCCCACCCTATTTATTCTTTGAACTCCAGGGATATATTCAGATACCACCTCATTTTAACACTTTTTCAAAGATTCTCATGCATCGCTGACATCTTTCCCATTTAGTAACTACTATGGGACCAAATATAGTATTTTCCTAAGTTGATCATAATTTCCAGCTTTATAGTTCAGCATGTAACCTGTTCTGATTGTAACATCAATATAATTAGATACTTCCCAAGAAAGCACAGCATGATCACTCACCAGTTGGCAGTAACAAAATAATCATATTCTTAAATCATTTAAACTATAAATTCCTAACTCTGTACTAATATTTTCATATTTTTATGTGATCTGATTGTGTGTATCCTTTGTGTTCTTAAAACTCTCATTTTTAACTTTTTTTTTTTTTTTAACTTTTTAACATTTCATATTTCTGAACTGTATAATACATTGGAGAAGTTGTTGTTTATAAGACTTGAACAGGTTTCTTATCTTGTTTTTCTTATTCAGTCTCTTTTTAATTGTTCTACAAATTTTCTGAAATTTATTTTTTCATCTATATCTTTTGTTTTTTAATATGTTATGTAGCCTAAATAATTGACTTGCATCACTTGTTCTATTATTTTATCTTCTATGACTGTTTTGATCTAATATGATCTTTACCATGAAATTCCATGCTTTTTGTTTTCTTTTGTGAAATTTTTAAATTGTATTTTTGCTTATTTTATTTAATTCCCCAAATCATTCATTCATGTTAATTATTTTGTTAATATAATCTGAACACTGTGTAAAACTAGCTAAACAAAAGTATGAACATAGAAAATAAATATCAAGAAGGTCGCAAGATATTCTGGAGGTTGTTGAAGAAGCTCAGAAATAGAGGAAAGAGTGTTGTAAAAGGAATTAGAGATGTTAAGGGTGACATGAAAACAGGAGAAAAAAAAGAAATCCTTGAAGCATGGAGTAATTACTTTGAAAAATTGCTAAATGAAGCAAACAGTGATAACAGTGCTAAAAATCACTCAACAGGCATACAGTCAGAAATACATAGCCATACTTGAAGTAGAAAAAGCCATCAAAGACTTGAAATGTGGAAAGGCAGCAGGAGTAGATGATATTTGACCAGAAATGCTGAAGTATGGAGGTATAAAAGTCTTATACTGGCTGCACTGCATAGTTCAATAGGCCTGGACAGAGGGATGAATTCCTGATGATTGGAGTAGAGCTCTCATAGTACTGATATATAAAAAGGGAAATAAAACTGAATTTGAAAATTAGAGAGGTATATCCCTACTGAGTGTTCCTGGTAAGATTTATGCAAGTATACTTGGGAAATGGTTGTGAAGAATTGTGAAAGAAAAGCTGGATTCAGGCTAAATAGAGGCTGTCAGGATTAGATCTTCACTTTACGACAAATAGTTGAAAAGTGATGGGAATATAACAAAGATCTGTATTTAAATTTTGTAGATCTGGAAAAGACATATGACGAGGTGCCAAGAAAGAGGCTATACAATACACTACAGTTATATGGTGTCAATGGGGCATTATATCAAGCAATACTTATATCTCAAGCAAAACCAAGTGTTTTCGATTTGGAAGATGAACAGACATACTGGTATATCAAAGAAAAGGGAATGTATATGGAATTATAAGGCAGGTGATTATAATAGTCTTAGGTATCAACTAGGGGCAGAATTGGAAGGCCAGGATATCATTAGTGCTTGGGAAATTGTGAAAGAATATTTGTTAGCAGCAATAGTAAGCTGTATTCCACGTGTGAAGAAGCAAATAAAAAATCTGATGTAAAGTGGATGACAAACGATATGAAACGGGAACTGCAGTTAAAAAAAGAGATTATGGAAGAGATATAAGGAGAGGGATGGAGGACAGATACACGAAGAATAAAAGACGCAGGCCAGGAGAGTGACCAGAATGGTGAGGAAGGCAAAACTGGAATATGAGAAGAGATTGGCACTAAGATCCAAAGAAAATCCTAGGGAATTTTTTACCTATTTTACCAGTAGGCAGAGAAACAATTGTGGAAGAATGACATTGCGGGATAAAAATGGGAATAGAGTGACTGATGCAGAGGACATAGTGGAGTTGTTCAATGAGCACTTTATTGAAGTATTTCATCCTGGAAGAGGTTTTAATACTAGAGGGATAGGGCAGCTTCAAGGTTAAGAGGTGCAAGAGGAGAGTGTGTTCCAAATACTGAGTACTCTGGATACCTATTGGACTGGATGGTATTTCACCACTGGTTTTGAGAGAATGTGCTAAAGAACTGACAGCTACTTTGACCTGGCTTTTCAATAAAAGTCTGGCTATAGGAAAGGTACTCTCAGGGAATGGAAGGAAGGTAAGATAGTGCCGCTGCATAAGGGCGGTAGCAGACTGGAAGTGTCTAATTATAGGCCTGTTTGTGTATCATCAGTTGTTGTTAAGGTTTTGGAGAAATTAGTGAGGGACTATATACAGACTTGGGCAGATGAGGGTTATGTTATCTGTGAGAATCAACATGGATTTGTTAAGGGGCTCTTTTGCTTTAGTAATATGATTGCCTTTTATAATAAAGTGACAAGAGCAGTTGATGAGGGAAAGGCATATACTGCCATTTTTTTGGATTTTGCAAAGGCGTTTGACAGGGTGCCATGTGATAAGCTGATAATAAGTTGCAGCACATGGGTTTAAATGTCGGGTTAGTCAAATGTATTCAGGATTAGATGACTGATAGGTATCAGAGAGTTGTGTATGGTGGGGCAATATCAATGAAGCAGAAGGTTAGAAGTGGGGTTCCACAGGGCTCAGTACTGGGACCTGTATTGTTCAACCTTTATAATCAATGATATTGTCAATGAATTGCAAGGGGACATGCAGTTGTTTGCGGATGATTTGAAGCTGGGAAGGGTTATCAGTAATAGTGCAGATGTGGCAGCCCTGCAAGAGGATTTGAATAAACTAGACAGGTGGGCACATGAATGGGGTTGTCGGTTCAATGCAGCAAAATGTAAAGTTTAGGTTTGGGATCCATCGATGGGAGGATGCATACTCGATTGGTGCAGCTGTACTGGAGGAGGTAAGGGAGACAAGAGATCTGGGGTGACATTGACAGAAAACTGAAATTCAGGGAGAATATTGCAAAGGTGGTGAAGGTGCTGCAATACTGAGGACGCTGACCTGCAGAGATAAAAGTTATCTTTCCATTGTATAAGACCCTGATCAGACCACACTTAGACTATTGTTCTCAGATTTGGACCCCAGGATTTCAAGGGGGTAAATTGACTGTGGAAAGGGTATACAGAGGCGGATAACAAAGATGGTTTCAGGAATGTACAATATGAGTTATGAGGATCGACTAAGGGAGTGTGGACTGCAGAGTTTGGTGGATAGAAGAAGCAGAAGTGATATGATCGAGACTTTTAACCTGTGAAAGGCAGTTACAGGGTAGACATTGGAGAATTCTTTCACTTGGTGGAAAGGCAGGAAGGAGCGATGAAAAGGCGCCATCCCTGGAAGTTACGAAAGTAGGCTGTGCGCAACACGGTGATTAGTGGTTTCTTTGTGTGGAGGGTGGTTCAATCTTGGAATGCATTGCCTGAGAGAGGGAGGGGTTGGAGCAGGAATGGTCAGTGGGTTCAAGGAGTGGTACGATAAGCTTTGTGTTTCCTAAAAACGACCTCCCACGATGAGTCTTTTGACTCCATGGAGGTCTGGATAAATTTTTTTTATTTGAGTTGTAAGTCAGCAGTTAGAATTGAAGGAAGTACAGGAAGATGGTTTAATGTTAAATCTGGTGTCAGGCAAGGATGTACATTATCCCCTGTGTTATTCATTATCTAAATGGATCACATTATGAAGGAAAGTGGTATTAAACCTGATATCAAAACTGGAGATGTTAATGTCAGCTCTTTGCTTTATGAGGATGATGTTATACTTCTAAATAAATCCGGTACAAGTCTGCAAGATTCTCTGACTAAATTGAATCACTGTTGTAATAGATATGGTATGAAGGTTAGCAATAACAAGACAAAGACAATGAGAATAGGCAGAAGCATTGAAAATGTCAACTGCGTTGTGAATGGAGACCCTGTGGAACAAGTAGAATATTTCAACTATTTAGGCACGATTTTTAGTGATGATGGTAAATTAAATATGGAAATAGACAATAGATTCAACAAAGCTGTTATTGTAGGAAGTCAATTGAATAAATTCATATGGAATAAGAGAGAAATTAGTCGGAACACTAAATTAGCTGTATGCAAGACAGTGTTCAAACCAATTTTAACTTATGGATCTGAGAGCTGGGTCAGAAGTAAAACACTTGACCAAAGACTAGAGACTGCAGATATCAGAGTCATGGGAAAGATTAGGGGCACGAACAGATGGCATTGATAGCAATATCATAATATTAAAAATGAGGATATTAGTAAAGAACTTGACATTTCCAGGAATGCATTAGCAGAGCTAATCTGAGGTGGTATGGTCACGTAAACAGAATGGGCGATGAAAGATTAGCAAAACAAGTGTTCTCTGCCATTTTGGCAGGAAAACAACCCAGAGGAAAACCAAGATATAGCTGGATTGATATGGTAAAAAGTGCCTTAGATGATAGAAATATAAGATCTGATAATGTTGGAGTCTTGACAAGTAACAGACTGATTTGGAGGAAAATTTTGTAGATAGAAAGTTGGTAATGATGTAAATTTTTCATGTAGTACTATCATATCCTCTACACCCCTTGATGGTACATGGCAGGAATTTGATGATGATATAATCTGATCGTTAATATACAGTATTGAATAGAGTTGTAGAGAACTATATTCCTGTCTTTTCTTTCTTTCTCTCTCGTAGTCCTAAATGGACTGTTGGGTCACTCATGGCTGATAGGTGATATTCTTTGTTAGCCTCCTCCAATCATCTCAGTCTCTTGTTCTTGATGTTAGTTGAGAAAGGGAGGAATTTGTCCATTTTTGATGTTATCAGTCCATTTTAATCGAGGTTGGCCCCAACCCTTGATCCCGGAACGATTCCTACTATTGCTTGCTTTGGAATGCCATTAGCCCTCTCCATGTCTCCAAACCATTTCATCTGTCTTCTTATGATGTCTGTCAGAATATTTGTCTATTGACTCAATCAGTTTTCGGACATTTTCATTGGTTTTGTGAATGGTATAGGGAATTCTCAAAAGTCTTCTGTAAGTTCATTTCTAAAGACAGGAGTCTCCTGTCATCTTCACTCTATAAAGTCCAGGCCTCACAATCATACAAGAGGATAGAATTCACCAAGGTGTCAATTAGTATTGGTCTGGTTGTGATTGCTATTCTGTTATCTCTCCAGAATGGTTTTAACTTCTGTAGGGCCACGGTTGCCTTAGCAATTCAGTATTTGATGTCGATTTTTGAGTGGCCATCTTGACTCAGCATGCTTCCTAGATAAGTGAACTTGTTTACATTCTCAATTTGTTTATTGCTAATTTGTATCTTTAAGAGTTCAATCTCTGATTTTGAGGTTATCATTGTTTTTGTTTTTTTTAGGTTTATGTATAATCCATATTTTTTTATGCTCCAAAAACATGGCTGGTTATCTATTATAATTCATATATTCCTATCTTACATCTTGATTAATTTTAATGCTTCTGTTCATTTATTACCTAATGATTTTGTTATGTTCATACCTTTACATAGGCTTTGTATAGCTTGTACTAAATATAATGGATCTCCTTGGTTTTTTTTCATCATGATCCACATTTTCTATCATCATCATCAAATTCCTAACATTTACCCTCAAGGGTTGTACAGGATATGATAGTACTACATGAAAAATTTACATTGTTACTAACTTCCTACCTGCAATTTTCTGACAATTAAATCTGTTACCTGTCAAAGCTACAACATTTTCAGATCTTATATTTCTATCTGCTAAGGCACTTTGTACCATATCAATCCAACTATATCTTGGTCTTCCTCTGGGTCGTTTTCCTGCAAACCTAGCAGAGAACACTTGTTTTGCTAATATTTCCTTGCCCATTCTGTTTAAGTGACCATACCACCTGAGATTAGCTCTGCTAACACATTCCTGGATGCTGACAATGTCAAGTTCATTCCTAATATCCTCATGTTTAATATGATATTGCCATTGATGCCATCTGTTCACGCCTATAATCTTTCTCAGGACTCTCATATCTGCGGCCTCTAGTCTTTGGTCTAGTGTTTTACTTCTGACCCAGCTCTCAGATCCATAAGTTAAAATGGGTTTGAATACTGTCTTGTATACAGCTAATTGAGTGTTTTGACTAATTTCTCTCTTATTCCATATAAATTTATTCAGTTGACTTCCTACCATACCAGCTTTGTTGATTCTGTTGTCTATTTCTATATTTAATTTACCATCTTCAGTAAAAATCGTGCCTAAGTAGCTGAAATGTTTTACTTGTTCCACAGGTTCCCCATTCACAACACAGTTGACATTTTCAGTGATTCTGCCTATTTTCATTGTCTTTGTGTTTTTATTGCTGACCTTCATACCATATCTATTACAACAGCTATCAATTTAGTCAGAAAATCTTGCAGACTTGTACCGGATTTATTTAGAAGTATAACATCATCCGCATAAAGCAAAGAGCTGACATTAACATCTCCAGTTTTGATATCAGGTTTAATACCACTTTCCTTCATAATGTGATCCATTTAGATAATGAATAACACAGGGGATAATGTACATCCTTTCCTGACACCAGATTTAACATTAAACCATCTTCCTGTACTTCCTTCAATTCTAACTGCTGACTTACAACTCAAATAAAGACTAAGTATTGCTTGATATAAAGAACCCACTGACACCATACAACTGTAGCGTTGTGAATATCTTCTCTCTTGGCACCTTGTCATGTGCTTTTTCCAGATCTACAAAACTTAAATGCAGATCTTTGTTATATTCCCATGATTTTTCAACTATTTGTCGTAAAGTGAATATCTGATCCAGACCGCCTCTATTTGGCCTGAATCCAGCTTGTTCCTCACCAAGCTTCTCTTCCACAATCCATCTCAACTGTTTCTCAAGTATACTGGCATAAATCTTACTAGAAACACTCAGTAGGGAAATACCTCTGTAATTTTCACATTGTTTTATTTCCCTTTTTATATATGGGTGCTATGAGAGTTCTACTCCAATCATCTTTAATTCGTCCTTCTGTCCAGGCCTTCTGAACTATGCAGTGTAGCAACTGTAAAACTTTTATACCTCTATACTTGAGCATTTCTGATCTAATATCATCTACTCCAACTGCCTTTCCACATTTCAGACTTTTGATGGCTTTTTCTGCTTCAAGTATGGATATGTATTCCTGATTGCATGCCTGTTGAGTGTTTTTTATCAATGTGCTGTCATCACTGCTAGTTTCATTTAGCAATTTTTCGAAGTAATTACTCCATACTTCAAGGATATCTTTTTCTCCAGTTTTCATGTCACCTTCAATCATCTCTAATTCCTTTTACAGCACTCTTTCCTCCATTTCTGATCTTCTTCAACAACCTCCAGAATATCTTGCCATCGTCTTGATATTTATTTTCTATGTTCTTACCAGAGTCTTCCCATGACTTTTTTTTTAGCTGGTTTTACACTGTGTTTAACTTTCTTACATTTGTCTCTGTATTCTCTAAGAGCACAAGCTGACTTATTTGCCAGGATATTTTGATATGCTTTCTTCTTTTCCTTCACCGCCTCTTTAACTTCCTACGTCCACCAGGGAGTTCTGATTTTTTTTATCCTTGCAGGCAATCTCACCACATGCCTCTCTGGCAGAATCAATCAATGTTTTCTTCAGAGCTTGCCATTGAATCTCCAAGGTTTGATTCCTGTTCTCAAACGCTTTCATTTTTCTTCAATAATGTTTGTATATTTTAGTCTACAGTTCACATCTGAGAGCTGCTCAACTTTTATTCATTTTAAAACTTTCTTACATGTTCTTCTTTTCAATATGAAATTCAATTTTATCCTGCTCAAGACTAAATGGCAGTCAATTTCAAATCCTCTGTACACTCTAGTGTCCTGTATCAGAGAGAAAACTTCACTATCAACAATAACATAGTCAATAAGACTTTTCTTATTCCTTGCCTCTTCTCTCCATGTGAATTTGTGTACATTTTTATGTTGGAACATGGTGTTAGTAATAACCAGTCCATGTCCTGAGCAGAAATCCAACAAGTATTTGCCATTATTATTAGCTTTGCTCTTTTCTCCAAATTTTCCCAAAATATTTTTGTATGTCTGACAATTATTTCCTACTCTGCTATTTATATCCACAACAAGGACCAATTTTTCATTGTGTCGGTTGCTTTCTTTAAAGCCTCAAAAAATTCCTCCACTTCTACCTTAGTAGAACCTTCTGTGGGACCATAGGCACAAATAAATCTCATTGTCCAGTTTCCATTATGATATTTGCCTACATCACTCTACTTGATATTGCCTGCCATTCAAGAAGATTAGTCTCGTATTTAGTGTTGGATACTATAGCAACTCCTTTTTTGAGTGTCATTGCCTGAATATAACATTTTGTATTTATTGCTCAGAAAGAATTCACCAGTTTTGGTCTTTTTTTGTTTCAGTCACCCCTATTATGTCGATATGGTACTTATCTAATATTCAGCTAGCTCCATTTCTTTGTCATTCAGGCTTCTTATGTTGATAGTACCGATCTTCAATTCTGGTGATATTGAGTCGGGGTATGTTTTAGGATTTGTTCCAGTAGCTGACGTTTCGCTGTTCATCCCAGTTCCCTGGTGAAAACAATCGGGGCCTTGTTTAACTGGGCAACGCTCCAGCCGTCATGAAATTCTATCCTGTTGTACCATCATTTAATATTGTGGTTTAAGCCAATAAGAATACAATTTGGTCGACTAAATCCCAAATTGCCAGCCCATCCTCGTTCGTTCACTATCCAGTTAGATACCTAACAGGGTGCACCACGAGAAGGTGAGGATTAGACATTAGGTCAGAAGCCCTGATCGGTTCTCCACGTTCCTTTAAAGGCTATGTAGAGGTCTCCTCTCAGTTATACAGTTTTGACCCTTAAGCACCTCATTTTCCCTTCTGTATTATCAAAAGCTTTCTCAAACTCGAATGGCTAAATGTGTCTCTAAATTACATTCTTCTCGTTTTTCAATAATTTAAGATAAATATTAACTATACTTACTTCTTTGTCCTTGATCTTAATGATCTTCCATGTCCAAAACTTTTTTTTTAATGAAAACAGATTGTTTGCACTATTTCTGAATCTTATTCAAAACTGTGCTATATGTTTTTATTATTACCTCAAGACCCCTATGGAGTCAAAGACTCATTTAGGAGTCCTTTTATCATACACACAGCTCATCATACCGTACCTTAAACACACTCAAATTCTCTGCAGACACACTCTCAGGCAAGGCATTCCAATCATTCACAACTCTGTATGCAAAATAACCTGCTTCTCACTCTCCTGTTCACACCCTCTTTATACAGTTTCCAGAGATGACCTATGGTTCTCCCCTGATCTCCCACTGTTTTCTGTAGAGCCTCTCCAACATTGATCCATAACAACTCTTTACTGACTTGTAGTCCTGTCATATCTCCTCTCTTCCTCCTATCCACTAAACTCTAAATTGCATCTTCTCAATCTTTCCTCATATTCAACATTCCAGAGGTCAGAAACTACCTTAGTCAGTCACCTCTGGACCCTTTCCAGGGCCGTAGCCAGATTAGATTCTGCCCTGAGGCAAACAATTAAATATCACCCCAATGGATTATAAGACAAAAATGTAAGAAAATCTCCAATTGCTATTTTCTTTTTATTACAAGAGAAACATTAATGTAAAACGATTACATAATAATATTAATTAAATGTTTCCTCTATGGGGATATTGCAAAATAAAAATGTTTAGCTCTTCTAAATTTAAATTATAAGCTATGTCTGCCTCTATTGATGTAGTTGCTAGACCAACCAATCTTTCTTGGATCATTGCTGTTTGCAAATAATTTTTAATTGGTTTAAGGTTGGAAAAACTTATTTCTGCACTTGCTACGCTAACAGGAATTGTTAGTGTAGCGACAGCGCCTACTGCATTATGGCTGAACGAGCACCCTTATTAAGCCATGCCATGAGGCAGGCTGCCCCTATGCTACACCCTGTCAGTGGTGCTGAATCTTTCCAACATCTCTTCATCCTTTTGAAAATCTGGGCACAGTAGTCCAGGTATGGCCTAATCAAAGCCTTATACAATGGAACAAGAATCTCCCTACTTCTACAAGTCAGTGTCCTCTGCCTCGTTCCCAGAAGTCTTTGTGTTGTCTTCACATTTTTGGCAGTGTGTCCCCTAAATTTCAGATCCTTATCCACTACCTCCCTAAGATCTCTTATTTCCTCCACCTCCAACAATATATTCCCACCAAGCATAAAGTCTACATCCCATCTTTGTTTACCAAATTTTAAAAGCTTACATTTTGCAACATTGAACTTGCATCCCCATTCCTGTGCCCAATCACTCAATTTATTCAAGTCCTCTTGTAAGGCCACAACATCTTCTCTACTCTTCATAGTTTGTCCCACTTTGCATCATTAGTAAACAACTGAATATCTCCATCCAAATCTTCGTCAATATCATAACAGTAATGGCCCTAAAACAGATCCCTGAGGTACACCACTAGTGACTTTCCTTTTCCGGGATATTGCTCCCACCATACACAACTTGCTGATACCTATCAGATATCCAGTCTCCGATCTAATGCACTAATTTAATATCCAACCCCATCTCCTCTAATTTGACTATCAACTTATCATGCAGTAATCTATCAAAAACCTTTGTGAAAGCTAAGTATATTACTGTGTATCCCTCTCCTCTGTCCAAGGAAGCCTTCACCTTATTGTAATAAGTAAGTAGATTACTAAAACACAGTATCCCTTTACCAAATCCATTATGTCCATCAAAGATAATACAATTGTTGTCAACCCAATTCTGGATCCTAGTTCTCACATGCTTCTCCAACAACTTAACCAAAACACCTGACACACAGATAAGCCTATGATTTGATGCTTGAGTTCTATCACCTCCCTTATGAAGCAGCACAATCTTGCCCTCCTTTCACTCCTTAGGAACTTGACCCAGTGCAAGCCTCATATTAAAAAAAAATATGTCAAGGCAGATGTCAACTCCCTGGCACATTACTTCAGAATACGTGGTGATTCATTATCAAGTCCCACAGCCTTATTAACATCAAGTTTGTTCAACTCTCCATACTCCTCTTGCTCACTTACAGTCTGTCTCTTCTCTCTCCATCATCAACTGCTCTCAGTCTCTCCATGAAGTCACATTTACCAAGAATGAAAGACCTTTACAGGGACGGCTCGTGCATAGGCACTGCGGAACTGCAGCACCCCCAATTGTTCTCGATATATAAATATATTTATTAATTTATTTATATTTGCTTGTAATATTTAATTGTATCATCAACAATCCTATACAATTCTCTTATTTTGCATAAAAAATAATAAATATCCATCTTGTAGCACTTAGGATGGCGAAGGATGCTAGCAGCACTGTGTTTACCACAGTGTCATATTGCTATGCGCGCAAGCATATGCACATCATAGTGAGATGTGAGCTAGTAGCGTAATGTGGCATTGTCCTTCGTGCAGTTCCACTGTTGTTTATATGCAGTTTGTGCCAGTAGTAGAGTGTTCATAATGCTTATCGTGTTTACTCCGTCTCTTTAAATATTTGGAAATTACAATTAAAGACATGACATTTGTTATAGTTTTTATTTTAGAACATTATTGGGGCTATGATAATGGATTTTATTTTTAAGTAATTTTAAGTTATACTAAACTGTATAATTTTATCGATAATAAACAATATTTTTTCATGAAACAAAACGAGAAGAATATATTTTATTTTTAAGTAATTTTGAAGTATACCAAACTGTATAATTTTATCGATAATAAACAATATTTTTTCATGTTTAATTCTTTTTTTTTAATTTTTACCATAATTTTGATATTTATCCAAACATGTATACACTGTACTTGCAGTGTGTATGCATCCCCACGATTTCAAGCCACGAGCCGCCACTGGACCTTTATGAACTGCTCATTAAGTATCTCCACTATATCTTCTGCAACAGCTGTCCTTATACTATTTTCTTTAATCAATGTCATCATTCCATAATCTTTTTTTTTTTTGCTGGATCGAACTCCCTAGGATTCTTTTTGGCTTCATTAGCTAACTGCTGCTCATATCTCACTTTTGCTACCCTTACAAACCAAGTCACCCACCTTGCCTCGTCTTTGTAATCCTCATGGAATTGGTTATTACCCCTTCTCTTATGCTGTCTACATAATGCCCTTTTTCTCTGCATCGCATGCTCAATCTCTTCATTCATCCATTTCACATATACCTTATTTAACTTTCTGACCCTTGGAATACATTTAGACATTGCATCTACTAGATAGTTCTTGAATATCCTACAAGCTGCTTGATCTCTTTTCCAGCTAATTCCTCATTCCATGCTACACCTGCAAGCTGTTCTCCTGAGCTCTTCATAATCAGCACCCTTGTAGTTCCACATATACCCTTTTCTCACAGAGGTTCTCACCATATGGTCACTCTCACTAATTGGAGGGTGATTGGACACCTCATTTATAATTACATCCTCTGATGAGATGATCAAATCCAAGACCCTCAATCCTTCTGTGCCCTCTGTTACATACTGTCTGAGGTAGTTGTCTCTCAGTTCAAGAAACTCATTTTCTTTACTTCCAGTTGCTATCTCATCATCCCAGTCCATACTGCCATAATTAAAATCCCCCATAATGATCACCCTTTTCTTATTTGCATGACTAATTTGATTATGCATTTCATAGTTTCTACCATCCACATTACCAGGTCTATAACAACATCCAACCAAGTATTTAATTCTATTCACCTCTATCTCACACCATACTGCCTCAAAGGCACTAGCACTATTTCGCTCTTGCATCTCTACTTTGTATGGACATAACTATTTCTCTATCATCAATAGCAGCACTCTCCCCCCCCTCACTTGTTATCCTTTCTACCCTCAAGAAACACATCATACCCTTCCATCTCTATTCCTGTCTGGATGTTGTCCTCATCTAGCTGTTTCACTTATTCCTACAATTTTTGGGTGAACAGACTCAATTAATGCAACCATTTCATCTGCCTTGTTTCTTACACTTCTAGCATTTGTATATAAACACAGCAGCTCATTCCTGGATCTATAGCTAGTTCCACTGATACCACTCATTCGACGTGCTTTCTGCATACTCAATTCATTTCCTTTTCTCCTTATTCATTTTAGAACCCTCTTCAAATCCAACTGTTTCCTCCTGATTCCAGGTCATCCCCTTCCTTTCTTGTCTACATGCATTTACATCTTCTTGGAGCATCCACCTTTATCACACTGTGTTCTCCTGTCCACACTGAGCCTCGCCGTTTCACTGTTCCTCTTGAATTCCTGTTCTTTCATTCTCTATACTCATGTCGCTCGCCTCTTCATTCGTAACCACCTCTTCAATCTCTCCTGCTCTTTCACATTGCTTCCCACTTGATCACATTCATTCCCTGTACTCACTTTGCTACTTCCAGCAGCAGTCTCTCCAAGCAACTCGCACCAAAACCACTCAAGTGCAGTCCATCGCTCTAATACAGTTCACTTTGTCCTTCAAACTCATTCCACACATTAACAAACTGCAGTCCTTTCTCCTTACACATTTCTGCTAACATATCATTCATAATCCTTGCTCTCCACCTCATCCTCACCACTGTCATACCTAGGCAACACATTTACTACCTTTCCTATCACACTATTCTCTTTTATGTCTCTAAGCAACCTATATCCAATCTGAATAAGCAACCAACCTTATTCCTCTATCATTTCCACAGTCATCTCTCTTTTCTTAAATACAGTTTTAACTTTAGCTTTAACCAATCAGATAATTTACTTTTCCTCTGACGGCTAATTATTAACCTTAAGAATCTCCGATGTAAATATTCTCTACAAAGTTAGGTATTTATGCCATCCAATAAGGCTGAAACATTTCTGTGAAATAAGTGGTTATATGTCATTAAATCTGTTAGCTGATTAACTTAGTTGATTTGCTTCCTCATATACCTTCTGTTCTCATTGCTACTTTTTTCACCATTCCTTCTTCACTCAAGCCTTGTATAATATTACAATTATAAGAATGAAAGTACCATGATGAATTTAGCTACAGAAGAAAACAAGGATTTTTTCTTGCCCTGGTTGTGCTGCTAATACTGCACTTTTACTTATATTACAAACTGGGACACTTTTCTGGCATACTTTTCATATTCCTGATGTCTCCCACCTTATACTGTCCCATAATACATTATGTTTCAGGTTTACATATCTTACTACCTGTTCATTTTACATCTAGCCTATTTAATTTAATTTTCTTACCTTTGGAAGACATTTAGGCATGGCTGTTGTTAAATACTTCTTGACCAGTGTCCAAGCAGCATTGGTCTCCTTTCCACTCACTCCTCATTTCAATGTTATTACTCCATCTAAAGCATTATTGTATTCAATGATGAGTTCACCCTGGAATTGTACTGGGGGGAATAGTGAGGAGTCAGCTAAAAAAATTTGTATGGAATAAGAGAGGAATTACTCTAACATTAAACTAGCTGTACACAAAGACAGTGTTCAAACCATTTTAAACCTATTGACCTGAGAGCTGAGGTAGAAATAGAGCCATTGATCAAAGACTAGAAACAGATATGAGAGTACTGAAAAAATTTGTTGGGAATAATGGCATTTTAGTGGCAGAATAATTAAAAATGAAGTTATTAGGAAACAACTCAACATTGTTAGCATTCAGGAATTTGTGAGGGGAGCTAATCTCACATTGTACGAGGGCTGTTCAATAAGTAATAAGACTAATTTTACTGTCGCGAAACCACTCATCACAATATTAATTTCTGTGGTCTGTATTAACAAAAGAGGTTGATAGATGGCGTATACGGGCCGATATGCCAGAGTGTCATGTGACTAAACGCAAGCTTGTTTCGGCACGCCTACGAGCCGCAACCAGTCGTCGAAATGGAAGCGTCCTTGGAACAGCATTATCGATTAAATTTTCTGTGCGTTTGCAAAAATCGGCATCGGATGCTTTTAACATGATACGCGAAGCTTTCCACAATGAAGCAATGTCGAGGGCAAGTGTTTTTTGCTGGCATAAAACTTTTAAGGAAGGAAGGCAAAATGTGGAAGATCTTGAACGTGAGGGAAGACCTTCAACGTCCATCACAGAGACAGTGATCAACACAGCAGTGATTATCATCAAGGAGGATTGCAGAATTACAGTACGCCAGCTGCATGTTGTCCTGAATATTTCTGTTGGAAGTGTTCACTCAATCATGGCTGAACATTTGGGACTGAAACGTGTTTGCGCCCGATGGATTCCCAAACTCTTGACACTGGAGCAACTGCAGCATCAAGTGGATGTGTGCACAAAATGGAAAGAAAGACTGGAACAAGAAGGCGCCAACTTAAAACGCATCATTACAGCAGATGAAGCTTGGTTGTATCACTATGACCCTACAATGAAACAACAAAGCAGTGAATGGAAGCATCCATCTTCGCCTACCCCCAAGAAAGCAAAAACTGTAAAATCGGCTGGTAAAGTTATGACCATAATGTTTTTTGACTACGAAGGCGTTGTTTACCAACATGCTGTAGAACCCGGGAATACTGTAAACGGCTCATACTATGGGGATGTTTTACGGACAATGGTACAGCATGTCAAAAGGAAGCGTCCATTGCTGAAGAATGGCTTCTTTTTGCACCACAATAATGCAAGGCCACGTATTGCTGGTGGTATAGTGGACGTTTTGCAGAAGAACAACATAGATATCCTACCACACCCTCCATACAGTCCTGATCTCGCACCGTGCGATTTCTGACTGTTTCCTCAGCTCAAGAAACCACTAAGAGGCCGCCGTTTCGAAAGCAACAAAGCATGTGTAAAAGCTGTGGAGGCGGTTTTGAAAGAACTCTCAAAAAACGGACTTTCACATGTGTTTAAGAAGTGGATGCAACGTTGGGACAAATGCATCGCATCTCACGGTAGTTACTTCGAAAAAGACCATGTAAATGATGACAATTAAAGGTAATCTGTTTTCTGTATAAATATAGTCTTATAACTTATTGAACAGCCTCCGTATAATGGAAGAGAAAAGGTTAGTAAAACAAATGTAGTATGCCAGGGTGACAGAAAAAAAGACCCATAAGATGACAAAGATATAGGTGAATTAATGTGATTAAGTGCTTGGAAGATAAAAATATAACACTCAACAATATTACATTCCTGACAAATAACAGAAGAATTTGGAGGACGATTTTAAGAGGAAGTTAATAAACTTATCGTTTAGTACCGTCATAGTATCTTGTACATCCCTTTGAGAGTCATATCAAAAATTTGATGGTGGCGGTGGTTGTATGTGTTATTTAGGTGATTTAAGAAAAGAATTGAAAAAGATGGAATTAGTGAAGCAACTTGATTATGCTCAAGTAGAAACTAATGAATTTTACTTACACCTGTTCCACTGTTATTTTATAAAATTGAAACCAAGTTTAGGAAGAATAATAAGTCTCTAGAATTACAATCCAGTTATCTATAAGAAGTTTAAAGTATTTATTTTCAAACCTAGAACTTATTTTCAGGTAGATTTTTAGGCTAATACAATGAAAATACTTTTACAGTTTTATTCTTGTTTTGGTTTTCTGCAACTAGCAACTGCAACTTTAGTTTTAAATTTCAGAACTATTTATTTATTTATTTCGTTGCGCTAGCTTCAGTAGAGTTAGGACATTTTAGAAATATTCTATCTGGTATTTAACCACAAACAAAGATGCCAAATAGAAACTATTTTTTATTTTCACTGGTTTTGTAAAATGCTTTCTTTTGCTTCATCAGGAAATAACATAAATAAACTAAAAAACTAGAAGGCAAGTAAAAAACCAGTTAACATCTCTGGTGAAAATATTTGAACTAGTTTAAACAATGGAAAGCATGCATTCGCATTACACTGGCTGCTGGTTTGTAGGTTGCTGTATGCAAAGTTCTCTTGTAGCTATTTTTTGGAAGGACTGAAATAAGATACTATAGCTCATGGTTTCTTTTTTTTATGTTGGGGGAAATTCTGTAGGCTCTGTTGTGAAAGTAATAGGTGATGCCTATTTTTTGTGCTGGGTGGTGATGAGAAGTTGCCAACATGCAACTTCTCATCACCACCTAGTGCCAAAAAAGAGGCATCATCCATTCCTTGCATGATAGAGCTAAAGAATTTTCACCAATATAGAAAAAAGAAATTAAGAGCAACAGTGTCTTATTTTAGTCAATACAATATAGCAAATTTTCCTATATTCTGAAAATTTTCAGAAAGGTAGCATCTTATTTCAGTCCTTCCAAAAAAATAGTTGCAAGGGTGCAAATATTTTTTTGGAAGTCCTAAACTTAGTCAAAAAAATTCTATTTCAATCTCCAAAACAATTGAAGAACAAACAAACCAAGACTCTAAAGGAGCAATGATTCTCCCATGTACATCAATCACAGATAAAATAGCAAAATTACTTCACCAACAAAACAGAAGGTTGCCTTTTACCCAATCAACAAAATCTCTAATTGCCTTATATCTCTTAAGCCTCCACAACTATCACTTAAAAAAATCAGGTGTCTACAAGATCAGTTACAATTGTGGTCTACACCAGTGCTTCCGAAACTTCTGGATGTCAGGGCTCCCTTTTTGAAAAAAATATTTCACAGCCCCCTCCCTCGGAAAAAAAACAGTAATATAGACATAAATTATTATAATATTTATTGTATTTATATTCAATATAAAACATACAGCGAATATTGCAAAAATCAAATGCAAATATTACATTTTTAGCATCTTACATACACATTTGACATGGCGCATTATCTCATATTTTTATATTTTATATTGTTATTGTACATTTGCAGTACAAGCACATGAAACGTAAAGCGATTAGTAATAAAGAAAGAATTAAAAACAAAAAAGAAGTTTAATAACAATTTAATGTGATGGATGTGTTTCAGTACTGCTACACAAAAAGTCATTATCAGGTGAAATATTTGAAACTGCAATTCTTAGATTTCTGCTTTGAAATGAAACTTATATGAATAAGCATATATTTAATAATATTCATTAAGCATTGAAACACTCAGGAAGTAAAATTTGTGAACCCACACCAATGTGTGATTTTTTCCATTAAAATATAAAAAATAACAAAAAAGAAATAATAAAAATGAAATACGTTTCTTTTAAGATAAAAAAATCTACTTAGTCTTAAACGATTTTAAATTTGTTTTCATTATTTCACAGCCCCCCTCAACAAAACCTATGGCCCCCAAGGGGGCTGCAGCCCACAGTTTGGGAAGCAGATCTGGAGAGATATGCCTATCAGAATACTTCAAGAACATTGAAAATGAAAGAAAACACAAAGGGCAGCAATGTAACAGAAACAAAACATCAAGTAGAATGGCAACAAACTAAAATGCTACACATCAATTGCTGTTTTTACAAGAATGTTCAAAGAACCAGCTGAAATGATTAAGCGTAAAGAGAAAAAGGGCTGATTTTACATCAAGTCTGGTCTTAATCCATCATGACACACTCTTATATACTGTAGCATACAGCAATCCATGAGCCAGCAGCCAGTATAATAGCAAATGTATGCTTTCAATTGTTTAAGTGAGTTCAAATATTTTCATCTGGAGATGTTTTTTACTTGCTTTCTAGTTTTTTACTTTATTCGTGTTATTTCCTGATGAAGTAAAACATAGCATTTCATAAAACTAGTTGAAATAAAAAATTGTTTCTGTTTGGCCTCTTTGTTTGTGGTTAAATACCAGATGAAATATTTTTAGAATAACTACCTTTTTCTTCACAAAATAAAAAGGAAAACAATATTCGAACCACCTAATTACAAATCCTTTTGCTAATTTTTCACATAACTCATTCATTTAAATGTAGATTTTTTTTTTCTGCTCAGTTTTTTTATTATTATTTTTTTTTAATTTTCCTATGTGTTAGTAATGTTAATTCAGAATGCCTAAACATTGATCTGTAACTTAAATTTAATTAAAATTATTCTCCAGAATGATGCAAGACCAAATTTTTAAAAAGCTAGGCACTCACCTCTCATCATATAATTTTACAAATCAGTTTTCGCAATTTCATTTAAATATTCTTTATCAGTATTTGCCTCCATTTATATGAAAATTCAACAGGATGACAAATTTGTTTTATTTTCCCCTATAATGACTTCCTCATTATATGTTTTGTGTTAACTTTTCTTTTATTTATTGTTTTTTGTTTGTTATTGTTTTATAAAATAATTTAACACTTTCATTACTAACACTAATAATTTACTAATGCCTGCATCAGGCACTTCCCAAGTCAGATGTAGCTGCAGTTTCCCCAGCACCACCAGAAAGATCTCAGAGATGGCTAGCTAAGTTTACAGCCTGTGTCAGGCAAGTCTTGGCTGAATTCTTTAGAAAGGCCAAGTAACTCTGGCTTTATGCTTCATTTTACTGCATGCATTCAGTATCTGCTTTATATTAAAATTTATTAATTATGATTTCTCTTAGTAAATGTCTGCTACTAACTTTAATTTTTATTGAAAAAAAAAATTATAGTTCATATTACTTTTTGAGTTTTAGTACTTGCAGACAAGCCAAGTTTCATTTCCAGTTGCGTACATGTGTGTGTGTTCTATGTAAATAGTCTGTATAGCAAGTGATATTCTTGGTAGAAATTATTTATGTTGACAAATGAGAGTGATAAAAAAAACTAGCACTATTTAGGTATTATTATTTTTGGAGCCTTTATGTATTAAAGCTTAATTTTTTTAAACAAAAAATTATTTTATTTTTTAAACATCTCTAAAGACTTAATGTCCATGGAATTCTTGCTAGCCCAGTGATTATTGCAAGACCCTATATTATCCATCACCACCACAATAAAATTGTAAAGGTTTGTATGTTTCTATCCCTTTCATTACTGGTTTTTTGTACACAACCTGTGACCTAGCCACTACTGTCTTTTAGGACAGTAATGACAAGAACCAAAGAGTGAATGAAATCTCTGTTCATTTACATTCCCTTGACCATTTTGCATCTCACTAAAATTTCTTTTCCACCAATAAATTGAGTTTCAACTGGATCTATGGAGGTAAACGTTATAATAAATCCTACCACCCGCATTTTAGAGTCTTGGATAGGAAGGTAGTAGGTAGTATAGGGAAGAGTAAGCAATAATGATAAATTTCAGTTTCATTCCTGTAAACTCTAGGTATGTTAAGATGTGAGAAGTAGGTCTTCTGCAGTGAGAATGGTGGGTAACTGGAATGCCTTCTCATTCTTACTCCCTTCACCTTTTGAAATATTGTCCAATAGCTTCCTAGTAATGCTGACATATCACTTATTTTTTATGTTACTACTAAGGATTTTTTATTATTTACTATGGAACTTTTTGAAGCCACTTTATGCCTCCAGTAAGCAGTTTACTTTTCTCGCACTTTTTTCTTCCTATGTCTCTGCAGCCTATATCAAGTCTTGGTCTTCTTGATTTGTTGCCACCAATCCTGTCTGTCTAGGACCTTACTTCTCTAATTTGGATGTTGTAGTATGAGGTTGCTATCTTGACTAATGGTATTTATCCATCTTGTTCTTGATCTTTTACTAAGAATTTTGCTCTTTATATTCTTCTTAAGAATACTATTTTCCATAGGAAAAACATGTCTTTCCTTGCCCACTGCAACTTTTTGAACTTGATTGCACTAGATATTGTTGGTTCTTTATAGAGTTGATATAACCTGTCTGTATCTGATCCTCCAGAAATTTTCATTCACTGGACCAAATATTTTTCCAAGGATTTTCCTTTCAAAAGCTGAAATCAAATTTTTCCACCCTCACCATAAATATTCAGGTTTCACATCTGCAGGTAACAAATTATCGATTTATATATTTGTACTTTCAGTTTCAGTAAGGAAATACCATGAGTAGACATGTTACTTACAATTATAATAACTGATTGTGATGCTGATGATGCTCTGTGATACTCAGGCAAAAATTCTACTAATAAAGAATATTTTACATGAGTTAATTCCGTTATTATAATTGTAAGTAATATTTGTACTTGAGTCTTCTGATGGATGTCTTTTGAGCTGAATACGTGAGAGAATAAAAAGCTTGATTGCTCTGCTTTATTTATTTCTACACTTCTATCATTACTCCTAAATATTTGAATTGTTCCATTTTTTCTATTCACTGTTCTCACATCGAGTGATAAAATTCATCTTCCACCTAAAGTCTCATAAGCATTCAACCATTGGATTCAAACACTTGCATCTTTTTGGTTGGAGAGCAGAATTCAGACTATTCCTCCATACTGTCCCTATAACATTACTTACTACATCCCAAAACAGTTTGCTGTGCAGCCTTAATATGATTCCCATATCACCCTGAAAAACAAATGATAATCTCTTCATATAAAGCCAGGTACTGGTCAAAACCTTGTAAAAGATAACCTGTATTTCTCATGCACTCTTCGTCATGGCAGCAATCTCCTATGCTGACTTTCCACATTTTGAAAATATATCTTCTATCCCACAACATAACTTGCATCCTGTATTTTTTTAGCACACTTCATCAGTACAGTATACATCCCTCTTTTTAGAAAGATGCATGCTGTATTTGGTGAGGTTGAATTCTAAAGTGCAATGTTTTTAAAACTATGTTAGTGAAGTCATAAACCTTGCTCATCTGTCCACATTATTATTACTAGCTGGTCTAAATCCTGCAAAGCCATTACATCAGCAGCATTTTTGATAACACTACTCAGCTTTGTAACATCAGTAGACAGCTGAATACCATTGTTTGTATTATGATTCAGAATATTGTTTACATAAGTTACATAGTAGGAAGTCCAGCATAGATTTTTGTAGTACCCTACTTGTCACCCTTATCCTTTCTGAAACTAATCTTCAATTCAGTCCATTAATGTAGTGTCTAGTCCTGTTCACTAGTTTAAACACAAATTTACCATGTAACAGTCTTTCAAGTATCTGAAAAATTCAAGAACTGCATATGTCTTCAGTTATATTCTGCCATTACTGAATCAAGTGTAACTTTATTATGTGAATATCCACCTAAGAAAGGTTGTAAACTTACATGTTACCAATATAGTAAGTTTATGTGTTGGAAGTTATTCATCTTAAGTTTGACATTATTAAATGCTATCACAAGAATTAAATTTTGTGTCAGCTACTTAAGATATTTATCAAGTAGTTGTCATAGCATATTCAGACACTAACAATAGTGTTGAATAAAAAAAAAGAAGTGTATAGTTATTGGCTTTGGGAGTTGGCCTTAAAATAACAATTTCCCAAATTTTTGTTAAATTTATCAGCTATATTTGTTGTGGAATTAAGGGGTAGGAATAGTTGTGCTTAGGTTTATGTATTTGGGAAGACAAGAGGGGAGTGTACACTGATGAAATATAATATTTCAATTATAGGAGTTCTAGCTTAATTCTAGTTCTAATTGGAGGAGTTGTAGTTCTTGCTGGAAATGTGTGATGAAGGTAATTAAGTTATGTACCAAGAGCTCTAGCATTATAACAAATAATAGGTGCTATGAAAGAGTAAATCTACTGTCATTATGAATCAAAAAAAAAAAAAAAAAAAAATGCAGAATCTTTCCAAAGGTAATTATTTTTAATAGATTCTAGATCAACTTCCTGCTAATCCCCCCCCCCACCCCCAAAAAAAAATTCCCTAGGATTTTCTTTGGATCTTAGGGCTAATCTCTTCTCATATTCCAGTTTCGCCTTCCTTGTAAAGTTATATTGCTTTTCTTTTAATATATCACCAAACAGGTATCCTTCATTAATTACCACTTTTCCTCAAACATTTGAATTATTTAAATTTGTAGTACATTCAAGGTTATTTTACATAGAAAGGAAAGGAAACATTTACAAGCAAACAGAACTGCAATGAGTTCCGTTTTTACCTCTCTTTGGCAAATTCTATATACAACTTCTAGAAAACAAAGCACTCAGTACAACTATGCTGAAATATTTAGTCTGATTCCACTGTGCAGATAATGTGTTTCTCATTTCACACTGCCCAGATAGATTAGATTCATTTTTAATGCATTATAAACAGTCAATACTTTAAAATGTACTTCATTAGAAAAGAAATAATTCTGCTCCTTCTAGACATATTAGCCACATGTCTTTCAAGGACAAGTAAAATGCCTAAAACAATTCTACAGACAACTAAGTTATGTAATTTTTTTAAAAACCTATGTGGGGATTACCAACATGTGGGAAAAACGGTGCCATTTATAGCATAATAAATCTAAAATCATGTTTTGAATACATTTGGAAACATAATTAAATTGAAAGTAAATGATTAAAAGTGTACATCATTAAACAAAATTTTAATTTTTATTAAACAAATAAATAATATGATAAAATTATGTTACTACTTACTTTTAATGAGATGGTTGAGCTTCTTTGCTCTTGCAAAGTGGCTGGATATCTGGTTCAGTATTGGTCAACTTCAGTCGAAGATCGATACACACACACTAAGACGATTTCTGTATTTTGTTTTTATTTGAATGAGCGATGAAAATCCTTTCTCATAAAGATAGGTTGTAGAAAACTGCATGACGATTTTCACTTCTTCAGATAATTTGGGAAATTCACTTCTCACTGAAAGTGAGATCCAGAATCGAACGAAACCAAGATCACGGAATTGCATTTTAAGCCCACTGTCACTTGAAAGCTCAATTAACTGTTCTTTTTTCGATAATGAAAGGTTATTCTCATGACTTTAAGCCAGAAATCGATCGCGAACCCACAGAAATTTCTTATAAAATTTATTCAGAAAATATGTTTCAAAATTCTGTTTCAGAGTTTTGAGATGGTCACAAACCCTTTCCAGAAACTCAGAATCAACAAAAATATCATTTTCACTAAAAAGGATTCCAATGTTGGAAAAGGTGCAAATTGTCTGTCTTTTACATAACTAATCCATAACACCAGTTTTTTCTCAAATGCCTTTATTTTCAACCATCCATAGGCATCAAAAATAGTTAAAGAATTTTCCTGAAGGGAGAGACTTAATCCATTTAATTTCAAAAAAAAAAAAGTCTGAAAAATAGGATAGTGTTGATAACCATGCTATGTCAACAAGGAGATGCAAAATCAGAATTACATTCATTTACAAACAATAAAACTTCATGCCTTAATTGAAATAACCTTATTAGTACTTTGCCCCTGGAAAGCCAGTGAATTTCAGAATGAAGCAAAAGTTGTATATATTCACTGCCCATTTCATCGCAGAATACTGAAAATAACTTGTTATTTAACGGTTGAGCCTTAATAAAATTAACTAGCTTTACAGCGTTGTATGGCACAGTTTTAAATTCTGGTGGCATTCCTTTGGAGGCTAACTCTTCCCTATCTATGAAACAATGTACCCAATTCATACCCGGAGCTACTTCCTTGACCTCAGAAACAACCCTGCTATGCCTGCCTGCCTGTAAGGGCGCGAGCTCCATCCAAACAGAAGCCCATACATTTTTTCCTCTGGATCCCTTTGTGTATTATGTAATTATTGAAAGTGTGAAATATTTCTTCCAGTTGTTCGGGATGACAAAATTCTACAAAACAGAATATCGTCATGAATGTTGTTATCATGTGCATATCTTGCATAGCATATTAACTGCGCATCATTTGTAACGCATAATAAGGGCTCTTCTTAACTCTCGATTAACTGAGATTCTACGTCACCTGCCATATCATTAATTCTGTAACTGACATTGTCATTTGAAAGAGGAATCAAATCAACATCTTTTAGTAACTTGTTGCCAAACATAGTTTTTACCACATCTTTTATATCTAGAAGTAGTAAATTTTCCCCAATGGAATGGGGTTTCCCTGTTTTCGCTATGGACAAACTTAAGAGATAGGATGCTTCCAGTGTCTTGCTATTAATCAAACCCATGGCCTGTAACTATATCTTTCCCATGATTTAATGTCCCTAAGCGTTGCTGAAAAAATTCAGTTGGCTTATTTTTCACATCATCACAATGTTTATTTACTAAATGTCTTTGGAGTTTCACAGGTTTCATGCACTCGTTCGACAACACTTCATAACACAAAACACATTGAGGTTTCTGTTCACTTTCATCTCCACACCAAGTAAACGTGAATATCAAATATGAACTATTATATTTCCTACTGTATTTTTTCTTTGAACTGCTTGTTTCTTCTACTTTAATAGTATCAGATTTACTTGCCATTACAACACGTATATCACAATTAGGGTTAGCATCACCTGTTTCATTTGCTTTTCCTTTCAAATTCCTAGTTCTAAGCCACTTTTCCATTATCATTATTTAGACCTCCAGGAGGCAAAAGTTTCATCGCAGGAGGTCCTTCCTAGGAAACACAAGTCTATCAAAACTCATCGTGGGAGGTCCCTCCTAGAAAACACAGTCGATCATACCACTCCTTAAACTCATTGACTCACTCTCACCACTCTATAAGGCAATGCATTCCATGGTTCAACCATCCTCCATGCAAAGAAACCACTCCTCACCCTCCTGATCACAGTTTCCTTTCAAAACTTCCAGGGATGGCCCCTTTGTCATCACTCCTTCCTGCTGTTCAACCAAGTGAAAGAACTCCCCAGTGTCAGCCCTGTAACCATTCTCAACAGTTAAAAGTCTCAATCATATCACCTCTCCTTCTTCTATCCACCAAACTCTGCAGTCCACATTGCCTCAGCCTCATAACTAACATTGTACAGTCCTGAAACCATCTTTGTTATCTGCCTCTGTACACAATTAATTTATCCCCTTCAAATCCTGGGGAGACCAAATCTGAGAACAGTAGTCTAAGTATGGTCTGATCAGAGTCTTATACACTTGAATGATAATTCTTTTATCTCTGCAGGTCTGCATCCTTCTCATTATTGCAGCAATCCTCTGTGTTACCTTCACCACCTTTGCAATATGTCCCTTGAATTTCAGGTTTCTATCAATCATTAATCCCAGATCTTGTCTTCCCTACTTCCTCCAGTATATCTCCTCCAATAGAGTATGCAGCGTCCCATCGATGTGTCCCAAACTTCAAGACCTTACATTTTGCTGCATTGAACTGACATCCCCATTCATTTGCCCATCTGTCTAGCTTATTCAAATCCTCTTGCATGACTACCACATCTGCACTATTACTAATAACCCTTCCCAGCTTCACGTCATCTGCAAACAACTGAATATCCCCCTGCAATCCACTGACAATGTCATTTATATAAAGGTTAAACAATATAAGTCCCAGCACTGAGCCCTGTGGGACCCCTACTTGTAACCTTCTGCTTCCTTGAAACTGCCCCATCATACACAGCTCTCTTGATACCTATCGGACAACCAATCCTGACATCCAAACCCATGTGCTGCAACTTAAATATCAGCTTATCATGTGGCACCCTGTCAAATGCCTTCGCTAAATCCAAGAAAATGGCAGTATATGCCTTTCCCTCATCTACTGCTCTTGTAACTTGATTATAAAAGGCTAGCACATTACTAAAACAAGAGTGCCCCCTCACAAATCCATGTTGACTCTCACAGATAACATTACCCTCATCTGCCCAATGTTGTATATGGTCTCTAACTAATTTCTCCAAGAGCTTAACAACTACTGATGACACACAAATTGGCCTATAATTAGATACTTCCAGTCTGCTTCCGCCCTTATGCAATGGCACTATCTTACCTTCCTTCCATTCCATGGGCACTTTTTCCGTAGCCAGACTTTCATTGAAAAGCCAGATCAAAGGAGCTGTCAGTTCCTTAGAATGTGGGACTGGATGGTGAAATACCATCCAGTCCCACAGCTTTACTGATATCCAGAATACCCAGTATTTGGAACACATTCTCCTCCTGCATCTCTAAACCTCGAACCTGCCCATTCCCTCTAGTATTAAAATATACTCCTCCAGAATGAAAAACACCAATAAAGTGTTCATTGAAAATACCAGTATGTCCTCTGCATCGGTCACTCTATTCCCATTTTTATCCCACAATGTCATTCTTCCCCAATCATTTCTCCTTCTACTGGCCACATAGCTAAAAAATTCCCTAGGATTTTCTTTGGATCTTAGGGCTAATCTCTTCTCATATTCCAGTTTTGCCTTCCTTACCATACTAATTACTCTCCTGGCCTGTGTCTTATATTCTTCATGCATCTGCTCTTCACCTGCCTCCTTATATCTCTTTTTTGTGTCTTTTTCACATGCAGCTCCTGTTTAATATTGTTTGTCATCCACTTTACACCAAATTATGTCCTATTCTTCACTTGTGGAATAAAGTTACTATTGCTGCTAACAAATATTCCTTCACAATTTCCCAGTCATTAATGATATCCCGGCCTTTCAATTCCTCCCGCCATGAAAATTATAATCACCTGCCTTATAATTTCACATACGTTCCCATCTCTTTGATATTCCTGCATGTCTATTCATCTTCCAAGTCAAAATCACATGGTCACTCTCTCTCCAACTTGTGGGAGAGATGTCATCTCGGTTATTATGAACTCTTCTGATGCTATGACCAAATCCAAAACTCTTGAACCTCTTGTTCCCTCTATTACATGTTGCCCAAGATATTTGTCCCTCAAGAATTCTAGAAATTACATTCCCTTATTGCTACATGCATCATCCTCTCCCCAATTTATACTGCTGTAGTTTAAATCTCCCATAACAATCATTCTTCTTGAATTTTCCAAGCTCAACTGTCTAAACATCTCCTGGTCTCCACCCTCTATGCTTCTTGGTTTGTAGCAACACCTCACTAAATATCCCTTCTTGCCTATATCTACCTCATACCATATGCTTTCAAAATCATTAGTGTCACTGCCTTCCAAAGCTTCCATTCTTAGAGGACATAAGTTGTCCCTTATCATAAGCAGTACTCCATCACCATGCTTTCCCTTTCTATCCTGCCAAAAAAGCTGTACCCTGCTACTTCTATTCCTGTTATTATATCCTCTTCTGTCAACCACGTCTCAGTGATCCCAATAGTCTTTGGCCAGGCTGATGTTATCAGCGCTGCTAATTCCTCTCCTTTATTCCAGACACTCTTGGCATTAGTATAAAACATAAAAATGCCACTATTTCTATACCCAGCATTATCCCTTCTAGACTCCGCTTGGCTCAGTGCTGTCATCAACTCTTCTGTTGATGACAGCCTGATGTTGTCCCCCTTCTCCCAAATACCCTTTCCCACAAGAGGCCACCCCTGCTATCATCCACCCTGGGAATTCTAGTTTCCCTGCATTGACACACTGACTCGTTCAGAACAGCAATCTTTCCAGATGCCTACGTCCTTCCTTATTCAAATGCAAGCAGTCTCTCGTATAAAATTCCTCTCTGTCCTCAAATGCTCTCCAAGTATCTACATATACCAATCCTCTCTTCTGACACATTCTAGCTATTATATTATTCAATATTATATTCAATATTGCTCTTCTGCTTAGCTCATCACAATCATACCTAGGCAACACACACACTATCTTTCCTCTGTGTGTGTTCTTTCATATTACCTCAAGCAAGAATGTCATATTTCTCGCTGCCCAATTTACATTACTTCTCAAGTCATTTGTTCCTACCATCACAATCATCTCATCCACCGTTTCACCCCTCTTAATTGCCATAGCCACACTTCTTGTTGTTCCTCTAGGCAAACACTCCTCAAGCATCCTATCATGCACACCACAGATCATTGAGTCACCATACATTACACCTCTTACCATTTCCTCTCTCCTCTTCTATCATTCCCATAACTCTCTCTCATTCCCTCTCTTCTATTGTTCCCATTCTCTCCTCTTCTATCATTCCATACCCCTCTCTCATTCCTTGTCTTCTACTATTTCTATACTCTCCTATTCTATCATTCCCAAACCCCTCTCTCTCATTCCTTGTCTCCTACTGCTTCTATACTCTCCTCTTCTATCATTCTACATACTATGCTATCTACTACCCACTAATAGTATTTCTGTTTGTTATTTGTATGCTCTCTTGCCAGCTTGCCTATATATGCAGAATGAAAAACAAAGGTTGAGTAAGCTGATCATGTGACACAGAACAAGTATATTGTTAATCTTAACAGTCACAGAGGAAATACAGAGTAATCTAGTTTTGCACTTTTTTATATTATATATATAAACCCACACAAGAAGTCACAAGACCTATAGCATGACAGTGCTGCATGTGGTCAAGTGCTTAGGAAGAAAGAGGGAATCTGCTGATGTATTTCTTATGGAGCTGGGGGGTTATATTCATTAGAGAAAATATTATAAAGAATAAAGGTAGCCAGAAAGAAAAAAAGGGGTGAGAAGTTGGTTCATTGACTGGAGCTGATCTATGTATGTTAAGCAGTAGCTGCCTGTGTTCATATATGATTATGGGAAAAAAGTGAAATGTGATGGTGTTCAGTTTACTGGAATAGTGCCCGTTGAAATACCTAAAAATATTTTTATTTAAGAAATGCAGAAGCAGTCTGAGAAAATAATTGGAGGGAATCCGTATGTGGGGGAGGAATCATCTGTTAAGTGGATGGTCCTCTTACTGATGCTGTAAAGCATTCTGCGGAATGTTATGGGTACAACATCCCAAATATGAAAACAGTGATCTAAGTTTGGATGAACTGGGTATTTATAAGTTAAGAGTTATGCAGAAGAGAAGTAATGTTTAGAACAACAACAAAAAAAAAAAAAAAAAAAAAATTATATATATATATATATATATATACATATAAGCTATTTAAATTAAGGGAATATTTAATCCCACATTATTTCAAAGCCGAATAAGAAAACTCTAAGATAGAAATCAAAAAGTTTCATGCTGAATATAGCAAACTATAAAAGTTCGGTAAGTCCAAGCATGAGCAAACACCTAGGTGGTACAATACCGGGCAACTCGTTGTAAAGGTGGATAAAGCTAGGATCGCTATTCTTAGTATTTGCCCTAATGTAAAACTCATCCCCTAGGAGATGTATGTTGTTTTACATTAAGGGAGATAGGTCACTACCCAAACCAGTTTCAACCTTTATTGAGGTCTCATCAGTGAGTAGGTAGACCAAATAATATCAACATTATAGTGATAATAGCTTTAAATACTTTACAGTACGAGTTGTCAAAAAGGTGCACAGATAAATTAATGAAATAAAGAGCCAAAAGGCTTCACTTCGGCGATGTTGAAATTATTTAAATTAAGGGGATATTTAATCCCACATTATTTCAAAGCCGAATAAGAAAACTCTAAGATAGAAATCAAAGAGTTTCATGCCGAATATAGCAAACTATAAAAGCAAACTACAAACCATAACATGCAATGAATGACCATAGAAATTTTCAATCCAATACAGTGGACCTGAAAAATACCATAAGATAGTGGCTTGGTAAGATGACTACAGTGCTAGATTTATTAAAAATGCCTTGAAAATATTGTGATAATCCAAAGTTTCTCCAGACGTTTTTGTAGCTTGTTTTCAAAAGTAGGTAATAACTAGAAGATCTCTGATGGAGTGAATGTGTCAAATCCATATTTGTAGTCACTAATTGGTGAGTCTCCAGGTGTTGAAGTTGGACATTAATTACCTTCTCCATTACTTTTGAGAGTATTGAGGTGAGAGCAATTTGACAATAGCTTATTGGCTGACCTTTTTCTCTATTGTGGGATAGACTGAATAAAAACTTGCTTCCATGCTATTTAACACATCCCAGATGATCATGACCTCTTGAAAAGGCAATGTTTGACAGAATGGATGTTTATTTTGTAGCACAGCTGGCAGGATACCATCTGAACCAGAGGACTTAGTAGAGTCAAGAGACTAGAGTATTTTTTTGACTTCCTTTTAAATGAAATATCAGGAGGCATACTGTGCTGTGGATAGCAGTGGGATAGTTGGAGATTTGGCATCATCTTTACAAGGGCTAGAGGAAAAGACTGATGCTAAGAGTGTCAGCCTTGCCTTTTGGTAATGTTATCATTGTATCCTTTCTTTTAGTGTTGCATAGTGATTAGAAATTATGAACAAAGTCCATAATTTCTAAAATGAATGCTGATCACCATGCAACACTAAAAGAAAGGATTCTGATAATTCATGGAGATTCGACCCCCAAGTGATGCAGTTAATATGGTAAGTTTGAAGATTCATGTTTCTGGTTTGATAAATCAACACCAGCATTTTTAAAACGTTGTAGGGACAGCAATATCATTCTGAATTGCATCAAACTAGAGAGAAAATTTACCTGAACATAGGCGCAACGAATATACCACCACATGGAGAAAGCATTACTCAGAGAACAGATCAAGGCTACTAGAAAAAACTTGACCATTACTCAAAACCAGGTACAAAATGTAAAATCTGAACTTTCAAGTTATTTAAAGCAGATATTTGGATTATCCTCGAAAAAATTACGGACAACACGGCAAACCATATCCTTCAAACTAGGAAAGAAAATCTCATATCCAAATTTCATAGACTAAAAGATCGACAAAACCAACGGACATATTTGAATTTCTCCACAGCAAACATTAACAACCAACAGAAGCAAATAACAACAGGAGCCACCAATCACCTGCAAGTAACAGTAACGTAGTTGATCTATTCAACCATGCCGTAAACAAAGATGAACTCTCGCTACTCAGCAACTCAGACAAAGGTCTAAATTTTGCCATAGCACCCAGATTGATGAACAAACTGGATTTTATTTGTAATATTGAAAGAGGCTTAAGATTCATCCTAAATACCATAGCAGATAAAATACGTTTAGAAACTGCCAACATTTTAAATATAAATTATAATAAAACAATAACAAGCAATTTAACGAAACACGAATTAACAGCAGTGAAATCATTATAATCAAATCTGAACATTGTAATAACTACAGCCGATAAACGAAATGCCACCGTTATTCTAAACCAACCCACATATTTAGAAAAAATGAATCTGCTAGTCTCAGACGATAGTAACTTGTTAACTACGACCCAGCCAATAGAATAAAAAAGAAAACAGAGAAACTGCTTAAATCAATTACTACATGGCCCAACCCGAAGATAGTCAAAAAATTATGCTCGTTCAAGCGAGCATTATGCTTCCGCACTATGCTCTTTCCCCGAGAATTTATAGTCTATCAAAGATAAACAAACAAAACACACCACTCTGGCCGATAGTCGAAGGTATAGACAGCCCGAATTATCACCTAGCCAAGAAATTAGTGACAACACTCAAGGAGTTGGCAGGTCATTCCTCCCTCCTATATCAGAAACACACAACACTTCATAAACAAAACATTACATTAGAATAAGATGATTTATCGGTCAGTTTTGACGTCTCTGCCCTCTTTATGAATGTCCCAATCAATGACACAATCCTTCTTTTACAGAACAAATTCCCTCCAGATATCACGGTGCTCTTTGCACATATATTACGTTCCAGTTATTTTGTATGGCAAAATGCTTTCTACCTACAAAAAAGAAGGCACAGCAATGGGTTTGCTGTTATCCCAACCTATTGCTAACTTTTATGTGGAATATTTTGAGCGACATGCTCTAAATTCCTCTCCTTTAAAACCCAAAGTCTGGCTTAGATATGTTGATGATGTTTTTGCGATCTGGCCCCATGGCAGCCAGACAATAGACACTTTCCTTAACCAGCTAAACAAACAACAAATGCATACAGTTCACATTTGAGATTGAAAAACAGAACACACTTCCTTTTCTAGATACAGTCCCACATCTTCCTTCTTGCAGTCTTTCCTTCACTGTTTACCGGAAACCGACACATACTGGCCATATATACACATAAACTCCTACCACTACCCAACACAAAAACTAGGTGTCATTAATACTCTAAAAAAACAGGGCTTTGAAGATCTGCTCCAATGAACAAGCTCTGAAAGATGAATTTAAAGTTAGCAGCAATACTTTTCTAAAAAATGGTTACAGCCAAAACACTATTAACAAAATTCTCTACAAGACCTCGATAAAAAAACAGATAAACCAGACTATAATAAAACTATAACCATTCCTTACATTAAAGGGACATCAGATAAATTAAACAGAATACTACAGAAATACAACCTCAAAGCCACCTTTAAACCTCCTGCAAAATTAAAAAGCTTACTCAACTCATCCAAAGACCCACTCCCTCCACTGGCCCACCCTGGAGTATACCTTATTTATGCATAAGGACCTGTAATCTACCATATATAGGGAAAACAGGATGCACAATTCTTATCAGACAAAAGGAACATAATGACATATTAAATATAATAACTATGGTGAAGCTGGCCTTTCTGATCATGCCCTGAACACTCTACATAGAATTAACTGGAAAAGCACCAGTGGTTTTTCCAGTCAATTTTTAAGGAGGCCTGTGAGATTCTTATCAACCACCCCAATCTGAATAATAATGATGGTCTAAAAATCCCAAGCATATGGAAGGCACATATTCTACCCACAGAACCTTTCTCCCTAAGAGACTGTAGATAATCCAGAATCCTAAATCTAATATAACAATTGTCATGTTAAAAATAGGACAACATTGTTACTGTAAGAAAACTGTCTATATGAAAGAATGTTTCTCTCATGTTATCATAAATAGAATTTAGCTTTGATGTAGTTTCTAAATAATTAATTTTTAATTTTATCTGTAATTTTTTTTTTTTCACTAGAGGTCATTCCAGTAGAATAACTGGTGATCAAATCATTGTTTCTTTAGCTTACTGTGTGAAATGTATCTCAGCTTGTCCTTGTATATTTCTATATATACTCCAGATGATGACCTTAACATGAAGGTCGAAATGTCGTGAAATTAAAATAGTTATTTATAATACGGTTGTAAAGTCCATAATTTTTAAAATGAATTATCATTGTATCATCAGGATGTGAGAGAGAGAGGTGTAAACATGGAAGGATAGGAGTCCTTGCATCCAGGATCTTTAGCAAGAATTTTAATATCCTGTTAATAGGATGAAAGGACATTTATAGGCCAAAGGATCTAAGTAGTTTGGCTATACCTTCTGAGATGCCTTTAACATAGGAAATGGTGACAACATGATGGACTGTTTCTGTATCACTATTTCAATGAGAGGTAGGCCCATTGGCCTACAAGTGCTCTTCCATCCTAATAACACCTACTTTCCTAGGCTCAGCTAACAATAAGCAGCTGCCTTTAGACCACCCTGGAGTATATCAAATTTCTTGCCGGTGTAGATTATCGTATTTTGGCCAAACAGGTAGATCTGCATCTGTGCATCATGATGAACATTTAGATTACGTTAAGTTCCATGAGCCAGGGCAGTCAGTACTTGCAGAGCATGCTATCACCACCAGACACTTCTTTGGAAGAAAATAAGGTTCTTCATAAAAGTAATAATCTTTTGAAACATTAATCCAAAGAAATTATGAGATCTTGCCAAATCTAAATAGAAACGATGGTTTAAATTATCCCTCTTATGTGAAATAGTTCTTCACAAATTCCAAAATTAACTTCAATTTAATTATATATATATATTATTTTATTTATTTACTTGTTTTAAAATCTAGTTAAAATTAATTTTACTAGAACTTTAATATAATTAGACCATGACACTGTACATCATGTACATGCAAACAGCTGTGTATCACATTCAAACCTTCTTCAGTATCATTAACATAAAAGTTAAATAGCAATGGTGGCCCCAAATTATTTATAACACGGTTGTAAAGTCCATAATTTTTAAAATGAATTATCATTGTATCATCAGGATGTGAGAGAGAGGTGTAAACATGGATGGATAGGAGTCCTTGCATCCAGGATCTTTAGCAAGAATTTTAATATCTTGTTAATAGGATGGAAGGACATTTGTCCTTCCATCCTATTAACACCCGAAATTCTATTAACATCCTATTCCACCCCAAAACAGACCCTTCCGACAAATCGATGACTTTCTTTTGGGGGGGGATTTCATTCTCCCTATACACAGCTGATACTTATTAGACAACTAGTCACTAATATGATGCATTAAGCTGCTATTAAACTTCATCTATTCCAATTATCAGTGTAGCAATCTATCAAAGGCTTTTCAAAATCTAAACATACTACTGTGTATGTGTCTCCCTTATCCAATGCATTTGTCAAAATAGACTTCTAAAACACAATCCTCCTTTGGCAAACCCATGTTATCAATCATAGAGAATGCTGCTGAATCTTGATCTATACTAACCTCTCTAACACTTATTTCAATTGCAGACATTATTGGCCAACCATGGATTGGCCTATAATTTGAAGAAGAGTAGTTGTAAGTGATGTAGAAGAGAAGTTTCCTTCGCTTCTACATCACCTCTTGCTTTCTTGGATCTTCACTTCATTGCAGGCATTACTCTCCCTTCCAACAACAGACTTGTGCAAATCCATTTAAATGCAGTCCATCTCTCTCTCTCTCTCTCTCTCATACAGCTCCTGAAAACACATACAAATTGCACTCCTCTCTCCTCACACAGCTCTGCTAGCATACAAATCATAATCTTGGCTCATCCCAACTCATCACTATCTTACCTAGGAAACACACTGACTACCTTTCTTACCTCAATGTTATCTTAATGCCACCTTTAAACCCCTACAAAATTAATGATCTTATTAAACTCTTCCAGTATTCCTTCCTTTTCCCTCTCACCCAACCTTGGCTTACGAAACGTGATGTGCCTATCACTTGCCATACATAGGTGTCCCAAGATGCACAGAAAAGGCACATTAGATATCAAATTCAATTTAATAATTGTAGATGATTGGGCCTTCCTGATCATCTAGGCATTCTATACTGAACTGATTGGAATGGTGGCTGTTCCTTGTGATGTACCAAAACTTAGTATGAATGCAGATACCTGTGAAATTCTAATCAAACCATCCTAACACAGTAATGATGGTCTGACCTAAAAAAAAACCTCAAGAATATGGATGGCACACACTCATCCAACATAACTTGTTTCAAGTTCTCCAGCAATCCTCTACTCCATGATAGGCAAACATTTTAATAATTTCATCTCTTGATTTAACCACTATAAATATGCTGTTTCTGTATTTACTGATAGTGATATCTCTGTCTATATAAATAACAGAATTTTAGCTTTGATGTAAAGTTTTTTGCCAGAGATCAGGCTAGTAGTATTAATGATTGATTAGGTTAGTGATACATTGGCATACTGTTTGGTTTGTAATGTAGCATTTTACTAAAATAAAGAGCCAAAAGGCTTAATTTCAGTGATGCAAAATTATATAAATCAAGTGGATATTAAATCCAACATTATTTCAAAGCCAAATACAGAAACTATAAAAGTTTCGTACGAAATTTGACCAGAGAGCTTATGGTAATACACTTACCCGCATTTACGAGTTGCCCTAGCCGGACCTTATAGGAAACATGATCCTTGGCCCAAGCGTCCATATATTCGCCTCTTATTGGTCCATTTTGATAAGGTTTCACTGGCCTGACAGCTGTTTTCAAACTGGTTAATTTTCGTCAGAGACATTGTATAAATAAAGGCCTCTCTAAAAATTAGGCGATCCCTCGGACCACTCCCTACAAGTGGCTGAAAGATTGTCCAGCTCAGTGTTGATGCCACTCAGTGACAGGCTCACCCCACCACTGAGCAGAACCGCTCAATATTCCTGGGAAAAGCATCCACGAACAAAGTCCCACACGGGCCATGCCGGAAAACACTTTTCCCGGAGACTCAAGTTGCTCTCTCAAGGCAAACTTCCCCAAAATCTAAGCTCCCCCATCACCGGGAGCAAAATTCTGGAAGAAACCTAGAGAGAACAAAAACTTTTAATATTAAGGAACTTGAAGTGTTGGAGAGGTGTATTTTCATAAGCGAACTCTCGGTCAGTGTGTAAAGTATTTACTAAACTAAAGAATGAAAAGGCTTCATTTTGGTGGTGCAAAATTATATAAATCAAATGAATATTAAATTCAACATTATTTCAAAGCTGAATACATAAACTATAAAAGTTTGGTATGAAATTTGACCGGAGAGTTTACGGGAATATACACTCCCTGGATTTTACAAGTTGCCCTAGCCGGACCTTATAGGATACATGATCGCTTTGCCCAAGTGTCATAGTTTCTATATTCGGCTTTGAATTAATGTTGGATTTAATATCCACTTGATTTATATAACTTTGCATCGCCGAAGTGAAGCCTTTTGGCTCTTTATTTCAGCAAATACTTTACGCACCAACTGAGAGTTCGCTTACAAAAAATACACCTCTCCAACACTTCGAGTTGCTTAGCATTGAGAGTTTTTGCTCTCTTAAGGTTTCTGCCTGGTCTCTAACGAAAACCAACCAGTTTGAAACAGCTGTCAGGCCAGTGAAACCTTATCAAAATGGACCAATAGGGGGTGAATATATGGATGCTTGGGCAATGCGATCGTGTCTCCTATAAGGTCCGGCTAGGGAAACTTGTAAATGCTGGTGAGTGTATTCCTGTAAGCTCTTTAGTCAAATTTCATATGAAATTTTTATAGTTTCTGTATTTGGCTTTGAAATAATGTTGGATTTAATATCCACTTGATTTATATAAGTAATGTAGCTTGTCTTTTTCTTATCTTTGTACTCCAGATGATGATCTTAAGATGAAGGTTGAAACATCAGGTGTATATTAAATTAATTTAAGATGGTAGTTGTCTCCATAATTTACTACAATGGGGGGACGTCACAGGAGAGTACCCTGCTAACTGCATATTTGTGGTTGTCACTATTATTACAACTGTGAACAGAGAGAGAGAGAGAGAGAAATCTTTCAAGTTCACCTCATCATTGAGTCTGTTGCTAACCAGCAGTATTGCCTTCAATATAGACACTTGAGTCTTATTTATTTACATACATGAGTGCCTGTATATCACTGTTGGGAGAATGATGGCATGTGCATCGTCAATGCAAAATTCTTCTTGACAAGAACTGACCTTAGGTCATTTTTACCTGTCAGTTGTGGAATGGCTTGGCAGATGATGAATACATAAACTTCATGTGTGTGTGAATTTTTTTATGGCAATCCCACCCACAAAAAAGGTTGTAAAACTATATATTATCTTTAGCCTACATGATGATCTATAGCTACAGGCTGGATAAACTGGTTAGAACTTTGCTTTAGGTACATACTACTTTAAGTCACTTCAGTAGTCCAGTAAGAGAGGTGAAAAAATCCTATAGTGCTTAAGCAGTGCCTTAGCATGGGAATAAATTTACAATAAAAAAAAGTTGACGTTTGAAGTTATAATGATACGGTACACTAAACAGGTTACCTAACATAGTAAGTTCTATGAAAAAGAAAGCATGATAAAGCAGTTCTCAAAGGATACTTAAAAGCATAAGGCAGTAACAGAAAATTTATGATGGAGTGATTCTCAGAGAGAGAGAAAGATCTATTAAGCATTTTTCTATCTTCTAGATGGCATCGTGCATTTTTAATGAGAAAAATGAAAAGTATTCTCTTGGACAAATTTGGAATATGTTCAATATGAACTAATTTCCAAGTTGTTGAATAAATATGAGTATATGAAAAGACAACAAAGCAGGATTAGTTGTCAAAAAAAAAAAAATTAGAGAAATACCATCAGAACATAAAACAGGAGAATTATTTGGTATCTGGATTGTACAAGATATTTCTTCTCTTTTTTTCCCAAAAATCAAGAGGTATTCAAAGTTTATTTTTCACTTGGTTAGAGTATAATAAATTTAGTTTAATCCTTTATCCAAGTGTGAGCAAACAAAGTTTGCACCTGAAAGTATCTTCAGGACTGGGTTAAGGTGGTACAACACCAGGGCAACTCATTGCAAAGGTGGAGCAAGATATCAACACTCCTATCTCAGTATCTCCTATAATGCAAAACACATCTCCTTGCGGATATGTCTAATGTCTAATTAAGGGAAGGGCCACTACCCAGACTAGTTTCGACCTTTATTGAGGTCTCTTCAGTGGGAGCCAGGCCCAAGTTGAGACAAGTTGAGATATCAGGCAGAAGCATTAGCAGGTCATCTCTACCTATAGGAATTGCCAATTGGTGTGCCACCCTTTTTTAATAATTTACTCTGGATTTAGAGAAAGACGTTGAAAGTTTATTTTTCACTTGGTTAGAGTATAATAAATTTAGTTTAATCCTTTATCCAAGTGTGAGCAAACAAAGTTTGCGCCTGAAAGTATCTTCAGGACTGGGTTAAGGTGGTACAACACCAGGGCAACTCGTTGCAAAGGTGGAGCAAGCTACCAACACTCCTATCTCAGTATACATATCCGCAAGGAGATGTGTTTTGCATTATAGGAGATACTGAGATAGGAGTGTTGGTAGCTTGCTCCACCTTTGCAACGAGTTGCCCTGGTGTTGTACCACCTTAACCCAGTCCTGAAGATACTTTCAGGCGCAAACTTTGTTTGCTCACACTTGGATAAAGGATTGAACTAAATTTATTATACAAGAGGTATTCAATTGTGTGTTTAGAATAGTAGGATGATATTAACCACCATACAGTCATTAGGATCATCATGGACATTGGAAAAAACTTAAGCAGACAACGTTGGATTTTGACTAGATGTATTTTGTTGAAATTTGGTGCTTGGAATTCTTACAAAAATTTCTCGAGTCTTAAATTTCAATTTAGGTTGATCATTAGTAGGAGTAAAATGTGTTAAAATTATATGTTGCGATAATTTTAACATTGGCTGATGGAATTTTATTCAAAATTTTGATATATGTTGAGCACTGGAATTCACTCCCTGATAGTAATAATTCTACATTAGATGAAATTTAATTAAATGTGATATCTAGTGTCTTTTTTTTCCCTTCAATTTCATGAGTAATTTCAATATTGGTTTCAATCAGATGTTTGTAAAATAGTCTGGTTGAAAAACAGGTAATGCAAAATTTTCTGCAGTTGTTATTGCCTTTCAGTCTTGAATTTGAGAGTTGTTTGTGGATTTCTTTCCCCATTATGTATGTATGTATGTATCTATCTATCTATATATATATATATATATATATAGTGGGAGAAATATATTCATACCCATCTCATATAACTTAGCTATTCTTTTAACTAGGCTGTATAATTTGAGTTTCAGAACAGGGAAGATTTCACTCAGGTGGAAAGAATGTATGGCAATTTCATTGCACAAGGGTGGTGCACAGACTGAAGTATCCAACTATCAACTTTTCAGTATCTCTGTAGTGATAGTGAAGATTTTGGAAAAGTTGGTGGGAATTGCATACAGAAATGGGTTAACAGATAATCTATTCTTTGCAATGAATAGAAAAGGTTTACTAAAGGAAGACAACTTGTTCACATTCCACATTGTTACTTTGAGTTAAACAAGGGGAATGGATACACCTGATACTTTTGGATTTTGCTAAGGCTTTTGACAGAATACAGCATGGAAGACTGTTGCATAAATTGGAGAATATAGGATTGGATTATAAAATTATTAGCATGGATAAGATGATAGCTGACTGACAAATATCAAAAAGTTGTATATGGGAAATATGAGTCTACACAATTTAAGGTAACCAGTGGTGTACCACAAGCATCATATATCCTTGTGGTACACCATGTATCCTTTCTATATCCTTGGTCCCCTGTTATGCATTCTACACATTAATGACATTGGAAAGGATTTAACTGGCAAAGTACAGCTATTTGCTGATGATGCTATGATAGGCAGGGTAATCAGGAATGCAACTAATAAACAGTACTTGCAGAATGATTTGAGAAGGCTGGAATTATGGGCTTTGAAAAATGTTGCAAATACAACTCAGAGGATAATTGCAATACTGAAACAAACCTTGACATATAAAGATAAAAAATCATTTTGCTTAAAGAAGCACAAGGCCTTGATGACAACCTCACTTGGACTATAGTGCCAGGCCTGGTCTCCTGGTTTCCCTGATGTTAAAATGATATCAGGATATCATTTTAACATCAGGATATGAGGAATGCTGATTGTGAAGACAGAATTTGTTGGCTGCAAACAAAAGATGCATGATATGATTGAGAACCTACGAACTTCTGAAAGATTCATACAGGATATCAGTAGATGGAATTTTTCATTTTATGGAGAGTGGGGAAAGAATGAGAGAACATCCTTGAAAGTTGAAAATGAATGCCATCAAGAAGTAGGTGATAGCTAGACGTTTCTCTCACAGTTTACACGATTGAATAGGCTGCCTTTTGAGTGCTGTGTGTTGCAAGTAGTGTGAATGAATTCAAGAACTGGCATGGCAACTGGTGCAGGTAGTATGTGGCCTTCCTTGGCGAGTCCCTGATTCCCTGTAGGTCTCTCTTAATAATAATATAAGGCCACTGAGGAAAACTGATTGAATATAATAAGCATTACCTAATTCATTATTATGGTATTTCAAAAAATAATGTAAGAGTGCCTCATGTCAAAACACGCTGTTTGCAGGAGGGTTTGAAATGAAGAGAACATTTTTGTTGTCTGTTTCCTGCAGCTGCAAGATAGTATCACATAGGCATGTTAGGTCTATATACCAGGGTTTCCCAAACTGTGTTCCGCAGAAAGTGAATAAGTGTTCTGTGAAAAATTATCAAAATTGATATGAGCCTGGAATGGTTTTAAATGCTGTGACAAGTTCAAACATGTTTGAAAATCAGGCACTCCTCACTTTGCATGTGGATTGTGCTATTAAGGCCAGGGCACACTGGCCTTGCCTCAGCCACCTGCAGTTGCTGACACCTCCAAGTGTGAGTGAACTACAGAGGTATCTATTCTAGGAAATGTGCAGTCACAGCAAGGTCAATGCGATGTGCTGTGGCCTGGCATGCCTGTAGTGTGCATTCTTGCATTTTTGCAATGCAATACAGCCTGCTTGGGCAATATTGTACATTTAGCTTTACATTGAATATGAGACCGATGATACTCTACTCTAACCAAGGTGTTCTGTTAAAACTTCAGGATTTGTGAAGTGTTGTGTCATAAGAAAAGTTTGAGAAACACTGATCTACATCATCTATTGTGCATGATGACTGTAAACATGGTCATAATAGAAGTATGTAATGTGATTTGATTTCTGCATGTTGAGGATATGTATGACAGAAATTGTATGTATGATTGCTGATTAAAGTGTCCATATTGATGTAACTGCTAACTATAAATGATTATAATACTATAACTGGAAAGTTCAACTACTCACCACACCCCTTATCGAGTGATTTTCCATCTCTTTGTGCACTGAAGACTCATTTGGCTAACAAGTTATTTGCAGCCAGTGGCATGCTGCACACTCACTTGACATTAATTTCTTCTCTGAGAGAATTAAATATCTTGGTGCCAATGGTGAGTCAAATGTATAAACTTCTTTTTGGCTATGAGAAAAAGTGTATACCAAAGCTTCCATTTATATTAGAATAAATTTGTTACTTGTTATCATATCACCACCAATTTCCTGGTATGTATCCTCAAGGGGTAAATGGGATGCTATGATAGTATTAAATGATTAAGCTTGTTATTTTACTAATCTCCTAGCAACAATTTTCTCCAAATTTGCCTATTGTCAGCACTCCAATATTTTCAAATCTAATATTTTGGTTTTCTAAGGCATTTTTGACTGAATCCATCCACCTAGATCTTGGTCTTCCTGTAGGTCTTTTTCCTGACATTTTGGTATCAGACACACACATATTTTGCTAACCTTTCCTTTCTCATTCTGTTTAGGTGACCATACCATCTTAGATTAGCCCTGCTCACACATTCTTGAATACTATCAATGTCAAGTTCCTTTTTAATAACTTCATTTTTAATCTGATTTTGCTATTGATGACATCTATTCACTCCCCTAATCTTTCTCAGAACTTTTACTTCTGCAGTCTCTAACCCAACTCTCAGACCCATTACTTAAAACTTTAATACTGTCTTGTATACTGCTAGTTTAGAATTTTGGCTAATTTCTCTCTCATTCCATATAAATTTATTCAACCTCTCCACCATACCAGTTTTGATTCTGTTGTCTCTTTCTATATTTAGTTTGCCATCTTTGCTAAAAACCATGCCAAAATAACTGTTCTATATTGAGAATGCAGTTGAAGTTTTCTGTTCCTGTCTGTTTTCATATTACTTCTCTTTTTATTGCTGATTACTGTTCTAGTGTATTACCTTATTTTTTGTCACGTGTTTCCCCTTTTTTATTTTATCATTTGCATTTTGCCACAACAAGAACCTTGAATTATGTAGAAATAAGTAGCAGTAGAAAAAAAAAAAAAAGTGCACTCAGTTTTAAAGGGAACATACACAGCTCAATCTCTTATATATTTATTATTTTTAGTGTATAATTTGTTACTAAGCTCTTTATTTTATTTTTAGTATAAGAGTGATATCAACAAGTAATCATAGTCTGTTAAAGTTTACCATTATTGATTATATAATGAATAAAATCCATTTTCTGTTAACTTTAAGATTTTTTTTGTTATCGGATTTGATTTTGTTTATATTAATTTCAGGTGATGACTGTCAGAAAATTATCTGCTCAATCAGTCAGGTAAACATTTCAGAATATTTCTAATACACTTTCTGAAAATTATTTTATTACTTGTAGTGGTCATTTTTCATTATGTTATATAACATTTCCACATAAGTTGCAAACCTATAGTATGCTGATACTGTAGGTGGGCCAAAGGTTACATAAACTAGAAATCCTTAAACAAATGAACAAATATCTTTTCTCATGCCTACCACTCCAGGTTTCCAATAAGCTAAGTAGTGGTTGGTGGTCTCATTGACAGTGAAAAATCATTTATCCAACATCCATGCTGTGCTCATGGTGAGATTTGAAGCAACAGTCCATTAGCATAAAGATTCATTATACTCTTATTGTAATGAATGAAACAGAATAATAATAAAAATTGCATAGTATTCCAAATAGATCAAACCTGCTTACCAGAATAAAGATCAGGAACCCTTCCCTAATTCATGAAAGAAAAGTTCTTAAAATTATTCTCTTTCAGCCCAAAGAAGATTTTCCTTATTTAGCAAAGGCATTTGACAGGGTGCCACATGATAACCTGATATTTAAGTTGCAGCACATAAATTTGGATGTCAGGTTGGTCAACTGGATACAGGATTGGCTGTCTGATAGGTATCAGAGAGTTGTGTATGGCGGGGCAATATCAAGGAGGCAGAGGGTTACAAGTGGGGTCCCACAGGGCTCAGTACTGGGACCTATATTGTTTAACCTTTATATCAATGACATTGTCAGTGGATTGCAGGGGGATATTCAGTTGTTTGCGGATGATGTTAAGCTGGGAAGGGTTATTAGTAATAGTGCAGATGCAGTAGTCCTGCAAGAGGATTTGAATAAGCTAAACAGATGGGCAAATGAATGGAGTGTAAGTTCAATGCAGCAAAATGTAAGGTCTGGAGGTTTGGGACACATCGATGGGATGAAACAACCGATAGGACACTGCATACTCTATTGGAGGAGCTATACTGGAGGAAGTAGAGGAGACAAGAGATCTGGGGTTGATGATTGATAGAAACCTGAAATTCAAGGGACATATTGCAAAGGTGGTGAAGGTAACTCAGAGGATTGCTGTAATAATGAGAAGGATGCTGACCTGCAGAGATAAAAGAGTTATCATTCTGTTGTATGAGACCCTGATCAGACCACACAGACTATTGTTCTCAGATTTGGTGCCCAGTATTTGGAGGGGATAAATTAACTGTGGAAAGAGTACAAAGGCAGATAACAAAGACAGTTTCAGGGCTGTACAATGTTAGTTATGAAGATCGGCTGAGGGAATGTGGACTGCAGAGTTTGGTAGATAGAAGAAGGAGAGGTGATATGACTGAGACTTTTTAAACTGTTGAGAGGTGGTTACAGGGTTGACACCGGGGAGTTCTTTCACTTGGTTGAACAGCGGGAAGGAGTGATGACAAGGGGCCATCCCTGGAAGTTATAAAAGAAAACTGTGAGCAAGAGGGTGAGGAGTGGTTTCTTTGCATGGAGGGTGGTTGAACCGTGGAATGCATTGCCTGATAGAGTGGTGAGAGCGAGAACGGTCAATGAGTTTAAGGAGAGGTATGATAGACTTAGTGTTTCCTAGGAGGGACCTCCCACGATGAGTCTTGATGGACTTGTGTTTCCTAGGAAGGACCTCCCGCAATGAGTCTTTTGACTCCTTGGAGGCCTAAATAATAATAATTATTATCTTCTGTGTTCTTCCTTGTAACTCATTTCAGGAAGAAATGAGTTACAAGGAAGAACTACTTGGTATACAGATTTTCTTATAGTTTCTTGTACATTCTCTAAAGGCATGTTGATTACTTAACAGGAACTTTAGATATTCTTTTCTAGAACTACTTCTGTAACTTGAAGTCAACCTCAAAAATATTATGTACTTAATTCTGAAAGCTGCTCAACTTTGATTCCTTTTAAAATTTTTTGTAAATATGATACTCATTTTTATCCTAAACGAGTGGAAATGCTTACATCTTACATGTATTGGTAGTACATGTTAGTTTATTTTAATGGTATTGATTACAACACAGAATGATAAGAAATGAATTATTTATTAACGTATTAGTTGATATTTGACTGGTATTATATCCACCATCTTCATAGCCCAAGAACAGTTTGTCACAGTACACAAAACAAGAACAATTTGGTATAACAATGGAACTAGTCCATCAATCTAACAGATAAGCTTAGGTGTTGAATGGTTATTCATGACTTATTTTTCACTGTATTAACAACACCACAAACACTTTTATCAACAAAGATGTTTTATTAACGCTTATATTTCGCTGATTTTCAATTCAGCATCATCAGAGCACAATACACATGTAAACACGACAGTGAGTGAGTGAAACAATATAATTGCAAAAGACAAAAGATCTAAAGTCCTATTTTTTGGCGCCCTCTAACGAGAAAAAAAAAGCAGTTTATCCAGGAGTTTTTCTTAGGATAACCATCTCCCAAATTTTTGGCAAATTAATGCAACCATATTTGTTAAGGTTGGGAGAATTGTTCAAGGCCATTGCTGACTCAAAAAATAATCTTTCAGATCTATAACGACTTCTAAATAGCACATTCGTTTTCCTCCATCTAATCCTGTGTGAAGGAGTGTCCAAAGCGTGGTCTGCCAGTCACGACTTGCCATAGTAGTGAATGTATCTTTCATGTTCTTCCAGGCGGATGTTCACTGATCTTCCTGTTTGCTCATAATAGGCCAAATCACAGTCACACGGAACTTTATACACTCCTGGGTGTGCTAAAGGGTGAAGTTTATCCTTAGGCGAGTGGATCAGAGTTGCCAGCTTGACATGAGGTTTGGAAGTGGTGCGAAGGCCATGTTTCAACAATACTTTGGCTATCTTTTCTGATGTACCTCTGATATAGGGAATAGAAATGGTCATGTTGTATTCTTGTGTATTAGGGGAAGGCAGAGTAATGGGCCTATGTAGTATTTTATCTATTTTGTAGGGATTGTAGCCATTGGCTAAGAACGTATGGCGCAGGTATTGGAGTTCAGTGGTCAGAGCTGTATCGTTAGAACAAATGGCTCTGGCTCTGTGTGTAAGTGTTTTTAAAATGCCTTACTGTTGGACTGGATGATGATGTGATTGCTTATGTAGGTATATTCCTGTGTGTGTAGGCTTTCTGTAAATAGAAAAAGATAGTGATCCATCTGAAAGGCAGGTGACTAATGTGTCAAGAAATGGTAAACAGTTATTTGATTCTTTTTCTACTGTGAAGTGAATTTTGGGGTGTTGGCATGAATTTTTAGGTAGGTGACAAAAGCATCCAAAGTGTCTTGTCCATGGGGACAGATGGCAAACACATCATCTACATAGCGTAACCACACTTGTGGCTTGTATGTAGCTGTGGTAAGTACTTTGTTTTCAAAGTGTTCCATGTAAAAATTTGCTAACGGGGGAGAGAGGGAGGAACCCATAGCAGTACCATTAATCTGTTTGTAGAATCCCCCCTCCCATGTAAAGTAACCTGCATTCATGGTAAATTGAAATAATTCAAAAATATCTGGGGAAAATTAGACTTGATTAAATCAAGAGTGTCTATAAGTGGTACATTGGTAAATAAGGAGGTGACATCGAAACTAACCATTATGTCTGAATCTTTTAGGATTAGATTTTTAACCAGTGTTTTGAAATGGATTGAATTTTTTACAAAAGTAGAGGAGTTGCCAGTAAGGGGGGCAAGCGACTTGGCTAAATGCCGGGCCCGTTTATATGTGGGACTATCTATGCTATCAACTATGGGACATAGGGGAATATTAGTTTTGTGGATTTTTGGTAATCCATAAATACGGGATGGTTTAACATGAATTGGTTTTATTTTCCTGATGATTTCTTTGGGCCATGATGTCACTTTTTTCAGTAATTTTCGGACTTTTTTCTTTTGAGACATCGTAGGGTCTCGATGTATAATTTAATATGTGGAACTGTCACATATGAGATCTTGCATTTTGCTGTTATACTCTTCTTTATTCATGATAACTGTTGCATTCCTTTATCGGCTTTTGTAATAATAATATTTTTATTATTATATAACTTTTTTAGGGGAGCTATTTGCTTATGTGGCATATTGCTTTTTGGAGGCTTAGCCTTGTTTATAATACTTGCTATATCTAGTCGCACGTTATTGGCCATTGCTGGCGGAAGATCTTGGATACCCCCTTTCTACTTTCATCATAATTTCTGGTTTAGGAATTTGTTTGGGCGTCACAGCAAAGTTATGCCCTAGACTGAGAGCATTCTTGGCTTCTACAGTGAGTGTTTCCGACGATAGGTTTACGACCACATGGTCGGGACTTCGTATGTTGGCGCTGTTTTAGGAGTTCAAATTTCTTTAGGTGTTTGCTTTTTACTTTTGTGAATTATTTTTTTGCTGCAACTTCGGAGATGTGTTGTAGGACAGTCCATATTTCAGGATTTAACACGTTTATTAGTTCTTGTTGTAGAGATGTGATAGAGCTGGCCACGTAAGCAAATAACTGCCCTAAAAAAGTTATATAATAATAAATTTGGTAATTTATACATCCATACTTGTTAGGTTTGGAGTATGTTTTAAAGCTCTGCTGATTCCAAAAACAATCTCTGACTTATGACTTCTGCATAGCACTTGTTTTCTTCTATTTGATCCTGTGTGAAGGGATATCCAAGGCATGGTCTGCTAGACCTGACTTGCCATAATGATAGTGCCAACAGATCTTTCTGTCTCCCCTCCATGTGGGGCACCTGTTCATGGTGGAGGGGACCTCCCAGTGATGGTACTGGCCCTTTTCATTCTTCCTCTTTTTCTTTGCTTTTCTTCCTATATTCTTTGCTCTACTTCTCCTGAGTCTTTTTTCACTATTCTTTTTCCAGACCACCATCACTGGGATACAACGCCCTCCCACCGTGTTTGCCATGTGGTGCGACCCGTGGACATCTGGAAAGGGGGATCCTGGTAGTCTTGCACTACTTTGGCCCCTGCTTTGGCAAGACGGGTGGTCCTGGATGGCCCAGCCAGGATCAATCGGCTAGTGGGCTTGCCTGCAAGGGTCAACAGTGTTGCAGTAAGTCTCTCACCCCCCATAGTCCGGGGTCGGGATCCTAGACTTGCTGCAGTGCCGGTATAGCATCCAGAGTAGCCCTGGCGTTCCACTCCTGAGCGCAGTCTTTGCTTGTTGGGTAGTGGGTGTCCATGTGTGGCTCCGTGGTGGGTGGGGAGCTCTGGTGCCAAATTAAAAATTCCTTAAATATGAATTCTTCATCCTCAAATGTTTCAGGGACCCTAACAAAGTCCCAACCAAGTACTGATAATATAGACACAGCATATGGAAACAGAAGTAAGAAACAAAAGATATTGGATACTAACAAAAATGTACCAACCTTTTTAATCATTCATGCAACAGGTGAAAAACCAATTGGGAAATTGTCACTCTTCTTTATCCAAAAAGTTTAGAAGGACTGGCAGGACCTCCCAAAACTGTCAAGAAATTGCATTCTGGTGATATCATCGTGGAAACAATTGCAAACAACATTCTGAGAAACTACTGACAGCAACGACAATGGGTGGAATATAAATTGCAGTAACACCTCACAGAACACTCAATTCCAGTAGAGGAGTGATATCAGAATGGGATCTCCTTGAGGTTCCTGATGAGGAGATATGTTCATAGCTTAAAGATCAAGGAGTGACGGATGTGAGGTGCTTCCTGATACGCAGGGATCGTTGCCTGGTGTCAACCAAGAACATCATCCATACTATTGATACACCTAGGCCTCTGACATCTGTAAAAGCAGGGTATCTCAGCTGCCCTGTTAGAATGTACATCCCTAACCTGCTGAGATGCTTTAAATGTCAAAGATATGGACATGCCCAAACTGCCTGTCATGGTTCTACTACTTGTGCCCTGGTAGTAAGGCACAGGTAGTAGATGTGCTAGTAAAGAACATGAAAATAAATCTTGCTGTGAAAAAAAAGCTAAATGTGTCAACTGTCAGGGAGATCATCCAGCATACTCTTGTGCATGTCAGAAATGGAAAGATGAAAAAGATATACAAAAAATAAAAACAGAACAAAACATAACATATCAAGATGCAAAAAGAAAGCTGGTCACCATTACACATGTTCTGAGATCATCTTATGCTGAAAAAGTAACAATTACAAAAGTGCCAACAGCAACTCAAAATCTATGTCTGTTCCACCATCTGATAATTTCACCATACCTGAACGTTATGATCTCAAGTGCTTCTCTGTTGACCGCATTAATCACAACACCTATGGCCTTACTCCAGAGACAACTTCAAAAATGGTCCCAGTCGATGAAAACTCACCTGTCAAAAAATTTTTCGAATAATCATGTAGTGCTGTAGGACATCTTACCTATTTGTGTAATTTCTAGTAATTCTGTTTATATGTATTCTAAATTCTGTTTCTACTGCATTGCTAAATTTAATTTTCATCCATGCATATTGTATAATAATCCCTTTTTGCCTATTTTTGTACTGCTGTACTGCTATAAAGGCATCTATTGACTGCGCAGTTAGCCTAGTGGCTTTGCGCTTCGCAACCATATGACTGGGGAAGGAGTGTCCCAAGTTCGATTCCCGTTGTAGACGTGAGGAATTTGAGGATCTTCCTCAGGCATAGCCAAGTTAGCCGGTCTTGGGCGCGGTCAGTAGGGTTTTTTCCGCCAGTTTATCTGGCGTTTTTCATCCCGCAAACAGGCAAACCGGCCCCGTGAATATACACCTCTACAGTCAAAAATATATCCCCCCCCAGTGGCAGACCAGGCGACGGGTCAGTTGGGAGTAGTACTAACAAGTAGTCGCATCTAAGTAACACGCGGACCCTGCATAGGAAGCGGGAATAACGCGAAGAAGAAGAAGAAGAAGAAAGGCATTTATTATAATTTTACATATATGTAGATACTGCATTCCTTGGCTTAGTGTTTCATATATTATGTATTACCTTATATTGTTAACTATTTTTGCACTACTGTAATAACCTCTGACTTTGTGTGTTGCTGTGCCCTCTGCAGCAGTTCTGTTTACCTAGAGATACTGCTTTGTGAAACTAGATTCTTGTACAGACATATTGTTTACAATTTTTTGTAAATGCTAATGTTGTAACCTTTAATATGGCACAGTATGACCTTTGTAGTTTTTGTGCCAAATAAACTATAAACCAAACCATCTTTCTGTCTGTCCATAGTAAGCCAGAGCACTTCATAAACTCTTGGATGTGATAAAGAAGAGAGTTTGCCCTTATGTGATTGATTGAGAGTTGCCAATTTGACATAAAGTTTAAATATGGTGCATGACTGATATTTATTAACCACTTTAAATATATTTTCAGATGTGCCCTGAATGTACGGGATGTTAAAAGCTTTGCTGTAGTCTTGTGTGATAGGCAATGGAGGGGATTTTTGGGGAGTATTTAGTATATTTTCTATCCTATGGGGATTATAGCCATTGCCTAAAAAAATTTTGTCTTGTGTTACCATTTTTTTTAAACTAGTCCCACTGGTATGGTAAATTGTTGTTTCATGAACTGTGACAAACTGTTCTTGTTCTCTGAAGATGCTGGATATAATACCAACAATATATATGCTAATAAGTTAATAAATATTAATTAATTTCTTATTGTGTTATAATCAGTATTGTTAAAATAAACTAACATCATTTATATCCTCCTCAAAACTAAATATCACTATTTTAAATTCCTTGTATACATCACTACAATAGTAACAAATTATTAGGTTACTTCCATGAAAAGTTATAAAGCTAAGTACATTAGTATGATGGATGGTCTACAGACTTTTTTTTGTATTTATAATGTGTATATTTTTTATATTTTACTTTATTTTTTCCCTAATCCAGAAACCCTATTCTAGAGACCAAACATGGAACTTTTGAAGCCACTTCTGGCCTCCGGTAAGCTTGGCAGTGGCCTCACACCAGATGATAACATTCATCTCCCACCTAAAGACAATTCAGAGCAAGATTCAAACCTGTAATCTGTTGGTTTAAGAGTGGATATGCTAACCACTCATCCAACCAGGCTGTCAGGCAAAAACACTGTCTTAAGAGAGACTATGATTGTCAATAAGAAATGAGGATATTATTGATGTAGTCAGTAAGAACCTCATTTCTTGGAGTACAAACAGAAATCCACCAGGTACATACCATAACCTTTACTCTATTCTCCAAAATTTTCCTAAAACATTTCAGTATGTTTTTTATTTAATTCTTGCTCTCTTCTCTGTGAACCTCCAATAAGAAACTATCTATCCTCTACATCTTCCCAATCAGAAATTTTTATGCAACTGTAAGCACAATTAAGTCTCATGGTTTTCAAATTCCCATGTCGAAACTTTTTCCAAATCATTTGAGTAATTACCTCTCATTCAAAAAGTCGATCTTCTTAGTTTTGAAAACTACAGCTACTTTTACCTTTCTCTAATTGCAATTACCTTGAACATCTTAGAGGAATCTCATCTGTTTTTGTCAGTTATTTCAATCTCCTGTCTGAAATTCCTGTACTAGTTACATCTTTTTTCTCTTGATACATCTAATGTTGGTGCATATCTTTTCTTACAGTAAAGTTGTTCCACTAGCTGACTTTTTGTTGTTTGTTTAGGTTCTCTGATGAAGAAAGCGAGGCTTGTTTCACCAGGAAGTGATGTAGCCAGCATGAGATTTAATAGTTATGTCATAATTGCTGTTACATAAGCTAATAATAAATATTTGGTTTGGCAGACTCCAAGGTCAAGGATTAGGTCAAGGATCTTTTATCCAAGTGTAAGCAAACAAAGTTTGCACCTGAAGTAACTTCACAACTGGCAACTTGTATATAGAGGCTACTTGGTATCACTTCTGGCTCCCACTGATGAGACCTCAATAAAGGTTGAAACTGGTCTGGGTAGTGACCCTTCCCATAATGTATAGCATTATACATGTCCGTACAGATATGTGCTTTGCATTATGGGCTACTAAGGCTTGTTTTTTCCATACATACAGTCAGTGAGCTCATGAACAGTACAAAGCACAGGCAAGAATTGTGTTCAGCATAGTAACAAAGGCAAATCAGATTGAGGGGAAATTAGTCAAGAAAGGAAACCCAGAAGAGTGCTTTTGCTGTATGACAAAAGTAAAAATGATTATGGAAGGATAACTTGAATGAATGCTGATGGTAGGGAGGCGATGCCCTGTAGAAATAGACAAATTACTGAGTAGTCACTCAACAAGAGTGTATTAGCTAGGTGAAGATGATGCAGTGACTTATATGACAGAGACCAAATTGAGAATAAAGGTTAAGATGCTACAAAACCTTAGTGTGATTTGGTTAACAGCCATGGAATTGGATATAGATGCATAAGGACAGAGGTTGTAAATTTTAAACCGCTTAGTATTTCAGGAGTAGATTGAGGTATTGGAAAAGTTAGTTAAGACCAGAATTTAGTAATGAGTGAATAGGAATATGGTAAGAAAAATTAATACAACAGAACACTTACATTAGAAGTTTTATTTGCATAAAATTTCTGCCCAGGTATCAAAAAATAAACAAGGCACAGGATAACACAACCCAACTGAAGTTTAACCGTATCATATGAAGAGTTCAAATTTGATTTGTCAAAGGTTTCTGAATGTATTCTAAAATGATTCAGTTTAATGCATGTTTGTACCTATTAATAAAAGCAGCCAGCTAATATCTTCTCTCAATCAAAGGTAAGCTATTACCTTTGGTCACTTTTTACCACTTTCTCTAAGTGGAGTATATTGGACTCCCTGTCCATGATATTCATCCCACTTTGGACAGACTGGTCATTTGACTTAACAGAGGATACAGAACATAAAGATTTGTTGAACTGCATAAATCTAAATATGATCATGGAACATGGAGTGGACACTAATCTAGGATCCTTTAGTCAAATAAATTCTTTCACAGTTCATACAAAATGAATTCTTATTAATGAACATTCAGAAGTTTTATAACATTTAAAAGTCAGTCATAACAGAACTATTTTAAATCGGAAATCTGGTATTTCTCACAATTTAGTATATTGTACTAAATTGTGAGAAATAATTGATAAGTGTTGTTAGATACACTTAATCTGTATATTGTCATATTTTACAACTACACCTCTGTATTATATTGTGTTTCCTAACAGTGTATTGTTTTGTTTCTTTGCATACATTACACCACATCTTTTTGATTTGACCTTCAACTCAAAAGGTCAATAGCTTTTTTTTTTAACACATTTTTATGTGGTTATTTTTGCTAATGTTTACTTTCTCATTCCTTTACTATAGCTGCTATATGAAAGGATGATGAATATTTGTATATATATTAACATAATTTAGTTATTAAACTAATTTTCATGTACTTATATGTAGCTGTTCTGCTGTGAATTATTCTTGATGCCATTCTTTTCCTCTTAGTAAATAGGAATATGCAGTTGTGTGCAATTATGCAAACTTCATGAAAGCTGAAGTTCATGGTTCTCAAAGTGCACTTAAATACTGTCATAGGCAAATCAGTATGGCTACCAGTTTAATCTTGCAAAGCTTTTTATGTAATATAATGCAGATATCGGGGATATCACTTGTAATTTTATATTTAATTATAAGTTTAATACCTATTGAAATCTATCAGCATGTCAGATTTGAATTGCTATCTGTAATATATGAATTGTATTTGATTATTATATTTGAAATAATAAACAGATGCATGTTCTTTCCATAAATTCTCATGGAAAGAACATGTAAGAAATGTGTTATTGAGTGTTACGGATACTGAGAAAGATGAACCTTTATACTAAGATGAAAATTTTGCAATAAATAAAATTTTACCTAAATGATTAAATATTTTTATTATATGTTCACCGTTCATTCTAGTAAGTTCATATGTTTTATGTTGGTCCTACCTGTGAAAGATTATGACTACAATAAGGGTTAAAAACCAAACACGAAATTTGTTCATGACACTTCTGCCACCATAAATGAAAATGTTGTACTGAATGTGTAAAATCATCTGTCACCTAGACTTACTTAAATATCCATACCAAACTTTAATTTTATATGTTCTCTTACTTCATTTTTATTTCTTTAACTCTTCAATATCAGTGTACTAAAAAGGACGCCCCCCCCCAAATATAAATATGAACACTCAACTAAATAAGATTAAAAAAAAAAAAAAGAGGAGCTTTGGATTCTAGTTTTTAATCGAGAAAAATAAATCATCCAACTTTACATATATTTAACACAATCACTCTCTCCCTATATACAAATGAACAGAAGTTGCAAAAAAAAAAAAAGTGTGTGCGTAATGGAACAGGGTTTCTTAATGATCATAGCTCGATAACTGGATGGAGACTGGATCTCAACACTCAAGAAATGCAGAGATTTGACCCAATTAGCTATCAATTTGGATACTGACCAAATGAACAAGAACGAGGCATTTAAAGTAGAGTGATGTGGACAAATTTCAAAATGAAAAATTCACCTATGATCCCACAGAGGATTCTATTAAGAAAGGAGTAGGGAAGTTGTTTTGAGTCATTAGAGTGCATCTCCCATTAACACACACACACACACACACACAAAAAAAGCCTTATTCCTTTTAGAGCTCTAAACAGCAAATAAGAAACATACTAGACATGCAAAATTACTTCCAGAAAGTTTATCCAAGAACGCCATAATTACATATGAGTTCTAGAATCAGAGGGTGTTTAAGACATCCTTCTCATGTCATCAAATTGGCATAATATGTCCAGACTACATCAACTTCTGTTTAGTGAACATTGCCTCCAAGGATATAGACATAGCTCATTGGCATTACAGTCGATTGTAATTTGATAATATTTTCCCCATGACATAGCTCATTGGCATGAGACAAAGATGTTGCACAACAGTCGATTGTAATTTGATTAATATTTTCCTTGAGACGTGTGAATCCCTATATTATTATTATTACAGGCTACTCCATGGAGTCCCTAAACATCATGTCAAGCACTATCTAACATTTGCAAGTATTTATCATACTTTGCTTTAAACTCATTCACAGTCATGGTACCCACAACAGACTCTGACAACTCATTCTACTCATTTACCACTCTCCAAGCAAAAAAATATAGTTCTAACACCATTGCTAACTACACTGTTGCTCAGTTTCCAAGGATGGCCCCTAGTTCTCTCACCACCAGACCTGTTCTGAAAAATTTCCTCTGTATTAATCTTGTAAAAACCCTTTAGTAATTTGTATGTCTCAATCATATCACCCCTTTCCCACCTGTCAACCAATTTGTGTAACCCACAAATCTTCTGCCTGTTCTCATAAGGTTCATTCCATAGACCTGTTATCATCTTGGTCACTCGCCTCTGAATCCTCTCAAACTCTTCCTCATTGCCAAGAAAGCCAGATCTGCATGCAGTAGTCAAGACGTGGTCTTATCAAGGCTTAATGAAGAGGAATAATAACCTGCTTGTCAAAATATTCTTCAGTAACCAAGTAATCTTCTGATGAGCTGCTTTTGCCACTTTTGCTGCGTGCCCTCTAAACTTTAACTCCCTATCTTCTCAATTTTCTGGACTGCTAATTTTCTTTCATACTCTGCTTTTGCCTTTCTTACCACACTAGTGCTTTGTACTGCTGGTCACCTTTCTCCTTGAATTCCCTCTACAATTTTTTTTTTTTGTAGCTGTAGCTTAATGATGACATTCGTCCATTTAACCCCCACTTGATTTACTTTCCTGACTCTGGGTATGCAGTCTGCCATTACTTCCTCCAAACACTCCTTTACCACTTCCCATCAACATCTAGCCCTTGCAGTTTCACATGCCTGGCACTGATCCAAGTAATCTCTTAAGCTTGTCAATACTTACCAGTCCTGTAATTCCACATATACCCCATCTTAACTGAAAATTTCACACATTTAGCCACCTCCCACATCAAGATCATACGATTGCCCTCACCAATTGGTGGCAACCTGGTCATATTGGTTATAGACAAAAATTCTCTGGTGCAATTACTAGATCAAGCATTCTTAAACTCATAGTATACCCCATCACATGCTGCCTCAGTTAATTATTCTTTAGTAACTACATAAATTCCATCTTCTTCCACTCGTGTGTCCTTTTCTCTTTCCAATCTATGTTCCCATAGTTGCAATCCCCCCATAATAATTACTTTCCCTCCACTCATTGAGATTTGCTGATGCATGCTATCCTCATCATCCTTTCCATCCCCTGGTCTATAGAAGCATCTAGCTGTATATTTTGTTCTCCAGGCCTCTATCTCACACTAGATAGCCCAAATGTGCTATTTTCACTGGCCTGTATCTTAACTTCTACTCTCTCTGGTTGCAGTTCATCAGCTGTCATCAGTAACATTCTCCCATTCTTTTCTCTCTGTCCTCCTTGAAAACACTATACTCTTCACACATTCTATTCCACTAACTATATCATCATTTTCTGTCATCCATGTCTCATTAATGCCAATAACCTTTAGCCAGGAGGAACTTATATGCCATTCAGTCATTTTTGACTCTTGTTGATCCCGTGAACAAAGACTATCCATCCCACTCGACCTCTTGTCCTTTCTTTCAGTAATTGTAAGTTCAAGTTGGTAAGTTCTTTTATGTTGTTCATCCAACTCTTTTGTGGTCTTCCTCTTCTTCTCATTCCCTCAATCTTCCCCAACATTACTGCCTTTTCAATGATGCATCAAATTGGCATAATATGTCTTGTGATAGAGATGTGAGATGTGATAAGATAAAGATGTGAGTAAGGCCACTTTCGTGGCCTTACTCACATCTCTATCTTTCATAATTTTTGTCAGGTTTAACATTACTTTTTTCCCCATGACTATCCTTTTAATTTCATCTTCACATTTATCATCATTTCTGATTCTGGAGCCCCAGTAAATCATAACTTTCAACAATTTCTCTTTTATCTCCCTCTATTAAAAATTTATTTAAATTATCCAACTCTATCCAACAGTTATCATTCCGTTGTATAAGACCCTGATCAGACCACACTTGGACTATTGTTCTCAGATTTGGTCTCCAGGATTTCAAGGGGATAAATTAACTGTGGAAAGGGTACAAAGGCAGATAACAAAGATGGTTTCAGGACTGTACAATGATAGTTATGAGAATCGGTTGAGGGAATGTGGACTGCAGAGTTTGGTGGATAGAAGGCGAGGTGATATGATTGAGACTTAAACTGTTGAGAGGTGGTTACAGGGTTGACACTGGGGAGTTCTTTTGCTTGGTTGAACAGCGGGAAGGAGTGATGATAAGGGGCCATCCCTGGAAGTTATGAAAGGAAACTGTGAGCAAGAGGGTAAGGAGTGGTTTCTTTGCATGGAGGGTGGTTGAACCGTGGAATGCATTGCCTGATAGTGGTGAGAGCGAGAATGGTCAATGAGTTTAAGGAGTGGTATGATAGACTTTGTGTTTCCTAGGAGGGACCTCCCATGATGAGTCTTGATGGACTTGTGTTTCCTAGGAAGGACCTCCCATGATGAGTCTTTTGACTCCTTGGAGACCTGAATAATAATAATAAAATTGCCAGAATGCATCACTTTTGTTTTGTTGATGTTTAAATTAAACCCGGCTTTGTTACTTTCCTTCTTAACCAATAGAATTAACTGCTTTAGATCCTCCTTAGTTTCTGCTATGAGGATTGTATCATCTAATGTCATAAATTATTTATTTTTCTGTCACCAGTCTTAATTCCAGCTGGATCTTTGTCTAAATCAACCATTCTCATAATCTATTCACTAAAAATATTAAAAAGGTAGGGCAACAGTATACAACCCTGCTGCACCCCTTTTTCCACTCGAACATTGTCTCTTTCTCCAAAGACTGTTTTTACTGAAGCTGCTTGGTTGTCACACAGCTCTCATATCAAGAGAATTAATGTTCAGATATTCCCATTGATTTCATTACAGTTCACGGTTTGTTGTGATCCACACAACCAGAAGTTTTCTTATATAACCAATAAAACAGATGAATACTTCCTTCTGAAATTTTTCTGTTCTTTCTTTCCATAATCCATCTCATGTTTACTATTTGATCTCTAGTTCCTCTACTTCTCCTAAAGCCTGCCTGTTCTTGCTATTTCTCTATTCACATATAGCTCCAACCTTTGTTGGATCACTTTCACTGTAACTTTACTTCATGTGAAATTAAAGCTATGGTTCTATAATTCTCACAATTTTAGGGATTGATGTTTTCCAATCTCTAGGCCAGGATATTTTCTTCCAAACCTGTTGACAAATTTCAGTCAATATATTCACTACTTCATCCCCAGCTGCTCTCAATAATTCCACTGACACACCATCAGCTCCAGGAGCTTTTCCTTTGGCAGCTGTTCCATTGCTGATATCACTTCATTTTTCATTACGATGGGTTCTTGAACAAATTCTCTCCTTTCAAATTCTCCTTCAATATTATTAACTTTCTTATACAAATCCTCTACATACTCTTTCCATCTTTTTTTACAACTCCTAATCTAGGGCTAAACTTCCCTGCAACATCATTTATTTTTCTAAACAGATCTCTTGTTCTACTCATAATATTACCTTCTTCAGTTTCCTTGCATCTTTTGTTTAGATGTTTTTCCTTATCTTTCCTAGCCTGTCTTTGGAAATCTGCACTCAGATATCTAACCCTTTCTTTGTTTCTCTGATGTTTAATTTTCTTCTTTCCTGTGCTATTTGGATAGCTTCTTCTAACATTGAAAATCTCAACTGTATTCTGAATGGTGAACCTATAGAACAAGTAAAACATTTCAGCTATTTAGGCACAATTTTTAGTGAAGATGGCAAATTAAATATTAGACAACAGAATTAGTAAAGCTTGTATGGTAGGAGGTCAGCTGAATAAATTTATATGGAATAAAAAAGAAATCAGTCAAAACACTAAATTAACTGTACACAACATAGTGTTCAAATCAGTTTTAACTTATCAATCTTAGAGCTGGGTTAGAATTAAAACACTTGATCTAAGACTGGAGACCTGCGATATGAGAGTTCTGAGAAAGATTAGTGTAGTTAACAGGTGGTATCAATAGCAATGTCACATTAAAAATAAAGATATTAGGAAAGAACTTGCTATTGTTAACATTCAAGAGTGTTAATAGAGTTAATCTCAGGCGATATGGTCACTTAAATGGAATGGGAGAGGAAAGATTAGTAAAATAAGTGTTCTTTGCAAGTTTGACAGTAAAAAGACCAAGATGTAGATGGATTCATACAGTAAAAAGTGTCTTAAAAAACAGAAATATAAGTGCTGGTAATGTTGAAGTCTTGACAAATAATGGATTAATTTGGAGAAAAATTGATCAGAAGTTAATGATATACTGAAAAATTTGCTTCTGCATTTACTCTACAAAACCCTTTTATTGACTTATGTTTCTATCATATCTCCTCTTTTCTGCATACCATCACTTCATAATTTGTCTATCCTTGATAGGGAGCATTCAAAGACATGTCACCATTGTGGATATTTCTCATATTGGACACCCCAGCTGTTCCATTGAGACTTCCAGAACACGAATGTATCCATTGCTATAATTGATGGAAGTCGCTTTAATTTTTATTCTGAGGCCTTATTGTATTAACTGAATATTGAAGCAATTGTCATTACCAAAAGTTTAGGAGATTCTTACTCTCAGTAAATGTAAATAACGATATTTTTTTTACATCATTAGTTATGTCTTAATGTATTCAGATACAGTCTCTAGCTAGTCATCTGTCATGAAGTGAAATCCATTGTTTCGTGTTCTTAATTTTCAGGATATTTTTTTTTATTAAACATTCTTTAGTTTATGTGTATCTGGTTATTCATCTTGGTCACTTAACCTTGAACGTCTGAATTTCACATCCCTAAGAAACCCAGGCAACCAAATCTGTGCACAAATATGGTACAATCATAACTTTATCTCTACTTGTCAATGTCTTTCAGCAAACTTACTTTCTGTTCAAGGTAAGCTATGAGCAAGGATTTCCTTTTTTTAAAATAATGCAATGACTCAAAGATAATTCCTTACTTCACTAAATTTAAAGGAACCATCAAACTGTCAGGTATGTGCAGGCAGAGTTTCCTGTGGGGGGGAAAACCTTTCTACCTCTGTGTGAGCTTAGCCATACAGTGCCTTGAAGTACCTTTGGTATGACTCATATTATGAACAAGCAGAAAACTCCTTAGAACGTTATAGAAGAATATATTAGAAACATACCGAAGGTCAGTGCTTCAGCTCTGTCCAAACATTTACTGACTCCTGCAATATCCAAAGTATCAGTCTGTAAGACAAAGATCTTACATTGAAACACATGACCAAGAAAGACAGTGGAATCCACAGAAATTCTGCTCAAACACTAGCTATCTGAATATAAACTGCAATCTATCAGCTGTCTACTGAACTAGGATTCAGATAATGCATAAGTCCAATAACACAAGCCACCAGAATAGCATTCAGCCATGTTTTAGAATAATGATGGTTATTTTAAATGTATATTTAAAATAAATAACGACGGTACATTGCGCCCTTCGATTGGAATAGGCCTAAGTTCGATTCTCGTCGCGACAGGAGGAATCTTTATCTGGTCGATTTCAATCGAAGGTGAGTTAGCCGATCTCATACGGAGGTAGCAGGGTTTTTCTCCCAGAAACTCGGGTTTTTCATCCCGCATACATACAAATCAGCCCTTCAGAACACATGCAATTTACAGACAAAAATTACTAGTTGTGGTGGTGTTGGAGGTGGGCGGCAGATGGCATTGATTCGTAGTAGAGGTTAGGTGCAGAGACAGTTGTAGATGTCCTCCCACGATGAGTCTTCGGACTCCTTGGAGGTATCGGGAATAATAATATATTTTCTGTTTTTATGACTTTCTTCTCTGTATATTTGTCTTCTTTTTCTTAATCCTTCCTCTTCTACCTTTATGGTGTCGAGTTTTTCTATTCTTGTAACCACAACTCGAGGATAAGGTGGTTGGCTCTATGCCTCCTGGTGTGTCTGTGTCCTATGTCTGTAGATGCATGTGTTCATGGGGCCTGTTCTGGGAGACGAAAAACCAGAGTTTCCAGGTGAAAAAAAATCCCACCTCTGTATGAGACCGGCTAACTTACCTTTAGTCAAAAGAGACAAGGTAAAGGTTCCTCATGTCACTGACAGGAATTGCACCCAGGTCTTTCTGACCAAAGGGTGACCAAATCTATAACAACTGAGCTACGGAGGCTAACTGCATATTTGTACCCAACCTAATGAAGTCCTTTGATAGGATAAAACTGATAGTGTCAATAGATTAACAGTATTAGTTTATTCCTTATTATAGGTTCCTTTGGCATTAATAACCATATAAACAAAAATTTATTTTATTTTTTGTTTTATGTTGAACTCCAACTACTTACTGTCCTCTTCCGTCGGGGATGGGTTGAGTCTTCCATGTTTCCACAACAACCTCCAGAAGTCTCGGTTTCTTACATGGCTGGCGAGCTGTCTATATGTTTGTAATCCAGAGTTTATCTTTATTGTTGTTATCCATTTAGTTCTTGGTCTTCCTTTTTTTTCTTGCATACAGAGCAAGGCTGGGTAGTCTTTTAATGGCATTCTCTTGACATGTCCATACCACTGAAGTTGTCTTCTTTTGATCTTTTCGATTAATGAGTCTGTATATTTTAGGTCTTGTCTTACAGTTTCATTTGTTTTCTTTTCTGTCCATTTTGTTTTATTTTTCTGAGACATTTCATCTCGAAAGCCTCCAGTAGATGTTAAAAAGGTATGGGGAGATGGGACATCTTTGGGCTACTCCTTTATTGAAGTTTATTTTATCTGTTGTTATACTATTGAATTTAATTATTGCTTCTGTGAGACTATAATATTTTTCTAAGAAGTTTAGGGTATCTTCATAGATTTGTTTGTTTAATATTCTTAACACGTTCATTGCCAATCGCGTGATGCGAGTTCTCACCAAACGGCCGATCACGCGTTATCGCGTGGACGTCGCTATCAAGTTTCTAGGCGGAATATTATAGCGGCCACAGCGAAATGGCGCGTAATATTTATATTGGCCACTAGGGAAGGGGTCGACTTTTGTGGAGTGGGGATGGCTGCCAGCCATTGTCTATGTTAGCCAGTGCGCACAGTGGCAGAGTTCGGACAAGGCGATGACGCGACGATTTTGTTTAGTTATTTGTTGATTTAACGTGCTTGAAGTTTGGTTTTATTTATTTTGAGTATTGTTTTTTTTTTTTTAGTAAGTTCCCTATAAACGTTGATTTTTGATAATTTTTTTTTCTATTTGTACGTTATTTTTAAAAATTCTATGTGATTATAAAAGACTGATAATTAAAGTTATAATTATTATATTTAAATGTTTTTTATTTGTAAAATATATATATAACTTATTTGACCAAATTACATATCACATAATAGATATTTAGAGTACATAATAATAAAAGCATATAAATAATATATTAACTTCTTTTGAGCACAATAAAAACTAAATAAAATAAAAAAAATTTGGCCACCACACGAAATTCCAATTTTCAGCTTGGCAATGAACGTGTTAATAAGGTTACTCTGTTTATCGAGTCGAATGCCTGTTTAAAATCTATAAAACAGTAATAGATATTTTTGTTATGTTCCAAATATAATTCTGCTAGTCTTTATATTATGAAGATCTGATCCAATGTGGAGCGATTCTTTCTGAAGCCTGCCTGTTCTTCACTAAGAATGATCTCATGTGTTCTTTATTCTGTTCATCACCTTTCTTGTAAATTGGTATGATAATTCCTGTTCTCCAATCTTCTGGTAGTTCTCCTGATTTAATAATTTTGTTGAAAAGTGTGGTAAGGAATTTTAAAGTTCTTTGCTTTCCAGAGTTCTGATGGAATTTGGTCTATCCCTGGTACTTTTTCAGATTTCATTTGCTTTTGAGCATTTTCCACTTCCGATGGAAGGATCATTAAGGTGTCATGTCTTGAGTGAGTGTGGGGGCTTTGTTATTAGGTAGTTGTTTTTATTCTTAAAGGTTTCTTGGTAGTGTTCCATCCATATTGCCTTTATTGCATTTGGATTTCCTGTTTCCTTGCCCTGATGGTTGATCATTGTTAGCAGTAGTTGTGAAAACTTTTTTTGTGATTTCTTTGTGTTATGTAATAATGTTTTTGAGTTATGGTGTTTATATGCCTCATTGCATTACTCCAACTACAGAAGGCTATAAATATCTAATACATTTTAAATTTACAGTGGACTATGGATTAGATAAGCATTCTGTTCTACATACCAAACACAGAATATTTTCAGGCCTCTAAGCAAGGTAGTGGTCTCACACCAGGCATATAAAATTAGTTTACCTTAAAAAAAAATTCAAAAATATACCTACAATGGGATTCAAATAGAAATAATTTAAATAATAAAAAGAGAGGGAAACAACTATCATTATATTATTATTCATGTTGTACATGAAAATGTTACAAAAAATCAAGCAACAAATATTCTTTCAGATACAATTATCTGCATTTCTCCAAACTTGTTAAGCTCAGTTGCCTCTCACAGCTAAGTAACTTGGCTTCATAGAACCTTAATGTTCTGAAGGGACAGTTAATTCTATCTGTATAATGTGCACTGTTCTGTCAGTTGTGTACATTCTTTGGCTAGTTTGCTGGTTGTTTAGGAAGGATGAACAAACTCAAGTATCTGATAGAAAATTCCTGTCACTTTTGTGTGATGAGTGGCTAACTCACCTTAAATCGAAAAAAATCTTAGAAAGGTTCTTCATAATGTAGATGGAATTAACATCTTCCTAACTAAAGGGTGTCATTGTTGACCGAGTTATGGAAGATTTCCCTTTAGTTGGAAATATCTAGGCTTCAGTTTTATCTGGGACAAATAATATATAAGGTCTATTTTTTTAGACAGAAAATGGGATAATGATTTCCAGGCTAAAGAGAGAGGGACTATTATTAAAAACTTCCATGAGGTCTAAAAAAAACCATCACAGGAAGACAATACTAATCATAACTAATACAGATAAGTATCATATTTGCTTGACCATGTAATATGTGCACTGAGCAATGCATTTTTACACATCTTTCTGTATATAATAGTATATACCAGTTTCAACTTGTGAGATCATTAGAAAAGAGAATTTGCATGTATTTGTCAATTAATCATTTCATTGAACTTTTGAATACAGTTACCTGTCTGTCTCCCTGATGGCAATGTTATGCTGGATAAAAAAAGGATATGTACGTAGGCAAAGAGGATAGACACTATTCTCTTTGTTTTAGTTTATATAACATATGACAAAGTTAGATGGCTCCATCAAAGAGCCACAGGCACCAAAAATTATAGCAATATATTTAGGTTTGTGAAATACAAGGGGAAAAAATTATCTAATCAAATTTTCTATCCAATTAAATAATATATAATTTTAAACTTTTAAGATATGCATTTATGAAATGTAGTAATATACTTTTGATATGCATTGCTAAGGGTCCAACAAGTTACTCAACTTAAAAATTTCTAATACTAAACATTTATAAGTAAAGGGAAATTATTCAATGTTGTACTTTATTTTCTGTTTTGTATTTATTTCAGTTACAGTTATTATCCTTAGACATTTTTGAAAGGAATGTCATGTAATTATATGTATTTTCATTTTTAGTGATGATATCTACTCAGAAACTGAATCTGAAGGTATGGTTTTTTTTAATTGGATATGTGAATTGTTTCTTTATACAATTAAAATAAAGAAATAAGGTTGTAATATTTGAAAAAATTGATTAGCAAATTAAATACAATAAATTTCATAATAGATAGGAAGAAGAATGAAGATATTTCTCTTCATTCTTCCTCCTGTATTATTTAATGGAGAAAATCTAACAGATAAGCTTAGGTGTTGATGGTTATACATGACTTATTTTTAACAACACAAACTATTTTACTAAGCCAACACACACAGGAAGATATCTACATAAACAATCACATCATTCAGTCCAACAGTATGGCATTTTAAAAATATCACAGAGTCATTTGTGCTAAGGATACAACTCTGTCTACAGAATTCAACTATCTCCGCCATACTTGCTTGGCTAACAGCTCCAATTCCTATTAACAACACAAAATACTACGTAGCCCCATTACTTTTTCCTCTTCTAATACACAGGGAATAGAAATGGTAATGTTGTGTTCCTATGTCAGAGGTACATCAGAAAAGATAGCTAAAGTACTAAGAATCATGGCCTTCATGCTACATTCAAACCTCATGTTAAATTAGCAACTCTGATCTGCCCGCCTAAGAATAAACTTCACTCTCTAGCACACCCTGGAGTGTATGAAGTTCTCTATGACTTGGCCTATTATGTGCAGACAGGAAGATCTGTTAACATCATCTGCTTGGAAGAACATAAAAAAACCATTTGCTACCATTATTATGGCAAGTTAGGACTGGCAGGCCATGTTTTAGACACCCCTTTACACAGGATTAGATGGAAGAAAACTAATGTGTTATTTAGAAGTTGTTACAGAGCTGAAAGATTAATTTTTGAGTCAGCCATGGTTATGAAGAATTCTAACCTGAACAAATATGGTTACATTAATTTGCCAAAAATTTAGGAGACTTATCTTAAGAGCAACTCCCACATAAGTGTATTTTTTTTTTTTTACGACATTAGAGGGCACCAAAATAGGACTTTAGATCTTTTGCCCATTACAGTTGCATTGTTTCACTTACTGTCATGTATACATACTATGTTGTGCTCTGATGCCGATTTGAAATTCAGCAAAATATAAGCAACTTAATAAAATATCTTTTTATAAAATAGTTCATTTGATGTTAAAAAATAAGTCACGATTAATGGAGAAAAATTTTGTAGCAGTCTTCTTTCCATTACATTAACTTTGCATGTGTCCTGTCTATTTTTACTTAGCCTTCCTTTGATTACTTTTATAGTACTATCCAATCATTCCTTCATTAATTCTTAATTTCATCTTATTATGTCTTAATATTTTTCCAACATTCATTTTTTTTAAAAAATCTAATATTACTCTTTCATATACTTCAATTTGTTTTTGTCGACATATGACGATTCTGTTATTCACTGTTTAATCCTTTCTCTTCTCACACTAAGATAATCTTCAACTGAAGATTGAGTTAACCAGATATTTGTCACTTAATGTTTTTTAATATAATTTGGCTTCTATGAATTAATACCACCAACAAAAAAAGTTTATATTTTGTACATGCTCTATCGGATATAATGTATATATCACATGTAGCTTCCTAATAACCAATTAACATTTATATTAACTTTACATTTTTGCATCAATATTCATATTTATACACTGGTCTCCAAAAGCTAAGGATTTTGGTGCAGACTACAGTTTTCCTGTAGTATGCACTAAGAAGCACTTCAATGATGACTACTTCTTTTAAAAGTCCTGGACAATGACTACAACCTCAGCAATAATTCTTATACATGAGTGTCCAGAAGCTAAGGATGAACTACATTTTTACCTGTATGTATATGAAAAAAAAATTTTCATGACTACAGCCAAATGTGGACATAAATTTATTGCCAGCATACTAATAAATTATATTACACAAAAATTGTGTTGTAAATTTTGTACAAATTAAATTGCAATACATTTTTGGCAAAAGTTAACTTTCTTAAGGACATAGTTAAGGAATTAATGTACAGTGCTTACAGAAAGCTATATAGAGAGACATTTCAGTATGGAATATGTCCACCCTGAATGCAATGCAGCTCTCACGATCATACCATGCTTAGCACCAAATGATTGCAGAATTCTTGAGGCAAACTGGCTAAAGCCTTGTTTTCTGGAGGGGAATTTCAAGCCTTTTCCCTATTGCATTCTAAACATATTCTATGTTTAGAATATGTTTAGAATGCAATAGGGAAAAGGCAATACACCACCACTGTGTCTATCCCTTTCAAGAACATCCTCATGATGGTAAGCAGTACCACTTTTGCACTAGATCAAGTTTTGTCTGCAATTGAAGGAAAGACTAAAATGACTCATCTATAAAGAATACATTATGCCAATGATTGTATCCATAAAAATTCACCCCTGAATTTTTATGGATACAACTACTGAAAAAGTGCTCTATGATGAACTGTGGATAAAGGGAACCAGACTACAGGCCTTCTTTCCACAGTTTTTCAAGATATTAGCTGACCTGTGCTTGGAGCTGAACTGCCATGGTGTGTCAATTATGTTTTATAACCAAAATTCTGTCTTCATACACCGTGGTAGAGCAAATGCGATCTCGAATCAAATGTCTGTTTGTTGCACAGTATAATTTGGCAAGCTTATATCCATTTGCAAGACACCAATATCTTGAAAAGGTAGATGAGATGCTGCATCAACTTCTATCTTTGATGTATACTGGTATACTTTATTCACTAAATAAGCTACATTTACTCAGGATGCAATGTGTGCTATTCCTAATGAGCATCTATGTTCACAAGCTCTTGAAAATCTCTGGCAGCAGAACAAATTAACAGTGCCAGTTTCTGGTAAATGTGATGTTGACTTATTAGGACCAATTAATCAGACCAAAAATTCTTGCCAGTTATCTCTATATGGAAGCATGGCTTAATATTTTTGGAGTGTGCTCCTTTATGGATACAGTAGCATGTTTCCATGATACATCTCCATTGAATTGTTTCCAATCATCTGAACCATTATTATTATCTCAGGAATTTGATTAGTGAAAGAGGTCCTTTGCACACTACTTCTCCTAACCTCTTTTGAGACCATATGCACAAAAAAAAAAGTTAATAGTAAGGGCTGCATTGCATTGGAGAATTTTAGTTACTACTTTTGGAATAACCAGTGATTGAAAATCATAACTCTTGCACCAATGTTTACTCTTATTTCCTTAGTTGCAATATTCTTACACTACTTAGAAATCACACCCATGATAATGCAAGGCACTCTTTGCTTATATTCACCCCTGAAGTTTTGTGGATTCTGCAGGAGGGTTGGGCTTTGAATGTCTCCCCTTCCTTCATGTCATGGTGTCCAAGGAGTAATTGTAGGAGACAGCCATTACACCACACAATTCACCATCTAATATCACATTAGCCACTGTAGCACTGTGCATCTTTGTTAATGGTGTTACTGGCTAAAAAATTAGTTTCCAAGATGCAGGGAGGAAGATACCTTGCTGCCTCATTAAGATTGTCTAACTCGCCCTCCTTTTTTGAAAAATATTCCTCTCATCATGAAAAGATCTAAGTTTAATTCTTGTCAAATCTTTTTAGATATGTTTCAATTCCAACACAAACATGCCATATCAAAATTAGTATTAGAACATGTTATGCAAATCAACCGTTATATATATAAGGCAAAAGTTTCCACAAATACAAGTGTCATATCTTTAAAAGTGATTGTTACAAATTTCAACCTCACTTGAAACAAAAATGAAATTTTGAATTTTTTTTTTACTGATTTTATTTAAAATAGTGTTTATATTTTAATAGATTATAACTTATGTACAGCTGTATAACAGAACTTATTTTATCTGATCAAAAATAAAATGTTCTCACATTAAAAAATATTTAATATAGAAAGCTGTTATTTCTATTTTATTTTCATAGCTATCTATGAAGTCACTTATTGATGTTGGATCTACAATTTCTCTAAATAGTTGAAGCAATTTTCTATGCATCTACCAAGAAGCAACATGTAGTTGTAGCCGCCTCCTATCACTGCCAGAAATATATTATTTTGTAATTGTTTCAGAACCGTTTAGATTATCATTCATTTGATATGTATATGTCATGTGTTTTTGTACATCAGTTAAATGATTAGTAGCTACTTAGAAATACTTTATATGTATATACAGACTTGCAGTTGTCTTCAAGGACCAAGTAATTTTGAAAGAGATGAAGAAAACATCATATTACTTAAAGTTGCCTTAATATACACTGAAATTGGGGGTGAGGGGAAGAAGATTGATGGGACCAAATGCTTTGAAATCCTAGGTAGCAAATTATCGAAAAGTTGGTCTGGTGTGTGTACATATGGTTTATAGTTCTTGTAAGATTTAATCTAAGAAAAAATCTTAAGATTATAAAATATTTTTGATATATTTGTATCATTCACTTAAAGGTTCAAACACTATTTCACTATAAAAAAATTGTAATATATATTAAAAGCCATAAGGAAATCCTCCTAATAGGTACCTCACTGATATCTTAATGCTCCATCTGCTGCATTCATGAAATCTTTGAATGTGGTAGTTTATTTAAGGTATGCCATTTTTAAATTAGAAACATTATTATTATTATTCAGGCCTCCACGATGAGTTTTTTTGACTCATCGTGGGAGATCCTTTCTAAGAAACGCAAAGTCTATCATACCACTCCTTAAACTCATTGACTGTTCTCACTCTCACTACTCCATCAGGCAATGCATTCCATGGTTCAACCACCCTCCATGCAAAGAAACCACTCCTCACCCTCTTGCTCACAGTTTCCTTTCATAACTTCCAGGGATGGCCCCTTGTCATCACTCCTTCCTGCTGTTCAACCAAGCGAAAGAACTCCCCAGTGTCAACCCTGTAACCACCTCACCTCTCAACAGTTTAAAAGTCTCAATCATATCACCTCTCCTTCTATCCACCAAACTCTACAGTCCACATTCCCCTCAGCCGATCCTCATAACTATCATTGTATGGTCCTGAAACCATCTTTGTTATCTGCCTTTATCCCCTTCAAATCCTGGGGACCAAATCTGAGAACAATAGTCCAAGTGTGGTCTTATACAATGGAATGATAACTCTTATCTCTGCAGGTCAGCGTCCTTCTCATTATTGCAGCAATCCCCTGTGTTACCTCCACCACCTTTGCAATATGTCCCCTAAATTTCAGGTTTCTATCAATCAACCCCAGATCTCGTCTTCCCTACTGCCTCCAGTATAACTCCTCCCATAGAGTATGCAGTGTCCCATCGACATTTTGCTGCATTAAACCGATACCCCCATTCATTTTCCCATCTATCTAACTTATTTAAATCCTCTTGCAGGGCTGCCGCATCTGCACTATTACTAATAATCCTTCCCAGCTTTGCATCATGTAGTTTTATTTATGTTAAATATTCAGTGTTATTATTATTCTAATGTTGTATAATGCTTACAGTAAGTTATGCTACACTAGTGAAATATGTAGATATATATAGCTAATAAAAACAGAACATGCCAACTCTTTAAAATGAACCAGTTTTCTAACCTTCATTTTAGTTATTGAAGTAGTATAAATTAAAGATGCCAAGAAATTATATTCTGGGTTTTATCCAAGTGTAAGCAAACAAAGTCTGTTTGCCTAATTTTACAATTGGGCTACTTGTATATAGAGGCTAATGACTTAACACCAATTGCCTTAGTATTGTATAATGCTATGCATTAGGAAAATGGTCACAACCTTTACTGAGGTCTCATCAGTGGAAGCCAGACCCAGAAGTAATACAGAAATCATATTTCCTCTAATCCAGAGTATTTTAGTAATAAGGTGTTGACAGCTTTTGACTATTTGTATGTGGAAATATGACTGTTGCATTACTTCAACCTTGGTATCACTTCTGGATCTGGCTGCCACTGATGAGATCTCAATAAAGGTTGAAACCAGTCTAGGTAATGACCCTTCCCATAATGTATAGCATTATACATGTCTGTAAGGGATAATTGCATTGTGGGATATTAAGGCAATTGATGGGAAGTCATTAGCCTCTGTACAAGTAACCCAATCATGAAGTGACTTCACATGCAAACTTGGTTTGCTTACACTTGGATAAAGGTGAAACCAAGAATATGATTTCCTGGTATCTGTAATTTATAATGTAACTAAGTGAAAAAATTTTCAACATTTAATGCAGTGTGTATATATATATATATATATATATATCGAAAATAGCTTTTACATGTTGAATGTCATATTTCAGTATGATATTTAATATAATTTATAATAAATATTCATTATTATCACTTGACCTCATGTTACCCAACCCTGGCAATGAATCATGCAACATAGGGAAACTATGTCAAATTTTTGAAATGAGCCATAGTTTTCTCACTTTTCATTTGTAATATCAACCAGTCTTTCAAAATTATACAAAATCACCTCATTTCTACACCCTACTAAGATTGATCCATGATTACAGGTAATTCTTACTATAATCAAATGCTGAAAAATTCTGACCAAAATCCATTGATACTAATTTGTTAAAAATTTGTTATAACAAACTACCCCCCTATAGTAAACTCATAGGGACCACAGGAATAGTTTGTTATGAGTTAACTGTATGTAACACTGCATACCATGTTTAATTTATTTTAAGATATCTGAAAGTCTTGTGATATTGTCAAAGAACTAGTTCTAACTTAAAGAAATATAAATGGTCAACTTTTCTAATGTGTTTTGATAATTTTCACTTGCTGCATAAAAAGGACTATAGGATGTTTATTACTTGTAAAATGCTTGATATGGTATATAAAACTTAATCCTTTCGCCTTTGCTGTTAATATTGTAACCCATTTTAATTCCTTAGCAATCAAGCTGTTTAGTTGAGAAACCTCAGTTTTATTCCAGTAGAAATATGAGAACATTTATAAAGGCTTTCAGCTGAAGACAACTTTACCACCCAGAATTACCATCCTCCACCATTACAAATGGTCTATATACATGCAAATTGTATACACTTTTCTGATAACTTTGGTAGAGTCTAAACAACTAACCATTGTATGTTGCATTTATACTAGCCCTTCAATGTATACATTGTGCTAAATATATTGCTTATTTCTCATTCATAAGACTATTTGTGGCATAAGTTGAATCTATATGCAGAACAGACATTTGAAAGTGATAAGTTAAACTTATCTGAACCTCAATAACTTGTATAACTAAATTACTAATTTTGGAGCAAACTAGTTCTATATTTTGCTACCAGTATTTCAATTGCGATTAGTTTGTTTTGTGCATGGTAGCTGTTTTTAAGGACAAACTGATATTATTGATGTCAAACCCCCATAGAGTCAAAAGACTCATTACAGAAGGTACACAAAGCTCATTAAACTGTACTTCAGTGGCAGCCCGTACGTAAGCACTGCGACACTGCAGCACCCCCAAGGAAAAAAATGAAAAATTTAAATTTTGTTTGTGTTTATAAATAATAACAATGCAATACAACATGTTAAAGGTTACGGCTTATGTTTCAACAGTGATTGAATAGTTAATAATTGGAATTGTTCGATTAGCGCTTTAGACTACAAAACAAATACACTGCAATCTAACACAGTGTCGAAATTATCATGTTCGACCAATCGCAGCCAGTCTCACCGATATTCATTTGTGTTTGTGATTGCACATTGCAAGTCATTCCGACACTGCTCGGTTGAGCAGTGTATCATATGCTTGCGCACGTTATTTCTGTGAGATGTGAAACTTTTATTATTGATGTTTGTTCGTGGCAAGGGTGAAATATTTTGAATATTGTAAATTTATTTATTAATAAATTGGTTACTGATTAGGAAAAAAAAATTTGTTTTTTTTTGTATATGCAGCACCCCCACTTAAAAGTTTCACCGGCCGCCACTGCTGTACTTTAAATTTATTCAATGTTTTTGCATTTACCAGTTTCTCAGGCTCACTAATCACTCTCCATTTATTCACTTGCTCCTCACTCCTTTGCTAACACTCTCACAGTTTTCAGGAATGACCTCTTATTTTACCCCTTCCCATTAATTTTCTTTCACATTCACCTGATAACTCCTGACCAACTTTTATGTTTCAACTCATATGCCCTCTCCTCCTTTCATTCATGAGGCCTTGCAAATTGTATTTCATCCAACATATCCCACCTTCAAAAGGCAAATTACCACTTTAATGAATCTTCTCTGGACTCTCTCTCTCTGATATCATCACCATGAAAACCAAGTGACTAAATCTGTGCACAGTAATCTATACAAGGTCTGATGAAGGCCTTATATAATGGAATCGTAATCTCTATTTCTGTATGCCAAGGTTCTCAACATCGTCATAGTCTAATGTGATGACTGAACATCAGACCACCAATGAATTATTAGATCTAAGACTTGATCCTGGTGTGCCCTCTGTTCCATACTGCCTAAGATATTTTTTTGAGTCCCCGGTGAACTAATTTCTTATTTACCGATGCCCTCTTCATTCCAATCTATATTATAATGATCATCCTTCCCTTGTTCACTAACCCACCTAAATTGCTGACTTATAGCAACATCCAACAAAATGTCTTACTGTCATTCTTCACCTCATACCATACCGCTTCAAAACCATTACTGTATCTTCAGTTTGTGCATACAATTTCACTGCTATCATCAGCACCTCCATTCTCGTCCTTTCTATCCTCACAAAAACATACCCTTCCATTTCTATTCCTGTCAGGATATCATTTTAATCCAACCATGTTTCTCTTATTCCAAGAAATTTTGGGAAAATGAACTTGCTCAGCAAACCTGTTTCATCTCCCTTATTTCTAATGCTCCTGGCAATTATAAATAAACAGTTCACTTTGGGGTTTAAAACCAGGTCTTACTCATTCTGCTTGGTTATGATTTGCACACACTTGTTTATTCCCAATCATCTTTAATCACCACTTGCCCTATATATATATATATATATATATCTCTCCTTTGCCTCAACTACCCCCTTACTATGCCGATTATCTTCATACACACACATATCCACTCTCCTTATCTTCTTCCTCTAATCCCCCCCCCCACCATTTCTCTCTCTATATCTTGCACTACTACTACTATTTACAATCACTGTGTCCCACAAGCTTCTCTCTCTCTCCTCCTCTGATCTCTTGTTCAGATCACTCCTTACACTCCCTTCTAACAACAGCAAATCCAGTTGACTAACACTAAATCTAATTAAATGCAACCTGCCACTTTCCTACAAATCCATCCTTCTCTCTCTCATGCAGCTCTGCCAACATACTATTCATTATTCTTGCCCTCCACCTCAACTTGTCTCATTCCTTGGCAACAATGATCACTTTCCTATCATACTCCTTAATAATCTCATGATATCCAACCAAATCATCTGTTCCCACAACTATTAAATCTCTTGCTCATTTACTTCTCATATCCAAAGCATCAACTATCCTGCTAATGTTCCCTCCCTACTTGTCACTTTTAAGGTAACCTTTTTAATTTTCATTTCCAATTAACTATGTTGCAATAAGCTTTAAAAGCACAATGATTGATGTGAAGTTTTTTATTTCATTTATGCTGTTGATGTCAAAATGTAATGCTGTTCTATTTTTAGTATGGTAAAGTTTTGATTTAAAAATAAAATTTGCCAATGTCCTATTTTCAGAGATTCTTTGTAAGTTATGCTCTCCTAAAAAAAAAAAAAAAAAAAAAAAAAAAAACACTAAGGTCTGATGAAAATGTGTTTGTGCCAATAAGTTTCAGTCAAGCATTACGAGTTAATGTGTGCATACAGGCAGTGGCTACTCTTATTGTTTAAAAAATGACAATATAGATGTAACCATAGAAAGTATACAAAAGGAGTAATATATCTATGTAATAAACATTGTGGCATCATTAATATCAATATAATTTTTTTAATAATTTTTGTATACCAAAAAAATTTAATTTCATTTTTTTTTCTAAGTTTTCAATCTGCATTTTTCCCTATCTACTTTCTAAATGTATTTCTTTACTCTAAAAGCATTGCTTCTGTTTACTTTTACCTGTGTACCAAAAATGCAAAATCGTTCAGATAGAAATATATTAATTTATTTTCTTAGTTGTACTGCTATTTCTTCAGACAAAACTGCATTGTATTACCAGTACAGCACCTTTTTTATTTTTTATTAATACCACTTTCATCGCTCTCATAATTTCCTCCTCCTCTCTTATAGATTGTCCCATTGGATAACACTGCTGTATTTTCCTCTATTCTCCTCAAACAGTTTGCTCGTCTTATCAATACCTAACCTTCTAATTCATTCCATACCTACAGCTATCTTAGTATGAATTATACAATACATACCACACTTCTCTTTTACGAGGGTTGTTTGAAAAGTTTAGTAAAAAATTAATTTAAATATATTTTTTTGGAAAAAATGGCCTTTATTTCTCAACAGTCTCCATCAAGGTCTACACATTTGATCCAGCAAGTTTCCAATTTTTTCATCCCATCTAAAAAGTAGGATTTGTCAAATTGTGCAAAATATTTATTGACAGCATTGATGACATCCTTGTTTAAAGAAAATTTTTTCCCACTGAGCCAAATTTTTAAATTTCTGAACAAGAAGTCACACAGGACCAAGTCCAGAGAATACAGTGGATGTGGAACCAATTCGTGCAATTTTGCCATTACAATGCTGATGCATATGTGATTTGTGCATTGTCTTGATGAAAGAGCACTTTTTTGTGTGCCAATCTCAGCCATTATTTTCTTTAGCTCTTCTAAACGGTCCAGCAATGATGCATAACAGACTCCTGTTATTGCTAACCTTTTCCAAATAGTCTATCATGATAATTCCTTGAGAATCTCAAACAACAGTAGCCATCACCTTCCCAGCTGACAAAAACGGTCTTCGCTGTTCTTTCATTGGGCAGTGTCCATTGTTCTGACTGCTGCTTAGACTCAGGTGTGTAGTGGTGGATTCAAGTTTCATCTACAGTCACAAATCGACGCAAAAAATCCTGCAAATTGCGATTAAACATCACCAAACACTGCATTGAAATATCTTTTTCACATGCGTTTTTGGGCAACGATCACGTCACCCATTGCACACACAGCTTTTTCATGTGCAGGATATTCTACACCTATTCAGTTGAGATGCCTACAATCTCATGCACTTTCACTCGACAGTCTTCCATAACAATACCATGGATTTTGTCTATCATTTCCTTCGTAGTGAATCCAGTTGGGCATCAGCTTCATGTTCGATGGACTTACGACCACGTTTAAATTCATTTATCCAAAAATAAACAGTCTTTAATGCTGGTGCAGAGTCCCCATGAGCTGCATCTAACATGGCTGTCCGCTTCTTCGAATAAAAGTGTTTTATCATTGCAAAACTTGTTTTTCTCCCTTTTTATGAAAAATGCGAACACGGTCATTTTAAATGTTCGCCAAATGAGAACTATGCCTCGTATTTGGCTAAAATTTTGTCAGGGGTCATAAAAAAGATGATACATGCCAATACTGGTATGAATGAACAAATTGTGTTACTGTCTATTGGAAATTTACCAAACTTTTCAAACGACCCTCATATAGAACTGACAAGTGGGATGGTGTTATTTATCTTGCAGTTGACTTGTGAGATTGCACTATTAGCATATGGCACTAATAGCACAGCAGCTGCTACTTAAATACATAGTTGTTGCACATATTTTTGCATTTGTGAAAATATAAATTTTCTAATAATACACATTCATTTAAATCAAGCTAGTTTAAAAGAAAAGAATTTCTTCATATTTAAAATAAAACATTAAGAATAAAATTGTTTTTCTACCCATAAAGTAAGATAAATCTGTTCACTGTTAGTATATTGCATTTTACACAGCTAAAATTTCTAAACTGCAATCCATACTTGAACTCACCCATGATCAAATTGTAATTTCAGTTGCATTCTTTGTTAATAATGGGAGAAAGTAGGAGGGAGTGAACAATATATTGGCTTACTTACTCTTAACTTGGTTGTGCAGCTATTTCTCAGACCTAATGCTAATGAAAATAAGAAGTGCATCTCCTTACAGTATAGCTCTAATTTCAAATATTAAACTAAATGATATACAATGTTTTTATAATTCTAGTCCTTTGATTTTATATTTTCTTAATGTAAAACAAAAAAAAATTCCATACCATAATGATTTTTTTTATTCTTTTTTTTAACCTCCCTACCAGCGAGGTGGATGAAATAGACCAAACTGCACTTCTTATCCATGTCATTCAGCAGGTGTTACAGAATCGTATCCAGATTTAGCTGGATGCCATGGCTAGTTGGGGGATTAAACCCTTCGAGACATTGCAAAATCACATCAGGTCTTTGCAATAATCCAGCATTTTGAATAAAACGAGTCAAGAATTTGACTCGTTTTATTCAAAAGACTAGCCTAGGTAGTCTCTTTTTGCCAACATTCTAGTTGAAATGCTGAACCTAATTAAAGATCTTCTCGCCAGACTGACTATCTGAACATAGCTTCTTCAGCTGGAACAGCAGTCCTTATAGACAATATAAACAACAGTTAGGATTAACTACAAACAGCCCTGATCTCATGAAAAACTGTTGCCTGAATTACACCAAAACTTGCCATACCATTTGGTGTAGGTATGTAGATGGCATATTCATTCTGGAAGCATGACCCTTCCACTTTGCAACAGTTCCTTCATTCTCTTAATTCATTTCATCCGAACATGAAGTTCACATTAAATTTTGAGAAAGAAGCTAAACTTCTATTTCTGCATGTTCTAGTTACAAAGAAACCACATAATGATATTTCTTCATCAGTATTCCTTAAGCCTCCCATACTAGATGCTATCCTTCCCAATAACTAGGCATAAGCCACACCCTAAAGAACTGGGTTATCTCCCTGCCATGATAAAGACAAATTCAAAGAACTTGAACTCCTTCTCCATTTTGTACTTTATGTTGGATCCCATCCATGAAAGGTTATTGTAAATCTATGGTACATTTTTACAGTGAGTGGATTAAGGATTTTTTCCTCCATTTTTTATTAATTAAGATTTTTTTTTTTAATTTATATTTTTACATAACCTGGAAACCCTGCTCTTGAGACCAAACATAGAATTTTTCAAGCCACTTTAGGCCTCCAAATAAGTGAAACAATAGGCTTACACCCAGCAATGAAGTTCATCTCCCACCTAGAAACTTAATGGATACCCCAAAATTACAACCAATAAGATATCTTTGGATAATCCTTCTCATCAAAATCAGCACATCCATTATGAGGATAATTTCTATCCATTCTATTAGTAATCTGTCCATTAATACTGCTACCCTGCTCAAAGATTATTGCATTCAGGTGGCTTTCCAAGCACCCTGAACTACAATATACAAAAAAAATAAAACAGTACTGAACTTTGACACTGTGTTCAGTACTTCAGTACGTATGCTATGAGATATGCCATTCAACTGCAAGCATATTAATAGAAGAGCATGTGTTGATGTTGGAAGAAAAGATGTTTATTGTTGAGCATTATTTTTCATTCATATGGAGTTGTTAGAGCAAATGATCCAAGCCTACATGTTTGTGAGCAGTTGGTTATTTCCATAAGAGTGCCCTAAGCAATAGTGTCATTGCTTTTATTGAGAAGTTTCAGCGTACCAGGAGTGTTCTGCTGCAATGCAGAGCGAACATTCGGGGAATCACGGACTGTTAACACAAGTGAGAATCGTGCTAGAGCAAGTGTTACAGTCTCTGAAACGCAGTCAATGCTGAACAATGGTAAAACTTCAGATATCAAGGCAGTCAACTACAGAGAATCCTTAAGGAGCTGGGTGCCTTTTTGTATCATTCAGGTGGGTCACAGCGTTTAACAGCAATGGATTACACTGTACATCAGGAATACCGTGCACTTGTGCAGGCCAATGTCTGTGAGTATCCATCCTTCATAATGTATGGTTCTCAGAAAAAGCATATTTCCATCTTAGCGGTCATGTAAACAGACAACCCTAGACTTCTTAGTTTTGCGAGACCAGAATTTGTTCAAGAGAATTGGTCTCTTCACAGGGAGAAGGTTACCGCCTGCCTTGTGGTTTCCAGCCATGGTATAATTGGGCTCTACTTCACTGAAGAGATGGTGTGACCTTGAAGAGTGAATGCTATATGAAAATGTGTTGGTTCTGTTCACCCAGGATTTACATGGAATGTTTTTTGCACAATACATCCTATTTCATGCACAGGTATTTCAACAGGATGGGGCAATCTATCACACATCACATGGTTCTAGAGCCTATTTATCAGCACATTTCCCGAAGAGATTGATTTCAAGGTTCACAGAATGCTCATATCCTTTATGTTCTCCTGCTCTCACATCACTTGATGCCTTCATTTGGAATATGTTAAAGGAATGGATATTCTACCTGACCCACCTCCAAAACCTTGATGAACTAAAGGAATAAAATTACATGATATGTCCCAACCGCTGCTTGACAAGATGACAGAGAACCTTAACATGCACTATGAAACCAGTCTTGAAAGTATCCATTTTGAGCCCATTATCTACCTTCGTTAATGCTTTATTCAACCAAGATTCCACCGATAGTTGTGGATGAACACATTGTGTGTAAACATATTTCTTTGTTATTAAACCCATTTACTCCATAACATTTTGTTAGTTATTCGGCACTTTTTTTTTCTTTATGCCATACTGTATTAGCTGCTTCAGGTTGCCAACATAGTGTTCCCTGTACAAAATCCAGATTTCTGCAGTTTAACCTATAAACTAGATAAGGCAAAGTTTTGATTTGAGGGGAAAGAAAAAAAGAACATGGTGGCAGTGTAGACTAAATTTCAACTTTTAAGTTGAATGGCCTACTGGGATAAAACCACCATGCCCGGTTTAGAAGAAAAATTTTTTTTTCTCAACACATCGAAAAAAATCTATGGTAGTTTTTCACTCATGTGATTCCCTCAACAGAAACCACTGTTTAACCCTAAATGATTGGAAATTGCTATCCAGCTCTCTTAACACATCAGAATTTAACTTCTACAATTATGTAGAAGAGACAGCTGACATGTGCAGTGTGTTACTCTAATTTCATTAGTGCTAGAATGCTTTTCTTCAAGTATTTGCCACATGGCAGACCGAGCTAACCACTCGGCTGGCCGAGTGGTTAGCACATCCGCTCTCCAGCCAAAAGGCTGCAGGTTCAAATCCCACTGTGGGCATGGATGTTTGCGAGTGTGTGTTGGTCGGTGGTAGATGGCATTGTAGATTGAGCAGTGGTGACCGAGTTGTAGAGCAGGTGCCCTCCCTCAATGAGCCCTTGAACTCCCTGGAGGTGTCAAATAATAATAATAAAATTATTTATATTATAACATCAAATACTTTCATTTTTCCCATAAAAAAAAAAAAACCTGAAGAAGGTTATAAGTGTCATTCTAATGTACACGAATAAAGACTAATTAAAAATTCCTTCTTACTTACAAAATATAAATAATTCCTACCCATCCATAATGAACTGCATTTGATTTTGATGTGACAACTTATTTATGCAATTTGTCATTGTAATGTAGCAAATATTGACATCAACTTGTAAACAATAGAATTAAAATTTGTGTCAATTGGATATTTTTGATAGAAAATAACCGTTGTCAATCATCAGTGATAAGTTAGTTAAATTCAAAATAAAACAACTTACATTTAGCTGATACTAATTGTAAATTCATGGCAAATGTGGGCTAGATTGACAACTTCTTACTAAATAACAATATTAAAGATATAATGTATGCAGGGCTTCTTAGCAAATGTCCATCTCATCATCTGCTATCCACCCTTCATAACTGGATTGGCAATTTTCTTTCAGGTTGTTCACTACATTGCTAGTAGAGGGTTCTCTGGTCATATTTTCCTACTAAAATGTTCAGTGCTTAATTATTTAATTCATCCTGTTTTTATTCTTATACATATAAAATGTCTCTGTATTCTTTTAGGGCATCTGCTGACGTACTTGCTAGGAACGTTTGGTATTCTTGCGTCCAACCATGGCATATTTACTTGTTTATTCCTTACAGGCAATCTTCAACACATCCCTATCCTACCTAGCTCAATCAATGTTTTTTTCAGAGTTTGCCACTAAGATTCCAAGGTTTGGTTCTCATGTTTGAACCGTTTTAGTTTTTCTTCAATAATGTTTGTATAGTTCAATCTACAGTTTACCTATAAAAGCTACTCAGCTGTAATTTTTTTTAAAAAAACTTTCTTATATATTGTTCTTTTCAATGTGAATTTTTATTTTATTTTTTTGCTACTTGATCACTTCCAGTTTCTAGAACTATTAAACCTAAGTTAAACTATATATCCTTGTACTGTTTTTCATTTCTACACCTTATGAGTACCTACATTCTCCCTTTCCATAGTGAACTTGATACACAGATAAAGGTTCTTGTAGATATGCTTATACGTTACTTGACATCTAATTTTTAGGAAATTAGAACATAAACTATATTATTAATTATAAAATCTTTAATACCTACCTATATTTTGGAAAGGTTACATTGCCAACTTTAGGGATCACAAAACAATGATATGTGTTTGCAGGCACTAACACTAAGCAAATGAGGCAAGAAAGACAACTGAAGTCTGTCCTAAAGGTGTCCAAATTAAGTTGTCTTGGTTGTTAGGCTGATGATCTTTACTTCTTTATGGAGACCTTTGAAGAAAAAGCCTTAAATTCTGCTCCACATAAACCCACTGTTTGACTATGCTACATGTATGATGTGTTTATCATTTAGCCACATGTTCTGGATACAGTCCCCTTTTTCTCAACACACTTAAACAATCAACACCCCAGGATCCAGTTTATCTTGGAAAAGGAAAACAACAGTCCTTTTCCTAGACACTGATTACACGCCAGCCTGATGGATCCCTGTTTACAGAAAACCCAACAATATGGGATTATAAAAACTCCATATAACAGAGAAAAATTAATCAGTTCAGAAAACAATGACCTAACTACTGAACTTAACCATATCCTTAACACTTTCTTAGCCAATGGCTACAATCCCCAAAAAATATTAAAACCAGTTAACCAGCCTGGCTGGCTGAGTGGGTAGTGTATCCACTCTCCAGCCAAAAGGCTGTGGGTTCGAATCCTGCCATGGGCATGAATGTTTGTGATTGTCTTTGAAAATACTCATGGTAGTAGTCAGCAGTAGATGGCATTGGTGTAGTTGCAGTCAGTTGGTGGAATGAGTGGTGGAGACAGTTGTAGAGCAGGTGCCCTCCCTGGAGCTGTCTAATAATAATAACCACAACAACCCCCCCACCTCCTCCGTAACAGGGATTATCACCATTTCATATATCCAGGGTACATCCAAAAAAAACTAACAATAATCCTAAGAAAACATGACCTCACAATTAGTTACAAACCACACAAGAAATTGGCATCTCTTCTCCACTCTGCCAAAGACCAGCCACTTCCCCTAGACCTACTTGGAGTATCCCAGGTCCCTTACAGTTGCAAACTGTCCTACTATAGTAAAACAGGCAGGACAGCCAATATCAGGATATCTGAACACAAGGACTACATCTGGTTCCACTGAGGACTTGCTGACCATGCATTGGACACCCACCACAGAACACACTGGAAGAAGGCCACTTTATTACACCACAGCAAGTACAAGTACGAAAGATTATTCCTTCAATCAGCCTCAGCTCTGAAAAACTTCCCAAACTTCAAATTTGGATGCACCTTTAGGACAGTAGGACCAACTTCAGTTGCCTTTGTTCAGCCTCATTTGCTTAGTGTGAGTGCCTGCATGCACACGTATCATTGCTGAAATATAGGTAGTTATTAAAGTTTTTATAATTAATAATATAGTTGACATTGTCATTCCCAAAAAAAAAAATTACGAGTATAGATAAAGGTTGCTATAAAAAGCAAGTCATTTCATTTTCTGGATATGATCAAAGAAAAATATTTACATGGCAGACTGAAGATGAATATAGAGAACAAAGGATGTTTTGGATATTTCAAACAGTGTTTAGGTGGAATGGAAGAGGACTTCTTAGCAATGTCTAATTTTATTGTAGATTTTCTTCTAGTGTGGTCAGGCCTGAACCCATGCTAATCATTTAAAACAGTATATCACACTGAACACAGTTTTTGATTTCACTTCCAACATGAGGAAGGCAAACTTCGACTGTATAACATCCTGATACTAATTTAGTCAAGGAAGATTCCCCCCCCCCCACACACACACACAGATTTTCAGGTTATCTACTACCCACTACTACACAGAACAGTCCTTTCTCTTTTGCTTTATATTTTTAGTGAGTTATGCAATTCATTCTGGTTTGTGTAATGCAGATTATTAACAGAGCAGTGAGGAATGAAACTAAATCTCACTTAATGTTTCATTTGCCCTGGAGATATATTCTTGGGTACAATGTGAGTAGCATGGGTGATTCAAAGGGAGTTGGAAATGGTTAGGATATTAGAAAAAAAAAATTCTATCTGGTTGTAGCAGTTGATATTGGCAGATTAATGTGAACTATCCAGATTGAAGTTGTTTAAACCCTGAACAGTGATAATATCCTGCTTCTATGAATTGAATGGCTGATAGGAAAGAAAGAAGTTGGTATGATGTAATCTTTTGCCAAGGTTTAAAAAAAAAAAAAAAAAAAAAAATACAATTTTTAACTCTAGTTAAAATCCTCTTTTTTTTTTTTGTTAATCAAAGATGGACTCCCTTGGATACAAACTAAAAAAACTAAAAAGTTCTAATTGATAGGAGTTATCGCTAAGCAATGGAGAGTAGAACCAGTAGATCTAAAGAAATTCAATAATTTCGATCTGGAGGTTGAAATCTAAATGGGATATATTGTCTCAAGGATTATTTCACCTTTTTATGATTAAGGTTTGAATTTGTGAAATAGGTTAGATTGTTATTTTATTTTTATTAAACAGGCAAAAACACGATTTTCAGCATGCACTGTTTCAAAACAAAACATGTGTATAAAATTCGTTTATTCTGCATTTTGTTAAATCACAAAAATACTTTTGTACATATGTTCAGTCAGTAAGTAACTGTGAAACCTTTTTATCACAGCAGGAAAATATCATTTCTCTCCAATTTTTTTAATGATAGCCCCACATCTCAAAAAATATTGTCAGCCTTACATATAAACTTTTGGAAATTCGATTCTATATATAAAACTAGTCACATAAGTTGAGATCAAGTATTTATCCAACAGCACATGGTTTTTATGTCACAGTTGAAAGGCACAAATCTTATGATATTGAAAAAATGGGAGGGGAGGAGGAGAGAAAGAAAAATGTTTAGACTAAAAGCAGATCAGGTATGAGTCTAGACTAAATTTTCAAGTCAGTCCAGTAATAACAAACATAAAATACTAGATCTAACTACCAATTGTAGCACACCAGCTGAAGTATTTTCAGTACAGTAGTACCTCGCAATTCGCAGTGATTACATTAATGAAACCTCATTAAAATTACTCAGGGGAGAAAATAATGCTTGATTTTAAACTGAAAATCCCAAATTTTTTGTTCTAAATAATTTGTGTTCATTATTTTTGTGTACTTCAATTCAACCGAAAACGAAGTTGTTCAAGTATTAAGACCCGGCCACTACCACAGGGCTGAGTCATGATGTAACATGAACAACAAGCACGTGATCTTTGCATTTTCTCCTGCCAGAAAAAAAATTAAACCGAGATTAAGTGAAAATGGAATGGAAAAGCTTTTTCTGTAATTCAACGTTAATAGAATATCATCAAATAATTAAATCTTATTTCGTCGGTCAGCACGTGACATAAAACCGAGTTTGCCGTGGAGAAAACAGGCGATTTTGTTGCAGAAGAGGCTAGTTGTGAGTTAACTACTGAGCTCATTGGAATCCTCAGCTCCCGCTTGAAAATTTAGAATCATGTTGATTGGTCAGTGAAATGAAAATAACTTCATAATCTCTGATCCGTATATGTTTAACTTATGCGCATGTGCGAATTTCTTTGCCATAAGTTACCATTATAATGAAGTTAGGTGAATTACAGACTGCACGAAAAATGTTCGCCGATAGCCTCTGAAACTATCTTCATGAATAAAAAAAATCCCAGAAACGAACGCGTTTTCTTGCAGCGGATCAGAATTCATTCCAGGGAACTAATTATTCATATAATAAAAAAAACTTTAAACAACTTTTAGCAGACTGCGATGATTTGTTGATCAGGAAATTCAGAACACCTCTTCAAAACAACATGACCGTTGCTAGTCCCATTCGTCATGTTGGTGCTTTTTTCTCTATTAGAACCACAAATCCCCTCCCCCCCCCCCCATCCACCGCGCTCAAGATTGTCTAAATGTTTTCTCCATAGACGAGCCTACGCTACCGTGGAAGTCTCGACTTCGTTACCAGATTATTTTCTCTCTCCTGCTAATCGCGAAATGATTAAAATGACTGTGGCGATTCCAAAGAATCTACAAAAACTTAACCAGGAATAAACAATCACCAAACAACGGGATTCCACTGCATACGTGTTTTTGGCTCCATTCTTCAATGCTGGAGGGAAGCAGTCACATCGCCGTCGTAAGTTCTGTTTCGGTGTTAGAAACATGCTGCAGAATTCTTTCTTCACGATCAAGTTTTTCTAAATCCCTCCTACTCAGATGTGCAACAATAGCTGCTCCAATGGCATCACCAAGCACGTTAATCGCTGTTCGGAATCTGTCCCTGAAATACAAAAATTTTTTTTTTTTTTTTAATTTTTACAAAGTAAGAGAAGGCAATACTGAAATATTACACAATAGTATAAAAGAATCATTACACCAAGGCAATTTTTAATGCACGCAAATGGATGAATGATGAGTGCACTTCCATCATACAAACTACAGGGTGTCCCAAAATTCACGCAAGAAGTAATTTTGATAGAAAACACAGGTTTTTAATTAAAAATGGTAATTTCTTATTGATTCATACAGTATAGGGTTATGCATGGAATAGCATATTGGGTAAATGGCCTCCACGGCTTTGCTGGCACATATGCACTCTTTTGTCGAAATTTTCCATGATGTTTTGCATAAATGTGGCTGAATTTCCTCCTTCAAGGCGTGGGTGGTCGCGGGCGTGTTGGCATAAACCTTAGACTTCAAAAAAACCCAAAGAAAAAAGTCCAACGGCGTTAAGTCACATGATCTGGGCGGCCAATTCTGATCACCAAAACGGGAAATTACACGACCAGGAAATGACTCATGCAGTAATTGAATTGTTTCTCGGGCTGTATGGCATGTGGCACCGTCTTGTTGAAACCACATGTCCACATCCATATCTTGCAATTTAGGCACAAAAAACTGGATTATCATGTCGCGATAGTGAGCACCATTAACTGTTATTGCCTTACCAGCCGCATTTTCGAAGAAGAATGGACCGATGATGCCTCCAGCCCAAAATCCGCACCAAACAGTGACACGTGGTGGATGCATTTGTTTCTCAACAATCACTCGTGGATTTTCAGAACCACAAATGCGACAAAATTGTTACATTTGGGGTTAACGAGGCCATCAAGATGAAAATGAACCTCATCGCTGAAGATGATTTTGTTCGAAAAATAAGCATCCACTTGTTGTTCCATAATCCATTCAACGAACTCTCTTCGCTGTGTGTGGTCATTTTTAATAACCCTGAACTGTCAGCTGTCATGCTGTCTTTTTTTCCTCGTTGGCAACACTTTACCGCACAAATGGCGCTAAATTTAAATCTGTGTGTGTTTCG